>NW_026652276.1:223108108-223115655 GCF_009828535.3 Hylobates moloch | reverse complement strand
ATATTATATATAATATATATTATAATATATGTATTATATGTAATATATATTATATATTATATATTTATATATTATATATTATACATATATTATATATAAATATATAATATATAATGATTATATATTATATATTATATATTATATTAAATATATATATAATATATGTATAATTATATATAGAGAGAGAGAGAGAGAGTTATAAAATCATTTTCTAACATACGACTGGTACCCAGGAAATAAAGAACTTCTACAACTTGATGATAAAAAGACAAATGATTCAATTTTTTAAGCAGGCAAAAAACTTGAACAGAGACTTTACAAGAAAGTTAATAAGTACACAAAAGTCTTCATCATCACTAGTCATGAGGAAAATGTAATATAAAGTCACAATGAAATACTACTATACTTCCACCAAAATAGCTAATTTTGAAAAGAACAGCACCACCAAATGTTGGCAAGGATGTGAACAACCATAACTTGAATTCTCATATATTGTTGGTTGACGTGTAAAATGAAATAATGCTTATGGAAAAAGGTCTGACAACTTCGTATAAAGTCTTAGATCTGGATGAAACTAGTGAGAGAGAGACTAAAGATGGTTAAGAAAAGGGAGTCAAGTTCTAAGGACTAAAACACTCTAACATTTAGAAGTCACAGAAACAAAGAGTATTCATAAAAAGCACTGAGAAACAGGAAAGAATAAATCAGTAGAAAACTAAATGAGTGTAATGTCAGGGGTGCCAAGACAAGAAAGCATAGTGAACCTTCCATCCTTGACAATGTTTTTTCGTTTTTTGCTTTAATATCTATTTTGTTTGCTATGACACTTAGGTTACTTCCGGTTAATATTTGGCTAGAATATTTATTTTCCATCATTTTATCTTCATCTGTTTTGTATCAGGCATACCTCATTTTATTGCACTTCTCTTTAGCGTGCTCCACAGATAGCACTGTTTTCACATCGAAGGTTTGTGGCAAGTCTGCGTCAAGCAACTCTGTTGGCGCCGTTTTCCAATAGCGTCTTCTCACTTTGTGTCTCCGTGTCACATTTTGTCAATTCTCACACTATTTCAAACTTTTATGTTATTACTATGTATGTTATGGTGATCTGTGATCAGTGATCTTTGACATCATTATTATAGTTGTTTTGGAGTGCCATGAACTGCGCCCATATAAGATGATGAACTTAATTGATAAATGTGTGTGTTCTGACTGCTCCATCAGCTGGCTGTTCCCCCATCTCTCTCCTTCTTCTTGGGCTTTCCTATTCCCTGAGACATAAACATTTTGAAATTAGGCCAGTTAATAACCCAGCCATAAAATAACACTACAATAGCCTCTTAATGTTCAAGTAAAAGGAAGAGTCATGCATATGTCACTTTAAATCAAGAGCTAGAAATGATTAAGCTTAGTGAGGAAGGCATGTTAAAAGTTGAGACAGGCAGAAAGCTAGGCCTCTGGTGCCACTTAGCCAAAATGTGAATATGAAGGAAAAGTTCTTGAAAGAAATTAAAAATGCTACTCCAGTGAACACATGAATGATTAGAAAGCAAAACATCCTTATTGCTGACAGGGAGAAAGATTTAGTGGTCTAGATAGAAGATCAAATCAGGTACAACATTCTCTTACGCCAAAGCCTAATCCGGGGCAAGGCCCTAACTCCCTTTAATTCTATGAAGGCTGAGAGAGGTGTGAATGCTGAAGAAGAAAAGTTGCAGGCTGGCAGAGGTTCATAAGATTTAAGGGAAAAAGCCATCTCCATAATATAAAAGTTCAAGATGAAGCAGCAAGTGCCGAGGGAGAAGCTGCAGCAGGTAATCCAGAAGATCTAGTTAAGATCATTGATGAAGGTAGCTACAGTCAACAGATTTTCAATGTAGATTTTAAAAGCCTTCTATTGGAAGAAGATGCCATGCAGGACTTTCATAGCTAGAGAGGAGAAGGCAGTGCCTGGCTTCAAAGCTTCAAAGGATGAGCTCACTCTTTTGATAGAAGCCAATGCAGCTGGTGACTTTAAATGGAAGCCAATGATCATTTATCATTCCAGAAATCCTAGGGCCCTTAAGAATGACACAAAATCTACTCTACTCTGACTACTCTAACAAAGCCTGGATGGCAGCACATCCTTTTACAGCATAGTTGGCTAAATATTTTAAGCCCACTGTTGAGACCTACTGCTCAAAAACAGATTTCTTTCAAAATATTACTGCTCATTTACAAAGCACCTGGTCGCACAAGAGCTCTGATGGAGATTTACAAGGAGATGAATGTTGTTTTTATGCCTGCTAATGCAATATCCATTCTGAAGCTCACAGATCAAGGAGTGATTTGACTTCCAAGTCTTATTATTTAAGAAATACATTTTGTAAGGCTATTGCTGCCATAGCTAATGATTATTCTGATGGATCTGGGCAAAATAAATTGAAAACATTTTGGGAAGGATTCACCATTCTAGATACCATTAAGAACATTCAAGATTCATGGGAGGAGGTCAGAATATGTGTAGGGCTATGCACATGCCCTAGGATGTGTGCATGTTCAGGAATTACTTGAGAATCCTTAGGCTCTCATCTTGGGCTAACCTTGGGCTCTGTGCAAACATGAATTGAAGGCAAAGGAAGAGTTGTGAACGGCCTCACTGAGTGTTGAAGGCATGCCCCAACCCTTAAACAGAGGCCCTCAGCAAATACTGGGAGACTTAATGGTTCCAGGCATTAAAAAAAAAATCTACATTCAGTCACTAAAAACTAAATTAACTGAGAAGGGAATTCAGTGCCACACATGACAAAGCATACAGATTTTATAGAAGTAGTTCAGAAAAGTCACTAGATAAACAATATTAACAACAACAAAAACAAGCCCAGGGAAGGGGGTGGTGTATTTCATTTCCAGAGTTGACACATTCAATTATCTCAATGTCTAGTTTTACAACCAAAAACTTATGAGACATTCAGAGAAACAAGAAAGTGTATCCCATACAGAGGAAGAAGAACATTTAATAGAAACTCTTCCTGGGAAAGCCCATATGTTGGACTTACTAGACAAACACTTTGCAGCTAATTTAAAATATGTTCAGCCGGGCGTGGTGGCTCATGCCTTTAATCCTCGCACTTTGGGAGGCTGAGGCAGGTGGATCACTTGAGGCCAGGAGTTCAAGACCAGCCTGGCGAACATGACGAAACTCCGTCTTTACTAAAAGTACAAAAATTAGCTGGGCATCATGGTGCATGCCTGTAATCCCAGCTACTAGGGAGGCTGAGGCAGAGAATCACTTGAACCTGGGAGGCGGAGGCTACAGTGAGCTGAGATCATGCCACTACATTCCAGCCTGGGACACAGAGCGAGACTCCATCTAAAAAAATGAATAAATAAAATGAAACATGTTCAAAGAACTGAAGAAAATCCTGACTAAAGACCTTAGAGAAAGTATGAGAATAATGTCTCACCAAATATAGAATATCAATAAAGTGATAGAAATAATAAAAGAGAAACAACTAGAAATGCTGGAGTTGCAAAGTAAACTAACTGAAATGAAAATTTCACTTGAAGAGCTCAACAGTACAGTTGTGCAGACAGAAGGAAGAATCAGTGATCTTTAAAGATAGCTCAGTTAAGCCTCGGCGAGGTGGCTAATACCTGTAATTCCAGCACTTTGGGAGGCTGGAGGATTGCTTGGAGCCAGGAGTCCAAGACCAGCCTGGACAACATAATGAGACACCATCTCTACAAAAAAATTGGCCAGGCATGATGGCTTACCCCTGTAAAACCAGTACTTTGGCAGGCTGAGGTGGCCGGATCACTTGAGTCCAGGAGTTTGAGACCAGTCTGGGAAACTTGGCAAAACCCCATCTCTACAAAAAATACAAAAATTAGCAGTGCGTGGTGGCACATGCCTGTGGTCCCAGCTACTAGGGAGGATGAGGTGAAAGGATTGCTGAGCCTGGGAGATCAAGGCTGCAGTGAGCCATGATCACACTACTGCCTTCCAGCCTTGGTGACAGTGAGACCCTGTCTCAAAAAAAAATTTTTTTTTTAATTGCTTAGCATGCTGGTGGTATGTACCCATCTCAAAAAAGTTTTTTTTAATTGGTCAACATGGTGGTGGTGTGTATCTGTAGACTGAGCCACTGAGGAGGCTAAGGTGGGAGGATTGCTTGAACCCAGGAGTTCGAGGTTACAGTGAGCTATAATTGCACTACTGCACTCCAGCCTGGGAGACAGAGCGAGGCTAAATAAATAAATAAATAAATAAATAAATAAAGCTCAATTACAATTACCCAGTCTGAAGAAGAGAAAGAGAAAGGAAAAAGAATGAAGAAAAATGAACAGAGCTCCCAAAGACCTCTAGGACCCCATGAAGTATAATATACTAACATATGCATAAAGGGAAGCCAAGAAAGAGAAAAGACAGAGAAAGGGCAGAAAGAATATTTGAAGAAATAATGGCCAAAAACTTCCCAAAATTTGATGAGAAACATCAATCTACACATTTAGGAAGCTAAATGAAATTCATGTAGGATAAACTAAAAGAGTGTCAGACCTAGACACATCACAATCAAACTCAAAAGGCAAAGGCAAAGAGAGAATCTTGAAAGCAACAAGAGAGAAGTGACTCATCACATTCAAGGGATCCTCAATAAAATATCATCTGATTTCTTACCAGAAAACCTAGAGACCCCTGAGATCACATACTCAAAATACTAAAAGAAGATACTGTCACCCAAGAGTTCTATATGTCAAAAAAACATATTTTAGAGGTAAAGACGATATAAGGCATTTCTATATAAACAACAACTGAGAAAACTTGTTGGTAGCAGAACTGCCCTATAAGAAACACTAAAAGGAGTCTTTCAGGCTGAACTAAAAGGACATTATACAGGAACTTGAATCCACATGAAAAAATAAGGAGCGCTGGTAAAGGTAACTGCATAGGCAAATATTAATTAATTAATTAATTAATTTATTTATTTATTTTAGAAAGAGTCTCACTCTGTTACCCAGGCTGGAGTGCAGTGGTGCAATCTTGGCTCACTGCAGCCTCTGCCTTCCGGGTTCAAGCAATGCTCCTGTCTCAGCCTCCGGAGTAGCTGGGATTACAGGCATGTGCCACCAGGCTCGGCTAATTTTTGTATTTTTAGTAGAGGTGGGGTTTTGCCATGTTGGCCAGGCTGGTCTCGAACTCCTGACCTCAAGTGATGCACCTGCCTTGGCCTCCCAAAGTGTTGGGATTACAGGCATGAGCCACTGTGCCGGGCTATGGATAGGTAAATATAAAAGACAATGTAAATGCATGTTTTGTTTTTAACTCTTTATTTCTCTTTTTTGATTTAAACACAGCTGCATAAAGCAATAATTATAAATCTGCACTGATGCATGTGCACTATATACTGTATGACAGTAACAGCACAAAGGAGTAGGGGGAGAATGCAGTTTATAGAAATAAAGTTTTTGTAGACTATTAAAATTAAATTGCTACTAGTCCAAACTACAGTATTATAAATTAAGATGCTAATTACAAACTAGATAAAATCTTTCCTGTCTCTTACCACTTTTCCTTTCTTTTTTTTTTAAGAAGGAGTCTTGCTTTGTCACCCAAGCTAGAGTGCAGTGGTGCTCACTGCAACCTCTGCCTCCCGGGTTCAAGCAGTTCTCCTGCCTCAGCCTCCCAAATAGCTGGATTACAGGTGCCCACCACCGCACCTAACTAATTTTGGTATTTTTAGTAGAGATGGGGTTTCACCATCTTGGCCAAGCTGGTCTTGAACTCCTGACCTCGTGATCTACCTGCCTTGGCCTCCCAAAGTGCTGGGATTACAGGTGACAACCACCACACCCGGTTTTCCCTTCCTTTCTTTTACCCTAAATTTGGAGGGGGCAGAAACCATGTCTAGTTGATTAGAGAGCAAAAAGAAGGAGAAAGTGGAGAAATAGAAATCAACCAGGATTATCTTTTCCCACTATCATCTATCACCTGAGGGAGAGAAAAAAATTTATCTTAAATGAAGTTCACTTATTGCATTTATTTGTTCTATTACTACATATACATTGTTAAGCATTATGGTATTGTATGGTACTTAAAATTTTAGACTCGGCCGGGTGCCGTGGCTCATGCCTGTAATCCCAGGACTTTGGGAGGCAGAGGTGGGTAGATCCCTTGAGGTTAGGAGTTCAGACCACCCTGGCCAACATGGCGAAACCCAGTCTCTACTAAAAATACAAAAATTAGCCAAGCGTGGTGGCAGGCACCTGTAAGCCCAGCTACTCGGGAAGCTGAGGCAGTGAGCCAAGATGGCAACACTGCACTCCAGCCTGGGCAACAGAGTGAGGCTCTGTCTCAAAAAAATTAAAAAAAATTAACAAAAAATATATATAAAAATTTAGACTCACACCTGCACCCCTGCTGTGGGTCATGGTTCTTCCTCCTGCTCCTTGTGTGGCTCTTGTTCCTTCTTGCACAGGTATTTCTGCTGCCTAATAGCTCCTCAGACAAAAATAAAACCTTGACAGAATAATAGAAGCTCCCCCAAAGCCTCCTGTGTGCACCTTCGTCCCTTCAAATTTCACACTTTCTAACTCTGTGGACTGGCCTGTCATCTATCTGTCCTCTGTCTGTCTATTTATCTATCTGTCTATCACATTATTCTTATTATTTTGTAGAGATGGAGTCTCACTATGTCGTTTAGGCTGGTCTTGAACTCCTGGACTCAAATAATCCTCCTTCCTTAGCCTCCCAAAACGCTGGGATTACAGGCATGAGTCACAGTGCCTGGCCCATCTGTCTTTCACATTACATAAATAAACTGGAGTATATATTCTTTTGAATATTGCTTTTGCTCAATACTGTTTGTCAAATTTATCCCTATTTTTTTTTTATATACCCACAGTTCATTGTCATCACTGCACAATAGTCCACTGCATGGATATACCACAAGTGATATATTCTGAACAAAAAATCTATTCTGTTGATAATAGACTTTGGGATTATTTCCAGTTTTTGGCTATTAGGTGCTACAATTAACATTCTTGTGCATGTGAAAACATTTCTTGGCCAGGTGCGGTGGCTCACTCCTGTAATCCCAGCACTTTGGGAGGCCAACGTGGGCAGATCACCTGAGGTCAGGAGTTTGAGACCAGCCTGACCAACATGGAGAAACCCTGTCTGTACTAAAAATACAAAATTAGCCAGGCATGGTGGTGCATGCCTGTAATCCCTGCTATTTGGGAGGCTGAGGCAGAAGAATTGCTTGAACCCGGGAGGCGGAGGTTGTGGTGAGCTGAGATCTCACCATTGCACTCCAGCCTGGGCAACAAATGCAAAACTCCGTCTCAAAAAAAAAAAAAAAAAGAAAAGAAAGCGTTTATCTTTTTTCTTGGGTATATATGTAGGAACGTTAACTTCGGGGTCAGAAGATTGGGTATGTTCAAACTTGTTAAATAACGCAAGTTATTTTCTAAACTTCTTCACTGACTTATAACGCCATTATCGGTGTAGGAGAGTTTTCAGTCGATGTTCTATAAACTTCTTAAGATTTTATATATATATATAT
>NW_026652276.1:223082874-223108008 GCF_009828535.3 Hylobates moloch | reverse complement strand
AGGGCAAGGCATTGCCTCACTCGGGAAGCGCAAGGGGTCAGGGAGTTCCCTTTCCTAGTCAAAGAAAGGGGTAACAGATGGCACCTGGAAAATCGGGTCACTCCCACCCTAATACTGTGCTTTTCCAACAGGCATAAAAAACGGCACACCAGGAGATTATACCCGCATCTGGCTCAGAGGGTCCTATATGCCCACAGAGTCTCGCTGATTGCTAGCACAGCAGTCTGAGATTAAACTGCAAGGTGGCAGCAAGGCTGGGGGAGGGGCGCCCACCATTGCCCAGGCTTGCTTAGGTAAACAAAGCAGCCAGGAAGCTCGAACTGGGTGGAGCCCACCACAGCTCAAGGAGGCCTGCCTGCTTCTGTAGGCTCCACCTCTGGGGGCAGGGCACAGACAAACAAAAAGACAGTAGTAACCTCTGCAGACTTACATGTCCCTGTCTGACAGCTTTGAAGAGAGTAGTGGTTCTCCCAGCATGCAGATGGAGATCTGAGAACAGGCAGACTGCCTCCTCAAGTGGGTCCCTGACCCCCGAGCAGCCTAACTGGGAGGCACCCTCCAGTAGGGGCAGACTGACACCTCACACGGCCAGGTAGTCCTCTGAGACAAAACTTCCAGAGGAACAATCAGGCAGCAGCATTCCCAGTTCACGAAAAATCCACTGTTCTGCAGCCACCTCTGCTGACACCCAGGCAAACAGGGTCTGGAGTGGACCTCTAGCAAACTCCAACAGACCTGCAGCTGAGGGTCCTGTCTGGTAGAAGGAAAACTAACAAACAGAAAGGACATCCACACCAAAAACCCATCTATACATCACCATCATCAAAGACCAAAAGTAGATAAAACCACAAAGATGGGGAAAAACCAGAGCAGAAAAACTGGAAACTCTAAAAAGCAGAGTGCCTCTCCTCTTCCAAAGGAACACAGATCCTCACCAGCAACGGAACAAAGCTGGATGGAGAATGACTTTGACGAGCTGAAAAGAAGGCTTCAGACGATCAAACTACTCTGAGCTACAGTAGGAAATTCAAGCCAGAGGCAAAGAAGTTAAAAACTTTGAAAAAGAATTAGATGAATGTATAACTAGAATAACCAATACAGAGAAGTGCTTAAAGGAGCTGATGGAGCTGAAAGCCAAGGCTCGAGAACTATGTGAAGAATGCAGAAGCCTCAGGAGCCAATGCAATCAACTGGAAGAAAGGGTATCAGCAATGGAAGATGAAATGAATGAAATAAAGTGAGAAGGGAAGTTTAGAGAAAAAAGAATAAAAAGAAATGAACAAAGCCTCCAAGAAATATGGGACTATGTGAAAAGACCAAATCTACATCTGATTGGCGTACCTGAAAGTGACGGGGAGAATGGAACCAAGTTGGAAAACATGCTGCAGGATATTATCCAGGAGAACTTCCCCAATCTAGCAAGGCAGGCCAACATTCACATTCAGGAAATACAGAGAACACCACAAAGATACCCCTCAAGAAGAGCAGCTCCAAGACACATAATTGTCAGATTCACCAAAGTTGAAATGAAGGAAAAAATGTTAAGAGCAACCAGAGAGAAAGGTCGGGTTACCCACAAAGGGAAGCCCATCAGACTAACAGCAGATCTCTCGGCAGAAACTCTACAAGCCAGAAGAGAGTGGGGGCCAATATTCAACATTCTTAAAGAAAAGGACTTTCAACCCAGAATTTCATATCCAGCCAAACTAAGCTTCATAAGTGAAGGAGAAATAAAATACTTTACAGACAAGCAAATGCCGAGAGATTTTGTCACCACCAGGCCTGCCCTAAAAGAGCTCCTGAAGGAAGCACTAAACATGGAAAGGAACAACTGGTACCAGCCACTGCAAAATCATGCCAAATTGTAAAGACCATCGAGGCTAGGAAGAAACTGCATCAGCTAACGAGCAAAATAACCAGCTAACATCATAATGACAGGATCAAATTCACACATAACAATATTAACTTTAAATGTAAATGGACTAAGTGCTCCAACTAAAAGACACAGACTGGCAAATTGGATAAAGAGTCAAGACCCATCAGTGTGCTGTATTCAGGACACCCATCTCACGTTGAGAGACACACATAGGCTCAAAATAAAAGGAGGGAGGAGGATCTACCAAACAAATGGAAAACAAAAAAAGGCAGGGGTTGCAATCCTAGTCTCTGATAAAACAGACTTTAAACCAACAAAAATCAAAAGAGACAAAGAAGGCCATTACATAACGGTAAAGGGATCAATTCAACAAGAAGAGCTAACCATGCTAAATATATATGCACCCAATACAGGAGCACCCAGATTCATAAAGCAAGTCCTGAGTGACCTACAAAGAGACTCAGACTCCCACACAATAATAATGGGAGACTTTAACACCCCACTGTCAACATTAGACAGATCAACGAGACAGTAAGTTAACAAGGATACCCAGGAATTGAACTCAGCTCTGCACCAAGCGGACCTAATAGACATCTACAGAACTCTCCACCCCAAATCAACAGAATATACATTCTTTTCAGTGCTACACCACACCTATTCCAAAATTGACCACATAGTTGGAAATAAAGCTCTCCTCAGCAAATGTAAAAGAACAGAAATTATAAGAAACTGTCTCTCAGACCACAGTGCAATCAAACTAGAACTCAGGATTAAGAAACTCACTCAAAACTGCTCAACTACACGGAAACTGAGCAACCAGCTCCTGAATGACTACTGGGTACATAACGAAATGAAGGCGGAAATAAAGATGTTCTTTGAAACCAACGAGAACAAAGACACAACATACCAGAATCTTTGGGACACATTCAAAGCAGTGTGTAGAGGGAAATTTATAGCACTAAATGCCCGCAAGAGAAAGCAGGAAAGATCCAAAATTGACACCCTAACATCACAATTAAAAGAACTAGAAAAGCAAGAGCAAACACATTCAAAAGCTAGCAGAAGGCAAGAAGTAACTAAAATCAGAGCAGAACTGAAGGAAATAGAGACACAAAAAACCCTCCAAAAATTAATGAATCCAGGAGCTGGTTTTTTGAAAAGATCAACAAAATTGATAGACTGCTAGCAAGAATAATAAAGAAGAAAAGAGAGAAGAATCAAATAGACGCAATAAAAAATGATAAAGGGGGTATCACCATCAATCCCACAGAAATACAAACTACCATCAGAGAATACTACAAACACCTCTATGCAAATAAACTAGAAAATCTAGAAGAAATGGATAAATTTCTTGACACATACACCCTCCCAAGACTAAACCAGGAAGAAGTTGAATCTCTGAATAGACCAATAACAGGCTCTGAAATTGTGGCAATAATCAATAGCCTACCAACCAAAAAGAGTCCAGGACCAGATGGATTCACAGCCGAATTCTACCAGAGGTACAAGGAGGAACTGGTACCATTCCTTCTGAAACTATTCCAATCAACAGAAAAAGAGGGAATCCTCCCTAACTCATTTTATGAGGCCAGCATCATCCTGATACCAAAGCCGGGTAGAGACACAACCAAAAAAGAGAATTTTAGATCAATATCCTTGATGAACATTGATGCAAAAATCCTCAATAAAATACTGGCAAACCAAATCCAGCAGCACATCAAAAAGCTTATCCACCATGATCAAGTGGGCTTCATCCCTGGGATGCAAGACTGGTTCAACATACACAAATCAATAAATGTAATCCAGCATATAAACAGAACCAAAGACAAAAACCACATGATTATCTCAATAGATGCAGAAAAGGCCTTTGACAAAATTCAACAACTCTTCATGCTAAAAACTCTCAATAAATTAGGTATTGATGGGACGTATCTCAAAATAATAAGAGCTATCTAAGACAAACCCACAGCCAATATCATACTGAATGGGAAAAACTGGAAGCATTCCCTTTGAAAACTGGCACAAGACAGGGATGCCCTCTCTCACCACTCCTATTCAGCATAGTGTTGGAAGTTCTGGTCAGGACAATTAGGCAGGAGAAGGAAATAAAGGGTATTCAATTAGGAAAAGAGGAAGTAAAATTGTCCCTGTTTGCAGATGACATGATTGTATATCTAGAAAACCCCATTGTCTCAGCCCCAAATCTCCTTAAGCTGATAAGCAACTTCAGCAAAGTCTTAGGATACAAAATCAATGTACAAAAATCACAAGCATTCTTATACACCAATAACAGACAGAGAGCCAAATCATGAGTGAACTCCCATTCACAATTGCTTCAAAGAGAATAAAATACCTAGGAATCCAACTTACAAGGGACATGAAGGACCTTTTCAAGGAGAACTACAAACCACTGCTCAATGAAATAAAAGAGGATACAAACAAATGGAAGAACATTCCATGCTCAGGGGTTGGAAGAATCAATATTGTGAAAATGGCCATACTGCCCAAGGTAATTTATAGATTCAATGCCATCCCCATCAAGCTACCAATGACTTTCTTCACAGAATTGGAAAAAACTACTTTAAAGATCATATGGAATCAAAAAAGAGTCCGCATCGCCAAGTCAACCCTAACCCAAAAGAACAAAGCTGGAGGCATCACGCTACCTGACTTCAAACTATACTACAAGGCTACGGTAACCAAAACATCATGGTACTGGTACCACAACAGAGACATAGATCAATGGAACAAAACAGAGCCCTCAGAAATAACGCCACATATCTACAACTATCTGATCTTTGACAAACCTGACAAAAACAAGCAATGGGGAAAGGATTCCCTATGTAATAAATGGTGCTGGGAAAACTGGCTAGCCATATGTAGAAAGCTGAAACTGGATCCCTTCCTTACACCTTATACAAAAATTAATTCAAGATGGATTAAAGACTTACATGTTAGACCTAAAACCATAAAAACCCTAGAAGAAAACCTAGGCATTACCATTCAGGACATAGGCATGGGCAAGGACTTCATGTCTAAAACACCAAAAGCAACGGCAACAAAAGCCAAAATTGACAAATGAGATCTAATTAAACTAAAGAGCTTCTGCACAGCAAAAGAAACTACAATCAGAGTGAACAGGCAACCTACAGAATGGGAGAAAATTTTCACAACCTACTCATCTGACAAAGGGCTAATATCCAGAATCCACAATGAACTCAAGCAAATTTACAAGAAAAAAACAAAGAACCCCATCAAAAACTGGGCAAAGGACATGAACAGACACTTCTCAAAAGAAGATATTTATGCAGCCAAAAAACACATGAAAAAATGCTCATCATCACTGGCCATCAGAGAAATGCAAATCAAAACCACAATGAGATACCATCTCACACCAGTTAGAATGGCCATCATTAAAAAGTCAGGAAACAACAGGTGCTGGAGAGGATGTGGAGAAATAGGAACACTTTTATACTGTTGGTGGGACTGTAAACTAGTTCAACCATTGTAGAAGTCAGTGTGGTGACTCCTCAGGGATCTAGAACTAGAAATACCATTTGACCCAGCCATCCCATTACTGGGTATATACCCAAAGGACTATAAATCATGCTGCTATAAAGACACATGCACACGTATGTTTATTGCGGCACTATTCACAATAGCAAAGACTTGGAACCAACCCAATTGTCCAACAACGATAGACTGGATTAAGAAAATGTGGCACATATACACCATGGAATACTATGCAGCCATAAAAAATGATGAGTTCATGTCCTTTGTAGGGACATGGATGAAACCGGAAATCATCATTCTCAGTAAACTATCGCAAGGTCAAAAACCCAAACACCGCATGTTCTCACTCATAGGTGGGAATTGAACAATGAGAACACATGGACACAGGAAGGGGAACATCACACTCCAGGGACTGTTGTGGGGTAGGGGGAGGGGGGAGGGATAGCATTAGGAGATACATCTAATGCTAAATGACAAGTTAATGGGTGCAGCATACCAACATGGCACATGGATACATATGTAACAAACCTGCACATTGTGCACATGTACCCTAAAAATTAAAGTACAATAAAAAAAATTCTGGATGGGCGCGGTGGCTCACGCTTGTAATCCCAGCACTTTGGGAGGCTGAGGCAGGCAGATCACGAGGTCAGGAGATCAAGACCATGGTGAAACCCCGTCTCTACTAAAAATACAAAAAATTAGCCGGGTGTGGTGGCGGGCACCTGTAGTCCTAGCTACTCGGAGAGGCTGAGGCAGGAGAATGGTGTGAACCCGGGAGGCGGAGCTTGCAGTGAGCCGACATCGCGCCACTGCACTCCAGCCTGGGCGACAGAGCAAGACTCCGTCTCAAAAAAAAAAAAAATTCTTCAATATATTAAAAAAATGAAAGAAATTTTATGCATTAGCCCCATAATCTCCAAGAGTTAAAAATATACATACATACATATATATATATATATATATATATTCTTTATATTCAATAATTAGCAAGTCATAGCCATAGTGGCCTTACTCTGCTGTAGCGACCGCCATGGAGTAGCCATACAGATTGTGAATGTCATATTGCTTGCCCCAGTGCTGCACTGCATCCATACAGAGGGTCTTGCAGAACAGGTACCCATCCAGGATTCCTGAAACAATAGCAGGATCAATCAGTGAGAGCCTAAGTTGCACATTTCCTGCTCCTTGACTATCACACAATCCGAAATGACAGCCCCCTGGGCAGGCACTTTTGTGGGCATCCTGTAAACAGTCACACTGCTCCCTTACTATTAGAATGCTATCCACTTGGAGTAGTTCCTCTGATATAGAAATGAATTCTGCTGACCCACACACATCCTCCCACTGGAGCTCTCATGTGATTAGAGGCAGACACTTGGAAGTAAGAAGATTCATTCAGGCCTGAGGTTCCATCTGAATTCTCCAAACTCAGCTAAGTTAAGTGGTCCAAGAATGGAAATACTGAATGAAAGTGTAAATTAATTTCTGACTCCTTCTGTCCCCTGATCATATATTGTAGAGAATGATTTCCAATCTCTCCTGTATTCATCTATTCATCTCTGCTCCCATTGCACCACTCTGGTTGAGATCCACATTATCTGTGGATCTTAACTATTGCAGTAGCTTCGTCATGTGTTATTTACCTCCTATGTATCTATTTCTAGTTCACACTATATATTAATGCCAGGTTCATATTTCCAAAACCATCTGACTACCATGCTTCTCTCTTACTAAAAGATAAGTAGCTTCTAACACCAAAAGAATAAAATATGAACTGTTTAGCCTCTCATCCAAGCCCCTCAGCATTTGATTCTAACCTACCTGCCCCAATTTCCTCTCTTCCCACCATATTGAAGCCTTCATAAGTTATTATCATCTTAGCAGTTTTTTCCTTTCTCAATAAAGATATAATATGTCCTTGAACCTCTAGCATTCTTCAAACTATGGCCGATGCTATGATGCCAAGGCCACATCCTGAGAGATAGTGTTGTCCAAAGTTCAATCAAAGCTGAGTATCATCACGTTTACTGACTTTGACCTCCCAGGTCATGAGTTCTGTCTTTTCATCCTGTGACTCAGTTCTTCACACTGTGGACACATCAGACATAACCCTCACCTGATGACCAAGGCTGGTTACCTGGTGTCTCTCTGGTAAACCCTGGCCTGTGGGTGCATACCTGAGAATGACATAAACTTACCACTAGCCTCTGGCCTCTACACTTTATCCTCTCTAGATCTTCCCTAGAAATAGCTTTGACTATAAGTAGAAGTACTAGATTGCCCCTTTTGCATTTGTGCATCTTTTAGGAAAGCATAGCGTGTTTTTATTTTCCTTCATAGTTTTCCTTATATATTACCCACATATTTCTTTTTCTATGTACACTTATGAACAAATTCCCTTGCCAGATTTTTCAGATCTGTCCTTATGAATTTATAATATGAAATACATACGGCTACTTTAATCTGCTGACCACCAAGACTTACTGGGAGTGAATGGGGGATTATTTAGGTTGTTTGTGGAACATCCTGAGACCGAACCATCAACAAAGTTGGAGACTTCATTCATATCCTATAAGACAAAGAGCAAAAACTATTAAGAAAAAGCAACATGTTATCTTATGATGTAGTGATGGTGTCTTTTTTTTAATTAATCAGATTAATTATTCCAGATATTTTAAAGGGGTATTTATATAAATGGAATAGAGCAGGTATTCTTGTCTTGTCTACCCACTGAAGGCTTCATGAAGAAGGTTCTTAACCTCTCTTCAAATAGTATGTCTATAATCGCTGAAAATGAACAATTCCCAAACATATCAGGTGAAAAAAATTTCAATTTATATGATGAACATGTTTCAACTTATACGTTTTTCCATATATCTAAATATAACTGTAAATACATACACATATAAATACATATAAACATATACATGGAGAGAAAAGGAGAGAGAGAGCACATAAAGGTCTAGAAAGACGCATTCCAACATATTGATAATAAATGTCTTTGGTTGCTATAATTTAAGATTTTTGCTTTTATCTTTTTAACTCTCTGTATTGTTTGAATTTTCTACAGTTCTCTTAGAAAAAGAAAGTTTCAAATCTGGAGCTCCCTAAATTTTGATAACCCTCAGCTAGGTTACTTTCTTTCATCTGACATCATATGAGACATTTTTCTTTACCACAGGCGTAGCTTGTTCATGCACCTGAGTACTTTGGCTCTGATCAATTTGTTCAACATGTCCAAAAGGAAGAGTCTTCAACTAGCAGTTGAACAATTTGTATACTTTGCAACAACGTAAGGAGTACATGACCTATTCTGACTTCAGCTCATTCCTTTGTAAAAAAAAAAAAAAAAAAAAAAAAGCTAGACTTGGGAAAAAAAATTCTGAGTTTCCTTTCAGCTCTAACATTTTGATTTTTATTCTAAGCTATGTGTTTTAGTAAGATTATTTAAATAGTAAGATAGTGAATGTTGAGAATGATTGTTATACTTCCTTTCTTCTCCTCCTCCTCTCCCTATGCTCCGTGACTCAAAGATACAGATACAGATATACACAATCTGAATATTTGTCACCTAATAATCCAAGTGTAAACAACTCACAATCCAGATTCCATCAAACTCCACTTGATTATGAAAAAGCTCAAATTCCTTTGTCCACCAAACAGCACAGTTGGGATTGGTATAATCAGGAAACACAGTTTGTCCAGGCCAGACCTTCAGGAGAAAAAGAAAAACACTGATAAGAGTAAATTAAACAAACATAGAATAAAGTAAAGTACTTTGCAAAGAAATTCCTAATATGATCACAGCAACCGAGGTACCCAGGAACACATCCTTTTTAGTTAAGAAGGTGCAGTGCTCAGAATACTTAAATGCCAGGGTCACTTGAAGAAAAATGCATTTCAAAAAATGTTTAAGTCCTTAATGAATAAATTCGTGGATAAAGGCATTGTCTAACTTAGTCATCTTTACTCTCTACACTTTTTTGTTCTTAATTCTGGGAATAGTAAATGGGGGAAGAGCATTGTGTAAATTTCAGCT
The DNA here is from genome assembly GCF_009828535.3 of Hylobates moloch. Lineage (NCBI taxonomy): Eukaryota > Metazoa > Chordata > Mammalia > Primates > Hylobatidae > Hylobates > Hylobates moloch. The sequence goes on along the minus strand of NW_026652276.1, from coordinate 223,098,577 downwards.
AGTCCACTATAAGCTGTGGATTCTAACATCATTTACTTTTCTCTCTTTCTTTCCTATCCAATTTCCCCCAGACACTATACTCTGAAAAGGTCATCAGAGGCCTTAGAAGTGAACAAGCAGATAACACCTTCCTGAAAAAACAAGGACAAACAAACATTTGAGAAAGAAGTGGGTACACTTGTCAAATACTGCAGGAAAATTGAGTAGGAAGAGGTATGAAACAGTTCCGCTGGACTTATCAGTGAGAAAGTAACCTCACTGCTTTTTACCAGAGCAGTGTCAGGGAAGTGATGGGGGAAGAAAGGAGACCACAGTCAGCTGCAGAGTGTGTGGGAGGTGAGAAAGTGGACACTCAGTGTGTGAGCTGTTGTTTAAAGGGACTTACTTGGCTGTGAAGTGAATCAAAAAGCTAGGATGGCCGGCATGCACTTGGGCATGAAAGGGCAGAGGAGAATTTATCCCCAGCATATATAAATATACTGAAAATGTACAATAAAACAATTACATGCACACACACACACACACACATTTCACACACCCCTATGCAGCCCCTCCACCAGCTTCCAGCCTTCCCATTAAGTTACCTCCCCAATGAGTGGAGTCACTCCATCTGAACTATTCACCCATATCTTCATATCTGAACCCCTGTCATATGGGCCATAAGGTTTACTTGAGGAAGAGTTGTTGGAGATGGCTGGATCCTAAAAAGAGGAAGAATACAATGAAGAAACTAGCTGGAAACTGGAGGCACTGAAAGGAGATTGGGAACTCGGGGAGAAAGCAGGGGAGATGGGTGTATGATACAGAGGAGCAAATACCTAATTTGGGGGAAAGAGGGCAGTACATACCACAATGATGACAAGCTTCTGTCCATTATTGTGTAACTCGTTGACAAATTCAGGGAAGCCTTTAAAATCCACTGGATCATAAGTGAAGTCCCTTCTCTCATCCATATAATCAATATCAGCATGCTGAACATCCTGAAAGAATATACAAAGTCCACAATTAGTGCCCAGGAATTTCCATGGTAAAACGAAATCAAACTTTCACTGTTATTATTCAGGATAAACAACAACTCTGTTCTGGGCTCTAAACAGAGTTCTTAATCAGTTCCTGGCATCTGAGTACTTCTTTTCCAATGGTGATTTCAAAAACACATGACCGGTTGGTTCCCCAGGGCTTGGCCCCATCCCTGCCATCAGGTGAACTGCATCATCCTATCCTTGCCTGGCACTCTGGCATTAAAAATCAATCAAGCAAACAACACCAATTATGACAAACCCCTAAGACAATCAGACATATCCACGTAAGAAATGACCTAAATTTCACCCTATTCACAAGATAAAGAAGGGAAGAGACTGTCTCTCTCCCACATCTCCCTCATTTTACTACCCCACGTTTTATTTTGTTACTTCGCTTCTACCCCACATCTTTGTTGTTTATGCTATCCCAATTTTACCTGTATAAACATAGTGAAGCCCAGAATAAAATGTACCCTTCTCTACAACCTAGGTTTGGCTCCAACGGAATAGAGTAGAGGAGAGAAGAGGATTATTCTAGAGACTACTGAGCTTTTCCCTTTGCATCTCTTGTTAAATTTCACTCCCAATAGTACCCGATATCATAGGTACATTCAAAGTTAGCCATTCAAAGTACAAAAATATTTTATTACATGTCCATACTATATCCTTTTGTTCAGTTAAATGTGCCAGATTTTGACATGTATACTGAACTCAGGTAATAGTGTTCAGTTCCCTGTCTAAACACTCCCTCTCACATCTCACACCACTAGACAGCAGTAATAGTCCAATTCTTTCATTTCCCGGAGCACTTAAACAGGAAATGTCTATCTATATGTAAGGAAAATGGCATAAAAAAAGGGATGGCCACTATGATATTAGAGATCTGGGCTTGAAAACTAGTTCCTCTAGTTTCCTAATACTAAATGGGATTTCTAATCTTAAATGGAGTTTTGTTTTTTTTTTCCCCTCAAGACTGTCTAGCTCTGTTGCCCAGGCTGGAGTACAGTGGCACAATCTCGGCTCACTGCAACCTCCACCTCCCGGGTTCAAGTGATTCTCATGTCTCAGCTTCCCAAATAGCTGGGATTACAGGCACCTGCCATCACGCCCAGCTAATTTTTTTTTGTTTTTGTATTTTTAGTAGAGACGGGGTTTCACTGTGTTGCCCAGGCTGGTCTCAAACTCCTGACCTCATGATCTGCCTGCCTTGGCGTCCCAAGTGCTGGGATTACAAGCATGAGCCACCGCGCCCAGCCAATGGAGTTCTAATAGTAAAATGGAGTTGCTGAGATAACTAAAGAAGGCATCTAGCACACTGCCTGCCACGAGAGTTCACCACGTTGTAGCGCTCATTATTATGGTGGCTATGTTAATTGTCCTTTGGCTCAGTCCTGCTTTTACCACTTTTCCTATTATCCCTCCTCCAACCCACCCCCACATGTATAAAGACACGTCATGCTGGAGAATGAGTAGTGGGACCGGCAGCCAAACTGAGAGTGCATTCATCCACCCAAACGTCTTTATCTGCCCTGACTTTCTGCTTCCCTCATCTCCTCAGTGTTCCTAGGCTTTTTGAATCTCACTTCCATTAGGCACTTTCTTTTACACTTCATATTTATGGACTATCTTTCTGCCAAATTAAAAAATGTCTACTGAAGCTTGGCTTCAATTGCAAAATGACCACTCTAAAGAGAAAGGGAAATTTTGCTTATTCCCAATTTAACAGTAATCAAAATATCAATGTAAAAACACACGGACCTGAAACTTGTATTATTTTTCACAGCCATATAGTCATGCAGTATTTGTTCTGTCATCAATTATCTATGTGGTCTTTGTCACGGTATTTCCCCCGATACCCTCAATTTACTATCTGTGAAAAAAAAATGATGCTAACCCAGATGGCTCATGGTTGTTCCAGCAATATAATTATTTTGAACTAAATTCATGGGGTCTAGAACTACTCCGCTTCCTCAATTCCTCTTTAAAATATCTGTTAAAACATAGGTAGGGAGCCTGGGGATCTACATCATTCATGACCTGACACTAAACCTAAGAACCTAAGAATTTAGACATGAAATCTTATGCCAGAATCTAAGAGGAATTTCTAAAAATATGATACAACTTTTATGTTAAGTCCCTGCCATGACACTTTTGAGTCAAAGCAAACCAAGAACATGTGTAAGGCCAGAAAATCCATACTGAGAAGAATTAAAATGCTACAATTCAAGCTAAAGAGACAAATACCTTGAAAACTCAAATAAAAACACCTGTAAAATGTAGTCAATACAGTAAGCATAAAAAAAGTTTACTAATAAAATACATGATAAGAAAAATAGAGACAAAAACAGATTGCCTCCCAACACAAAATTATGGTCTCCCAGTCTATTTCATACTATAAAGAACTATGGTTCCTTGAAAAAATTACTGGTCCAACAAAAAAAAAATGTCTAGTATTCTGAGTATCTAAAACTCCTTTCATTATCAAATAAATAAATCAATTAAACTCAGGGAGAGAAAATATAAACAGTTGTTCTTTCTCTTCAAGGGAATTTCTTTACTTTCGGAGAACTGTTGAAAACCTTGCTTACATAAGGGAGCTGTGCTGCGCGATTTCTCTCCACGACTTCCCTCATGTTGTCTAAGGTTCCATATTCATAACGACTGAGGTGAAATCCAAGCGCCCAGTAGGAGGGAAGGGCTGGCCGCCCAATAAGCTGAAAGAAATATGTGAAGTGAAAATTAGCAATACTCTGATTTTAATAAAAATTTTTCGAAGCATTGCTTTCAGGGCACCAAACATAGTCCATTTCCCAATGCACTGATTCATTAATGTTAGAATGTTTGTCTATTTTTCCAGCCCCTTCATAAATGTTTGAGGGTTGGGCCATGTTTGGGGCACCTTTATAGTCTCTCACCTTCTTATAACATAAAAATGCTATATAGCAAGTTTCCATTGCGTATATCAAATCTGTTCTTTAATATCTCAAATTTGTAACAGCAGATTTTGTGGGTCACACTTGCACATGAATTTTACTTTTTTAAAATATTTGCTGTTGAGGATTTCCTCAGTCATAATCTTGACATCCTAAGTTTACCTCTAGATATTCTTGAACAACTTGCTCTGGAGTGTTTCCCAAGAACACATAGAAGTCGAGAATGCCCCCAATGGTGCGGTAAGTGATGGCTGGCGCAGGCTGAAGGACAACCTCTTGAAAGGTTAAAAATGAACAAAATAAAAATCAGAATTGATTCTTGAATAGTAACTACCAAGTTTTAAAATAACACAGGATCACTAACCATGTGAACATTAACAAAGTGACCCTAGTGCCTCACATTGTGAATACCAAGGGAAAACCCTGACCATCCAAGTCCACCCTCACGGCACATGGCAGCCAAGGCATCTTTTCTGTGGCAGATTTTAATGATACTGACTGGAGTGTCTTAGTGTCTTGTGCCAGGCCCCAGGTTCTGGGGAAAAAGCAGCCAGGCTTATGAAGGGGTCCAGAATAAGCCACTGTGACATAAAAAAATTATTTTGGACTGAAGGCATTTAAGTTACTGAAATCCCTGATGCACCTAAAAGCAGAGCCTCCCAAAAGAACTCAATAAAAAGCAATTGTCATAAATCTGCTCCAAGCAGTACCTCTAATCTTCTCTGAGACAACAGGCACCATTCCCACATAGACAGTGTCACAAGACTATCACGACCTCCCACCTACTCTCCTAAGGGCCCATTTATCTTTCCAAAAAGTCATTTGTTCTCGCCTAAGTGTCTTTCCCCCTTCCCTTTCACCTATTAATTAAGATTGTATAGAAGCCCCAAGTTATAATCTCTGCTTTGAGTTACTCATCACTGAGAACTCCTGTGTGTATGTATATTATATGTGTAAATAAATTCTGTCTTTTCTATTACTAATCTACCTTTTTGCCAGTTTAATTTGCAGGCTCCCAAGAATTAACCCTAAGAGGTTAGAGGAAAAGTTTTTCCTCTCTGACTTTCACAACCACAGAACATGTCCCACTACATACCCCGTCATTATTGTGAGAATATAATTCAACTAGACATGGAGGTAACTATCCTCAGTGAATCTCACATCAAACAAAAGCCAAACTAAAAAAAAAGTCAGAAATTGTATCATAAATTCAAAACCCCTCTATGTGCCAATCACCATTCTCAAAAGTTGCGTCATTACCTTGATTTGCATCTAGGAATAAAATGCCTCAAGAAATATTGCAATGTACTCTTTGGTCATAGGAACAACTCATACAGAGTATCTAGGATCTTGTGGCCTTTCCCACTAAGTCTGACTCATCTTATTTTCTGGTTCCTTTCACCTATCTAAAACTGTACAGTCCTTACATTATCTCAGTCTATTCTTAGGTTATTTGGTATTTTAAGTACCTTAGGACCATCTAAGATTCTATTAGAATCGTCTTAGATTCATCTCTTAGATGTCCTAGAATCATCTTAGATCATTTAGAGTGCTTCTCGGGTATCTGTTTTATTATTTATAAAATAATATGAAAATGAATTACTAGAAAAAGGTTCATGTGTGCATGTGGAGGCTACAGCATTGCTTACTCGCCATTTCTATACTCATCTTAATATAGACCTGAAATAGTCTGTGACCCATTCAGGGACCACACTTTGAGGAGCACTGATTGAATCAATGACTCTCAATTAAGAAGCGGTATGGATCAATACCCTATGCCCACCATCAATCCTGGGAAGTTCAGATACATCTTCTATTCCCCTGTGGCAATTCATTGCCACTGGGATCTACTGACAACAAGGCTGAAGACAGAGAAGAACACATTGGTGGAAACTATCTCAGAGTAAATTATAGGGAAGGGTGAGCTCCTTAACTTGATAATAGAAAATATTCCAACAGAGGCCACCAGATTCAGGAAAATCATAAGCTAGGAGAAAATCCCCTACTCATGGCTGCCATGGATCAACAGGTAATGAAGTAGGGATAGCACAATTAGAGACTCTATAAGGCCCTCCTTACACTATGGCTCAGTCACTCTTAAAGGGATCCATTCCTTTTATCATAGTGCTGTAAGAAAGGGACTGAAAATCACTCTTGTGCTTGTTTTTTCCATGAATATTCCTTTACCCATGGCATTGCTGTTCATCAGAAACACCCCAAAGGACAATCCACTAGCATCTTCAAGGCACAAGAAGAATGTCTGCGCACCATACAAATTAGTTCCATTCTGCAGAAAGATAATTAAAAACCAAAATTTACAACTAAGAAGTCTCAGCACCACACTGTGGAGTTGGTTTAGGAAATCAGTCTTAATCATGCAACTAATTGACAGGAGATTCAGGGTCATAAAGACACATTTTTAAAAGATGGGGACTCTATCTAGTTGATGTTAACTAAGTGAACTCATGTTTTCTTACAGAATGAGCCAGCTATGATCATTCATCTAGAAGGACTCTGAAGGCTGTGATGTTTTTTAGAAGGTAAGAGGATAGGAATTTTTAAAATGTAATTCAAAAAGCTGCCCTCTCAAAGACGCCTGTCTTAACCTGACTCAACCTCATCAGCAAAAGCTCCGTCAATATGCTTTAATATGAATCAGGTAACTAGATGGAGCTCTAGTCTAGGCTTGTCTTCAAGACTCCAGAACAGGAGTTCTCAACCTAGACTGCACCCCAGACCAATTAAAACAGAATCCCTGGAGGTAGAAGCAGACATGGCTGTTATTTTTTAATTTCCCCAGGTAACTTCAACATGTAGTCACATTTGATAACTATTGCTCTTGAAAAGTATTTCTCAAAATTTGGTGTATCCACAAACTACATGGGCATTTTAGTTAAATGCAGATTTTTTTTTTCTTTTTTCAGACAGGGTCTCACTCGGTCGCCCAGACTGGAGTGCAGTGGCGTGATCTTGGCTCACTGTAACCTCCACCTCCCAGGCTCAAGCGATTCTCCTGCCTCAGCCTCCCGAGTAGCTAGGATTACAGGTGTGTGCCACTACCGCCTGGCTAATTTTTTTTTTTTTTTTTTTTTTTGAGATGGAGTCTCGCTCTGTCCCCCAGGCTGGAGTGCAGTGGCTCAATCTTGGTTCACTGCAAGCACCGCCTCCCGGGTTCACGCCATTCTCCTGCCTCAACCTGCCAAGCAGCTGGGACTACAGGCACTCGCCACCATGCCTGGCTAATTTTTTTGTATTTTTAGTAGAGATGAGGTTTCACCAGGTTGATTTTGAACTCCTGACCTCAAATGATCCACACGCCTCGGCCTCCCAAAGTGTTGGGATTACAGGTGTGAGGCACTGCTCCCGGCCCTAAATGCAGATTTCAATTCAATAGATGGAAGAAGGGACTGAAAGCCCACCTCTCTCACACAGTGGTTCCCCTGCTATATACACACTTTGAGTAGCAAGGATCTGAGGCTCCTTAATGAAACAATTGTCACCAACTATTCCTAGGTAAGCTGCTCTGACTCAACAGCTTTTCTGCTTTTCTGATAGGCATATGTACAGTACAGAGCCTGGGCTTAAAATTACACAAAGTAGGGATTAGATTCTTCCTCTGTTCTTACAAACTCTTTTTTTTTGAGACGGAGTCTCGCTCTGTCACCCAGGCTGGAGTGCAGTGGCATGATCTCGGCTCACTGCAAGGTCTGCCTCCCGGGTTCAGGCCATTCTTGTTCTTACAAACTCTTTTGCCTTGAGCTATTAACTTGGCTTCGCTGGGCCTCGGTTTTGTCTAACAAGAAATTATATTTTCTAGACTCTATGGCTAAATATATATACACATACACGTATGTGTGTGTGTGTGTGTGTGTGTGTGTGTGTGTATATATATATATATAGTTGACTAATAAATTATTGCTGTAATCTCCTTTCATCCATCCATTAATTCTGCTTAGTCAAGAAAGCCCAGCCGGGCACAGTGGCTCACATTTGTAATCCCAGCACTTATGGGAGACCGAGGCCGGAGGATTGCTTGAGTCCAGGAGTTTGAGATCAGCCTGAACAACATGGCGAAACCCAGTCTCTACAAAAAAAATACAAAAAAAATTAGCCAGGCATGGTGACACGCACCTTTAGTCTCAGCTACTCCAGACACTGAGGTGGGAGGGTCACCTGAGCCCAGAGAGGTTGAGGCTAAAGTGAGTCATGGTTGCGCCACTGTATTTCAGCCTGGGTGACGGTGAGATCCCATCTCAAACAAAGAGAGAAGAAGAAAAGAAAAAGAAAGGCCCTGAACAACAGAGTATTGCCAAATCCAGAAAACAATGTTACTTCAAATTTTAGCAGTCAAAACAAAGTGGAAATAAAATAAAACAATAACAACAAAACTCTGTCTGTTCTTTCACTACCACAATCATTCTTTATTCAAAAAATTATTGTTTTAGCTGAGACTTTATCCTATTGTGGTGATAAACCTGGTGAGTCAGTGATTAAAGGTGAACCTAAAAGTATGGAGATCACAATCAACTGTTGTTGAGAATACAGATATTTGTAATATCTTCTCCATATCTGGTTAGGAAAATATGAAGGAGTTGGCATTTATTGAGCACCTTCTTTCTGGCAGCCATTCTTCTAGATACTTTACATGTATCAGTTCATTTCATCCTCACCACAACCCTATTGAAATATTACTTCCATTTTATAGATAAGAAACTGAAAACAGAGAGGTAAGTAACACCCAGAACCACGTAACTGGTGAGTAGCAAGACTAGAATTCAAAGCCAGGTAGTCTCACTCTAGACTCTTACTCTTAAACACTACACTGTAATACTAGAGGTGACCTTCAAGAATGAGACTATGATATTCAGTGGAAAGGGTCCCATTTGAAAGCTTACTCCATTGGGAGTTGTGTCCCTGTTAAATATGGGCCAGGTCTTCCAATTCATATCATGCCGGTACTGCTGGTGCACATGCTCTCCCAGGCCATACACGTTAGCGCTAGGCAGTCGAGTGGAGAGCTGCAAGAACTGGTCAGCAAACAGTAGGGGCCCAATGCTCGAGTCAAACCTAGACACAGGTGGAGAACACAAGGACGGGTGAGCAAGCAGGGTGGAGAGAACATAAGTGCTTAGAAAAGCGTCCTTTATATCTCAGTGACTCAATAGCCCCCATTCATTCAGTCCCATTTGCCCCCCTGTGACATTTTTCTATGGAAAACAAGAGATTAGGACTCCTTGAAGAAAGGGACAATGTGCAAATTTCTTACATTAGTCTCCCAGACCAGACAGCCTACCACATGACCAGAACACTATACTTACGATAGGAGATGTTCAGTAAATATTTACTGGTGGACAGCTGGTTATATATTACAGACGCAGGGAAATAAAGGGAAAAATAAAGAGAAAAAAATGATTGTGCAAACAGAAGAAAGAGAAAGAAAGCCAGAAAAAATATATACTTTAGAAAGTAAAGGGTCTGGTCACCAATAATGGGCTCACAACCTTCAGGAATATTGTTGAAACACCCCCTTCTTTATGCTTACAGACCTCCCTGTAAACCTTCCTACTCTTATCCTTAGATAGGTTTCCAAAACTTACAAAACACGCTTGTTGCTTCTTCTGGTCACTTTGATGCTAAATGGCTCTCTGGAGATTTCAACTTGGTAGGTCAAAGAAGAAGCAGCATTTCCACTGAAGGACTGCACGTGTTCGTGGGGCACTTCAAACCTATTATTGGTTTGGTCGGTCAACTGTGCAGAGATAGAAATAGAAGGAAAGCCAAAATAAAAACTTGTCAGAGCTTGCCAATATCCCTACTTATGATACTGGAATCAGGCACTTTTCAAACTGACCTCATATCTAAGGTAGATGTACTCATTATGTTACCAAATTCAAATGGTTCACCTTTGGGCATAAGTTAGTCTTTAGGTAGAGACATACACAGCACATCTGCAGAGATGGATTGAAAGCTATGATACTTCCTTATTTTATCTTCCTACCACATTCCACATGTTATCTAGAGTAAATGAATGAAAGCCAAACTCAGTAGTAAACTGTAATACGTATTCAGGAAGTTATCACAGTAAAGGAAGGCTATTCTGTATATGTCTTTAAAATACAGGTGCTAATTAATAATAGCAGTATAGAAAAATACCTCCAGTAGCAAAATTTTCTATTTTGTAGTAACTGCAGTCATCAGATATGGAATAAAAGTCTCTCAAAAAAACTCAAAAAAAAAAAATAAACAAATTACAACCTTAAAGTGGAAACGATTAGATGTCTGATATTCTGCTGTGAGAAGAACATTGTCAACATTGCTTCCGAACACGGGTGAAGAAGGCAGATTTTTCAACCGGGCTGTGAATCCTAACACAGGAGAAAAAAAGGGTTTTCATAGTTGACTCTGCAAATTCTCAAATAATAGCTACATAAAAATTAGGATACATGGGGCTGGGTACAGTGGCTCACACCTGTAATCCCAGCACTTTGGGAGGCCAAGGTGGGTGGATCACAAGGTCAGGAGTTGGAGACCAGCCTGACCAACATGGTGAAACCCCATCTCTACGAAAAATACAAAAATTAGCCGGGTGTGGTGGCACACGCCTGTAATCCCAGCTACTCCGGAGGCTGAGGCAGGAGAATCACTTCAACCCCAGAGGTGGAGGTTGCAGTGAGCTGAGATCGCACCACAGCACTCCAGCCTGCATGACAGAGTGAGGCTCCATCACAAAAAAAAAAAAAAAAAAAAAAAAAAAAAATTAGGATACATGTCAAAGGGATAGATGAAAAGCCTTTATTTCTCAAAAGAAGGGAAAAGACAGATATATACCCCATCATATGCACATACTATCTATGGCAGATTCTGGAGCTAGATATCATCATTACATTATATAAAAATCTATGTCTCTCTTCTACAAACTCTGATTGAAAACCTCCCGCAATAAGCCTAACACTCATTCCACAAGCCCATCAGTCATTTGGTGTTAATTAGATGCCCTTTACATTCTCAGACCTGATATACATATACGTAATTCCTTCTCAGTTATTTTCATATTGCGTTACAGGTGATTATATCCATTGATGCCATCTCCCTAATTAAATGGTAAACCAGGTGAGAGTTGAGATCTTATTGGAACAGTCCATCAGGCCAAGAGCATCTGAAAGGGGAACATGCCTCTTCCTTTATACTGAGAGCCTCCCTAAAGTGTCACCTTCTGCTATCCCCTAGAATGGTCATCATTATACTCTGCATTTTGAGATGGAGTCTCGCTCTGTCACCCAGGCTGGAGTGCAGTGGCACAATCTCAGCTCACTGCAACCTCTGCCTCCTGGGTTCAAGCGATTCTCCTGCCTCAGCCTCCTGAGTAGCTGGGACTAGAGGTGCATACCACTACACCCTGCTAATTTTTGTATTTTTAGTAGAGATGGGATTTTGCCACGTTGGCCAGGCTGGTCTCAAACTCCTGACCTCACATGATCCATCCATCTCAGCATCCCAAAGCGCTGAGATTACAGGCATGAGCCACTGTGCCCGGCCTATGCTCTGCATTTTAGAGTGGGAAGAAGAAGAGGGGCTATTCACTCCATGAACACTTACATTGACTAGTAACTTTCATAACATGTTTATAAAATTGGAATTATTTCCATTTCATAAAAATAGCATAAAATTAGAGTTGGAAGTAGTCTGAGAGGTTACTGATTTCAAATCCCCCACTTCAAAAGGGATAAGCTTGAAAACAAAAATGATCAATGATTATTGCACAGTCATGAAGGTCCATAATGGGGAAGCTAGAAAGAGAACATGGTCCCTCAACTCCCAAGGCAGAGAGTAATTTTTCCTTGGTGCCCACATAGATTCTAGTCCTTGATTAAGAGCAGTGCCCACCTTCTGTCACATGTGGTTATGTGGCCCCACAAAGCAGAACTCTGCAGGCTGCCCCAGCTCTCCTCTGGGCGATACAGAGTCAACCTCCAGAGGGTCTGCACCTCCTGCATCATGGCAGACTCTGGCTTACCTGCATTTGTGTTTACAAGGTCGCCCTCCATGTGGTAGCTATGATTCTTGGAATAGTAGCACCAGGGAACACTTACAGCTCCCCAGGGATTCCAGCAACAGCCACGTTGGTCACATGTGGCCTGAAACAAGAGGTTAGTCAAAGAAGCTCCATTTAGTTGTAGAACACAATCATTTATAAAGCATGAAACATCTAATTTGAGACTGTGGTATCGATAACTTCATTTTACAAATAAGGCAACTGATATTTAGATAAATTGTGCCATATACCAAGAAATGGCAGAGCTTCTACCTACAACCAATTTTTCTGACCAGTATCCTTCTTATGTATCAGTGTGGGAAGCAAAATGCATCCTATAACTTTTATCACAAAAAAACTCATAAATATATTTAAATAGTCTAAACAATAATATAGTTATATCACCAGTAATCCAAAATTACAAATGGAGCTTCATTTATATCGGCTTTGACTTTTAAAAATGAAAATAAGACTGCAATCATCTTTATTCTGAAGCTTTCAAATCAAACTAATGTTGTTTTGACTTTTAAATATATGCTTTACGGGCCGTGGAGCCAAGATGGCCGAATAGGAACAGCTCCGGTCTCCAGCTCCCAGCCCCAGCGACACAGAAGACTGGTGATTTCTGCATTTCTGCTTGAGGTACCGGTTTCATCTCACTAGGGAGTGCCTAACAGCGGGTGCAGGACAGACGGTGAAGCGCACTGTGCGCGAGCCGAAGCAGGGCGAGGCATTGCCTCACTCGGGAAGTGCAAGGGGTCAGGGAGTTCCCTTTCCTAGTCAAAGAAAGGGGAAACAGACGGCACCTGGAATATCGGGTCAGTCCCATCCTAATACTGCGCTTCTCCAACGGGCCTGGAAAACGGCACACTAGGAGATTGTGTCCCGCACCTGGCTCGGAGGGTCCTATGCCCACGGAGTCTCGCTGATTGCTAGCACAGCAGTCTGAGATCAAGCTGCAAGGCGGCAGCGAGGCTGGGGGAGGGGCGCCCGCCATTGCCCAGGCTTGCTTAGGTAAACAAAGCAGCCAGGAAGCTCGAACTGGGTGGAGCCCACCATAGCTCAAGGAGGCCTGCCTGCCTCTGTAGGCTCCACCTCTGGGGGCAGGGCACAGACAAACAAAAACTCAGCAAAGAACCTCCACAGACTTAAATGCCCCTGTCTGACTGACAGCTTTGAAGAGAGTAGTGGTTCTCCCAGCACGCAGCTGGAGATCTGAGAACAGACAGACTGCCTCCTAAAGTGGGACCCTCACCCCTGAGCAGCCTAACTGGGAGGCACCCCCCCAGTAGGGTCAGACTGACACCTCATTCAACCGGGTACTCCTCTGAGACAAAACTTTCAGAGGAACTATCAGACAGCTGAATTTGTGGTCTCACGAAAATCCGCTGTTCTGCAGCCACCGCTGCTGACACCCAGCCAAACAGGGTCTGGAGTGGACCTCTAGTAAACTCCAACAGACCTGCAGCTGAGGGTCCTGTCTGGTAGAAGGAAAACTAACAAACAGAAAGGACTTCAACACCAAAAACCCATCTGTACATCACCATCACCAAAGACAAAAAGTAGATAAAACCACAAAGATGGGGAAAAAACAGAGCAGAAAAACTGGAAACTCTAAAAAACAGAGCACCTCTCCTCCTCCAAAGGAACGCAGTTCCTCACCAGCAACGGAACAAAGCTGGATGGAGGATGACTTTGATGAGTTGAGAGAAGAAGGCTTCAGACGATCAAACTACTCTGAGCTACGAGAGGAAATTCAAAACAATAGCAAAGAAGTTAAAAACTTTGAAAAAAAATTAGAAGGATGGATAACTAGAATAACCAATGGAGAGAAGGGCTTAAAGGAGCTGATGGAGCTGAAAGCCAAGTTTCGAGAACTACGCGAAGATTGCAGAAGCCTCAGTAGCAGATGCGATCAACTGGAAGAAAGGGTATCGCTGATGGAAGATGAAATGAATGAAATGAAGAGAGAAGGGAAGTTTAGAGAAAAAAGAATAAAAAGAAATGAACAAAGCCTCCAAGAAATTTGGGACTATGTGAAAAGACCAAACCTACGTCTGATTGGTGTACCTGAAAATGATGGGGAGAATGGAACCAAGTTGGAAAACACTCTGCAAGATATTATCCAGGAGAACTTCCCCAATCTAGCAAGGCAGGCCAGCATTCAGATTCAGGAAATACAGAGAACGCCACAAAGATACTCCTCGAGAAGGGCAACTCCAAGACACATAATTGTCAGATTCACCAAAGTTGAAATGAAGGAAAAAATGTTAAGGGCAGCCAGAGAGAAAGGTCGGGTTACCCACAAAGGGAAGCCCATCAGACTAACAGCTGATCTCTCAGCAGAAACTCTACAAGCCAGAAGAGAGTGGGGGCCGATATTCAACATTCTTAAAGAAAATAATTTTCAACCCAGAATTTGCTATCCCGCCAAACTAAGCTTCATAAGTGAAGGAGAAATAAAATACTTTACAGACAAGCAAACGCTGAGTGATTTTGTCACCACCAGGCCTGCCCTAAAAGAGCTCCTGAAGGAAGCACTAAACATGGAAAGGAACAACCGGTTCCAGCCACTGCAAAAACATGCCAAATTGTAAAGACCATCGAGGCTAGGAAGAAACTATAGCAACTAACGAGCAAAATAACCAACTAACATCATAATGACAGGATCAGATTCACACATAACAATATTAACGTTAAATGTAAATGGGCTAAATGCTCCAATCAAAAGACACAGACTGGCAAACTGGATAAGGAGTCAGGACCCATCAGTGTGCTGTATTCAGGAAACCCATCTCACGTGCAGAGACACACATAGACTCAAAATAAAGGGATGGAGGAAGATCTATCAAGCAACTGGAAAACAAAAAAAGGCAGGGGTTGCAATCCTAGTCTCTGATAAAATAGACTTTAAACCAACAAAGATCATAAGAGACAAAGAAGGCCATTACATAATGGTAAAGGGATCAATTCAACAAGAAGAGCTAACTATCCTAAATATATATGCACCCAACACAGGAGCACCCAGATTCATAAAGCAAGTCCTCAGTGACCTACAAAGGGACTTAAACTCCCACACAATAATAATGGGAGATTTTAACACCCCACTGTCAGCATTAGACAGATCAACGAGACAGAAAGTTAACAAGGATATCCAGGAATTGAACTCAGCTCTGCACCAAGCAGACCTAATAGACATCTACAGAACTCTCCACCCCAAGTCAACAGAATATACATTTTTTTCAGCACCACACCACACCTATTCCAAAATTGACCACATAGTTGGAAGTAAAGCTCTCCTCAGCAAATGTAAAAGAACAGAAATTATAACAAACTGTCTCTCAGACCACAGTGCAATCAAACTAGAACTCAGGATTAAGAAACTCACTCAAAACCGCTCAACTACATGGAAACTGAACAACCTGCTCCTGAATGACTATTGGGTACATAATGAAATGAAGGCAGAAATAAAGATGTTCTTTGAAACCAACGAGAACAAAGACACAACATACCAGAATCTCTGGGACACATTCAAAGCAGTGTGTAGAGGGAAATTTATAGCACTAAATGCCCACAAGAGAAAGCAGGAAAGATCCAAAATTGACACCCTAACATCACAATTAAAAGAACTAGAAAAGCAAGAGCAAACACATTCAAAAGCTAGCAGAAGGCTAGAAATAACTAAAATCAGAGCAGAACTGAAGGAAATAGAGACA
>NW_026652276.1:222389843-222418939 GCF_009828535.3 Hylobates moloch | reverse complement strand
AGGAAGGAAGGAAGGAAGGAAGGAAGGAAGGAAGGAAGGAAGGAAGGGAGGGAGGGAGGGAGGGAGAAACTAAAATCCCAGCTTTAAAAAGTCTTAAAATTACATTTTTAAAAATTTCAAAGTAAAAAGAATGCCTAAAATATGTGAGAAACTTACAACTTTTCATTATAAAGCACAACTCAACATTAGTTGGATCCCTTCAAATGTCATCTGATGAAGTTCAGTGACTGAAGGGCCATTGGACCAGGGGTTCTGAGCTCAGGCCTTGAAGTCAGAGATCTGAAACCAACATCTTGAACTCTGTGGCTAAGGACCAGTTACTCAATCACTCTAATCCTCACTGTTTTGATCTTTAAAATGGGACTCATAAAACCTTATAGCATAGAATATTAAATGAGATAATCCATGTTAACTGCTGCTGTTGTTGATATGGCCATTATTAAGCTGTGTCACCCTTAAAAGTAATGGCAAAAACCACAATTACTTTTGCACCAACCTAATAATTCCAGAGAATTTTAGATCAGCATATAGTGAGGAGCCAATATCTCATATACTCTGTATTTTAATATCTGTCACAATCCAAGCTGCCCTTTCCTCTGCAGTATGAATAGGTGGTTTTATTTTGTTCCCAAAGAGGTTTCAGAATCACAGGCCAAGATCAGGGATCCTCTGGGTTGCAACAGGAGATCGGGGGCTTAGGCAGCCAGCCCCACAGTTGTCTCTAAGACCAAGTCAGAGGACAAAGGCTTAAAAAGAGTTCCCGGCCGGGTGCTGTGGCTCACACCTGTAATCCCAGCACTTTGGGAGGCCGAGGCGGGAGGATCACGAGGTCAGGAGATCAAGACCATCCTGGCTAACACGGTGAAACCCCGTCTCTACTAATAATATAAAAAATTAGCCAGGCGTGGTGGTGGGCGCCTGTAGTCCCAGCTACTCCGGAGGCTGAGGCAAGAGAATGGTGTGAACCCGGGGGGTGGAGCTTGCAGTGAGCTGAAATCACACCATTGCACTCCAGTCTGGGAGACAGAGCAAGACTCCGTCACAAAAAAAAAAAAAAAAAATGCTCCCATCACAGCTGTGGCTATAAGAGCCTGATTCTGAGCTGGGCAGCTGCAGGAAGGTCAACAGTCTGAGCACCAATCTGGCTTTATAATCTGAGGTTACAGATGAATCTGACAACGAGCCACAGGCAGACGTGGGGAGTGCCACCCCCACAGGCCTCTCTGGCTTTGGAAACTCGTAATCTGGCTTGGAAATTCATAATCAGAATCCCAGGACTAGGGTGAGGTCATGGAGGTGTCCTGTTTCATTTGTCTGCTTCAGCATAAAATACATGTTTACTGTGCATGGTTTTGTCATACGCAATGCAAGGGCGAGTGGTAGGGGGATGAATCAGACCTACATGGTCCAGAGATGTGAGTGAAGTCTAGGGCAGCAGTTCTTAAATGCAGTCCCCGGACCAGCAGCGTGAGCATCATTTGGGAGCTCATTAGAGATGAACCCTCTCAGGCCTCAGCCCGGGCCTAGTGAATCAGAAACCCTGAGGGTGGGCCAAGCAATCTGTGTTTTCTCTCTCCCAAGCCATCCTGGTGAGTCCCATACAGCTGAAGTTTGAGAAACAGTGGTACAGTATGTTTTCAAGAGGAGCAGCTAGACACGAGCAATGGAAAACAAAATAATGACAGGAAGTTGGCATTCTATCAGGATAGGCATCACAAAAACTTCATGGCTTGAAGAACCTACCGACAGTGGGCAGAAGAGTCAATCAAGCTGAGAGAAACTGAAGCCTGACTCAACATGAAATAGGTCAGAGAGTTTCACACCTCACTGACTGTGGAAACTCGAAAGGAAGAAAAAACAGGAATGATTAAGTTATCCGTATGTGAGAAGAGTCTGGTGAAAGTGGATACTCAGCTTGCTCTTCTCTCTGTTCGAGGGAGGAGAATTTCCTAAAATTTACCTTAAAGAAATTCTTTATCAACCAAAGGGCTATGCAACCACCTAACAGGTGAGCCTAGCCCAAGTTTTCTGCCTCCCTGAGGGTGATCAGGAAGACCTCGGCTGGAAGGAGGAGCTGGATCTTGAAGACAAAATAAGCAAATTCCTCAGCCCCTCCCAAGAGACTCCTCACTCAGAATGTCTGAGAAGGGGTTCCGAGAAAATGAATTTTTTTGAATATGCATTTTTAACAAAGGATTCCACCCATCCTGGCTTAGATGATCCAGTTTGGGAAATACTACTTTAGTGATTCACTCATCCACCGTGGGAAGGTTAGAACCAATGATACTGAAGGATCCATTATTGCTCTTTTATTCAACACTTTGCTTATAAGTTATATTTTGGGCCGCGTGTGGCTCATTCCTGTAATCCCAGGACTTTGGAAGGCAGAGGCGAGCAGACCACCTGATGTCAGTAGTTTGAGACCAGCCTGGCCAACATGGGGAAAGCCCGTCTCTGCTAAAAATACCAAAATTAGCTGGGTGTGGTGGTGCACACCTGTAATCCCAGCTACTCAGGAGGCTGAGGCAGGTGAATCACCGGAACCCAGGAGGCGGAGGTTGCAGTGAGCTGAGATCACACCACTGCACTCCAGCCTGGGTGACAGAATGAGATTCGGTCTCAAAAAAAAAAAAAAAAAAAAAAAAAAAAGTTGTATTTTGACGTAATTTGTACATTCCTACTAGAAGACATTGGAGAAGTCAAAAGTAATTTCTGAAGTGGGAAAAAGTCACTGGAGTCCCAAGTGTAGGAAGTGTCCCAGATCAAGGTAGAACAGGGCTGATGGAAAGGCTAGGGAAGCTTTCTGGGCTTTTCAAGACAGGAGCTTTGCCATAATTTTTTTTTTCTAGTTAAAAAGGAGATGCATTTGAAATTCAGTCCCATTTCTTCTAAGTAAATGGCTAAAATGATGAATCACTAAATTACTAGACAGGAGAGTTGGCAGAGCCCTTAGTGGTCATCCAAGGCAGCCTCCCAGCCACTGCCTGTCTGCAGTGAAGATGAAAAATAGTCAGAAGATGGTCAGTCCGTGGGTTAGAAGGATCTTCCTCAGGGGGAGCTGAAATCAGCACACTTCCTTTCTCAGAGAGAAATGAGAGATGAGTGTGCTGCCTTCAGACTGATGGGTTGATGCTTTTCTTTTTTAGGAGGAGAGAAAAGGTGATGAGAAATCAAAGAGAAATCCCTTAGGTAAAATGGGACCGGGCAGAAGAGAAATCCCTCCTCTTTTTCCTCCACATTTTCCTCCCCACACCTTCCCGGCTCAGTAAACCAAAGTGCTGACTAAGTTAAAGTAGCACAATGTGGAGAGAGGAAGAGAAAACCTCATTTTGTTTTGTTTTTGAATCCTTAGATGTCATCTTATTCCTTCATTTTTGTGGCCTTTTGTCTCTGCCAGTTTCCATAGCAACAACAACTGGCAAGCAGTTTGCATCCCTCTCTCCAGCTTGTGCGCAGATAACTCCAAACGGGGTCAAAAACAGCTCTGGATTGAGGAAGAAGGTAGAAGATGCACATCTGTATTTGTGTGTGGATTTGTTGTGAAGGTGCATATATATTTCCATGCATTGATCTCCCTCAATATGTTTTGGCTGCAAATTTTTTTTAGAGCTTAGCTTTCTTTCTGATTTGGGGGAAGGGAGCAGTGAGTTTCATATTTAGTGACAAAGCTGAGACCAAACAGATACATAATTCATACAATATTGAAAAAACAAGGATTAGATGATCTTGCAGAAATAACAGCATACAGCATTCTGTATACACCTGAGAAGGAGAGAAGCTGTTTTCTAAAAGTGTGCTAGGCTCATGCAATATTTATAAAATCTATCAATGACCCACCAAATGATTAAGTGCAGTTTCATGTCAAGGTATGATATTTCTTTTCCTTTCCTTTTACTTTTTACTTTAGTGTTTTTCTGCTGCAATTCTCTTGATGTGTTTTGTGCTTTCCTTAGATATTTTCATGAAATGAAGACTGTTACCAACAGGTGGTGGTATGGCCACAATCAGATTCCTCTGAGGAGCACACAATATCTCTTGACATAGGTGACTTCTGACAAAAATTGAAAGAAGCATGACTTTACCTCTTTGAAAAACATAAAACCTTCTTTAAATAGAATGTTATTAATACAGCTACATGTGCCAAATTATAATAACAGGATTTATAGATTAAATTTTTACAGCAAACTGAAGAAGTGAGTATCTCAGAAGAAATTGGTACCTGCATTAGTTATCTATTGCTGCTGTAACAAGTAATCACAAGTTTAGTGGCTTACAACACAAACCGATTATCTTACAGTTCTGGAGGTCAGAAGTCCAAAATGGGTTTCACTGGGATGAAATCCAGCTGTCAGCTGGGCTGTGCTTTCACGGGAAGCTCTAGGGACAAATCTGTTTCCTTGCCTTTTCCAGTTTCAAGAAACTGCCTGCATTTCTTGGTTCATGGCCCCTTCCTCCATATTCAAAGCCAACAGTGTAGCATCTTCAAATCTCTCTTAACTTAATCACATCTTCAAAGTTCCCTTTTCCATGTAAGATAACATGTTCACAGGTTCCAGGGATTAAGGTGTGGCTATCTTGACAGAGGGTCATTATTCTGTCCACATAGTACCTTTTTCATCAAATCATGCCTAACAATCATCTTTTAATTTGATCCTGGTTTTACTCCAAGACTGACAAAATGACCTTTCCAACTTGTCCTAAATCCTGCCATACAGACAAATGTCCTGCTCTTTGGCCTCAAGCCAGGTTGACAGCAAATGTTTTGCAGTTTCTACTAACATGAGCCCATTGCCTCCAGGGCAGTCTGTGCTGTCCCTGGTCCTACCTACATTCTCCCCCAGCTTAGACAGGTGCTCTCCACGGCCTGTCCCCACACTTACAGCATCGATGACTGGTTTCTGCCCCAAAGGCCACATATCCTTGAAGACGGGGTGAGAATTTGCTTTAATGTTTAGATTTTCTTTCATGAACCACATGAATGTCCTTGTTTTTCTATTCCATTTTATATTTGCACCTTCCACTTTATGAACTCTCTAGTTTTAAAAAATCTCCTTTGCTAATTTTCATCTCTTTTAGCAGATCTTTTGCTGAAGTGTAGTCTTGGTTTTCTGACCCCCTGCTTGGCCTGACTTCTGAAATCTGCAGTTACTCCAGTAGCTGGGACAGTTGGTTTCCTGAGCCATTACTGACTTGCTCCACCTCCCAACTGCTCAGCTCCGCATGCCCCACATGAGCCCATCTGCTGCAGCACACTGCCCATTCTCTGGGCCCTGTCCACTGCGGCCAACCAGAGGTGGCTGCCCTATCCCTCCTGGCCATGTGAGCTGTCCACTGTGGAAACGATCACTCCCCACCTGCAGACACCATCCCTTGGAAGGGCCATCTTTCCACTCCTCAGGGACAAGAAAGCCAAAGAGATAGAAAGCAGCCCCCAGGGAACATCGCTATAGCCATCACAACCTGGTATGAAGAAATTACACCACTTGAGGGTGTAATTTACAATGTAATGTACAATAATTTACAATGTACACTACATGTGAAGGCCCTACAACCTGTCTCACTCTCTCACAAACACACGCATACACATGCACACCTTCTCTCCCCAACACCTGCCATGGAAGTCCCCACATGTTTCTGAAATAACAATTTACATTTTAATAGGCAGCTCTAGCTTCTAGGTCAGAGTAGCTCCCCATTGCACAATTATTTGTGATGGGCAAGAAATACACCTAGAGCAAGCTTTTAAGGCCCTATTTTCTAAAATATAAAATAATGTGACTTTTCATGCAGAGATGTCATCATTGGCCAGCTTGAAGTGGTTTTGACAGTGAGAGGTGGAATTATTGAGTCAGCCCCCATACCCTCTGCATACCCCACCCACCACACCGCTGCATAGGCCAGTGGCTGGCCAGGGGGACAGTTTGGTCACTGCCCTCCCTGCAAATTCATACTGCATCCAGTGTCCCAAACTCACTCTCAGTTAAGCCATCCATTGTGGTACTGATGCCTGAAATCACTAAAAAGGGAGTTTTCTTTTTCTTTTGTTCTAAATAAGGTAAGAAAATAGACATCACCCCTGCCTTTCTCCCATCCCCATCCAATGTCAAATAAAGGGCAGGCACTCTAGGGTTCCAGGCATTTTCATTCTTAACTATTTTAATGAGATGTTTCTGGCCAGAATAAGAGTGCCCTCCAGCTTGAACCCCAAATATTGCTTTTATATGCTTCTTTGATTGACAGGAAAGAAAACAAAGTTGGGAATAAATAAAAGTTGAGAGAATGCTCAATTACATAATTGACTAATCTATAGCATTTCTCCGCTGATTATAATAAACTTTTAAACAAAATAGACTTATTAATAAAGGCTTTAACTACATCATGACCAAAATTCTACTTTCCTTCTCTTTCTCATACCTCTATTGCTCTAATTAATTTCTATCACAGATTTTCAAAAATAACTTCACTTTAAAAAATATCAAACCATTTTATGCTATCTGCTGGATCTCTTTTGAATATTTTCCACCTTTGTTTGTTTGCAGTGGACTAAAAGGCTTTATAAGGGCCCCATGGGCCTCACTGTCAAAATGACAAAGTATGCACTGACCTATATAGAAAAACATACACAGACACACAGACAGATACAAAAGCACACACATAAATATCCTGAAAGATGTAGCCAAAAGTGCTGCCAGAACAGAGGCTTCATCACCACTTATTAACTCCATGACCTTGGGCAAATTATTGAGTATCTCTAGGACTTAAACTTATCGTCTATACCATAAGCTAATAATACTGAAAAATGAAGCTAGTGATATTTGAATATATCACAGAGTTTTTTTGAGAATTACCTGAGTAAATTACATGTAAAGCATTTACAATAGCACTTGGCAAGTAAGCCCAATAAGAGTTTCTTGCTGCTGTTTTTAATGGAGATGGTGGTAGTGGCAGTGGTAGTGGGGTGGTGGTAGTGGGGCGGTGGTAGTGATGGTGCTGGTGATGATGATTATGGTGGTGGTGGTGGTAGTGGTGGTGATGGTGGTGGTGGTAGTGGTGACGGTGGTGGCGGTGGTGGTGATGATGTGATCATGGTGGTAGTGGTGATG
Source organism: Hylobates moloch (assembly GCF_009828535.3). Taxonomy (NCBI): domain Eukaryota; kingdom Metazoa; phylum Chordata; class Mammalia; order Primates; family Hylobatidae; genus Hylobates; species Hylobates moloch. Next base: position 222,411,836 of record NW_026652276.1, on the reverse strand, counting down.
GTGGTGGTGTTGATGCTGGAAATGATGGTGATGATGATGGTGATGGTTATGATGGTGGTGATGGTGGTGGTGGTGCTGATCCTAGAAATGATGGTGGTGGTTGTGGTGGTGATGGTGATGATTGTAGTGTTGGTGGTGGTGATGGTGGGATGCTAGAAGTGATGGTAGTAAGAGTTATATAATGTGTAGTTCATTGGACAATAGTGTATGAGCAGTATAACTATGCATTTATATAATTATACTATTTTTGAAATATACTGTCCTATTGATATCATCCTTATGATAAAACTAAGATTAACTGAGCCAATCCTTGTGTTAGGAACTTTACAACATTGGTTCTACAAGTCACAACAGCCCAGACAGGTAGGTGTCACTAGTTTTATTTTACAGATGAGAAATTAGAGACCTACAGTAGTGAAGTCAATGACCAAGGCCATGCAGTGGACAGTGGCACAACCAGGATTCTGTCATTTAACAAACATTCTCCTCCTGACTGCTGAAAAGCTCAGCACTTCCCACTGCCTGGTCCTACAGTGAAAGAGGCAGGCAGGGATGTAGACACCTAGAGTTTAATAGATGAGGAAATGGAGGCAGACAGGCAGGAGGCCAGGGAGTTAGGATCAGAATGCAGTTTACACGTGGGCAGGAGTAGAGGAGCCTGGAAGTAGAGCGTGGCCAAGGTGGGTGAAAAGACTGAGGATGAGGAAGAGCAGCAAATAAAGTCATGTAGCCCAGGATGACCACGGCGGGGCCAGCGAAATTCTTCCCGTTGGCGCCTAACAGCGACTCTCCAAGTCTGCCCGTGGCAAGTGACGATTACTCTTTCTCAGTTGAAAAGACTGTCAAACATTTTAAATTACAATTGTCAGTAGTGAGACGGTGTTTCATCATGTGAAATGATCTAAAGCTGGGAAGCATAAAGCCTTCTTTAAACAGCAAAGTAATGGCTCCCTGCAGAGAGCTCAACTTCATGCATACAGCCCGGTTTCCTTTTCCCAGAGACACTGGGGGGAAAATTAGCAAGTTTCTCCAGATTTAGGAAAAAAGAACATGGCCTCAGAACTACCTAGGACACACACGCACCATCTTCCCAGCCTTGCCTCTAACATCATCCGAATTTCTCACCTGGAATGCCAACCTGACCCAACAGAGGTGACCACAAATCTCTGCTATGAACACATGTGTGATGCCAACAAGATCCCATCGAATTGCGCTAATGGGGGAGAGGTGAGGCAATGAGAAGTTTAAAGGGGGAAAAACAGTAACCCCAAACTGTGCACTGTATTGTGACTGTTTTCATGAGCTTCTCTCACCCCACAGAAGTTACTAATGAGCAGCAAAATTGTCTATTTGTGGGTTCCTTTCTTCTATTCTTCCATAACCACTGAAAGCACAAATGAGCCACAAACCTGCAAAGTGCCAGGCAGCAGAAGGAGAGTTCAGGGGGCCCAGGGACCTGCCTCAGACTGTGTTAGGTCCCCACAATCAAGCTAAGACTTCTGGTCACAAAAATGAAAAGGAGAAGGGAAGGGGGTAGCCAGGAGCTGCCAGGTACAGGGGTGGAGACTGGGATGGGGGAGAGAGGAGGGTCAGTGGGAGGCATCTCCTGGGCTACCCCAGGGCTTGCTTCTGAATTTACATCTGTCCTGGACCAGCTGTCTCTTTGCTTCTGTTGCTTCTTCTGTCCTACAGCCCAGCTGCCAGCAGTTTCTAAGTGACGGGAAGTGCCTGGACTCCAGGTCCTGGAGCAGTCCCTGCTGCATTCCTCTGCATATGAGCACAACAGGATTTTCTGAAAGTTTCAAGCACTGGGATAGCCCTTTCTCCACCCCACCCTCTGCTCCAGCCCTGGGAACCTTCTTAGGACAACTAAATCAAGACAAGGAAGGAAAGAGTCATTCATTCTTCCAACAAATATTTATTGAGCACCTACTCTATGCCAAGAAGTGTTCTAAAAACTAAGGATACTGCCATGTGTATTCTCAAGAGAGAGAAGAAGAAAGACCAGAAACAGGAACTTTCTACAGGAAGCTGGTCGGAAACCCAGGAGTTGGGGGCATTTGGGTGGTCCTCTGAGCTGTTGCCTTGGGCTCCTCCACAGGGTACCTGTCCAATTGTCCAGAACCAAGACCATGAGGAGAGATCTGGTCAAACCCAGCTTCACTTCCCATCTGTTCTCAAGACCCAACTACTAAAGCAGCGTCATCTCCAGAGCGCCCTCTGGGGGCAGAGCGCCAGTACCAAGTGCTGAGGCAGAAGAGAGGAAGACAGACAGATAGGGACCCTGGTGGCAGGAAAAGAGGGTTGACCTCAGTGAGTAGGTCAGGAACTCTTGGAGGAGAAAGCTGAGCTGAGGGTCCAGGTAGCTTCATCCCCTCTGCCTGTTTCCTTATAGTGATGCTTGTTCCCTCTGCTGGACCAGACTCTCTCAGTCTCCTGACATCAGTTTCCCTCCTTATCCAGGACTCCATCTAGGCTGCCCCATCTGAGCAACTGTACTGTGGCTTGTATCAGAACCATGGAGGCTGCACTAACCAAGCTGTTTATATCATTGTCTGCTGTTGATTTGGCAGCCCCGGGAGAAATTGCAGGCACCTCGAGGGAGGAAAAGACAAAGGTGAAACAAAAGATCCTCCAGACTAGTTTTTCCCCCTACTCCTCCTAGGACCTGCCCTGGATTGAGAACCATTTTCCAAATCTTTACCAGCTGCCTGGCAGCTTGCCATAGATCAATAAGTCTTCTTCAGAGTTCCAACTTGCAAAAATATTTACTGTACATAATTTAATAGAACCCTCTCCTGGATAAGGAGCTGACACTTTTAATTACCTGCATCAAGTGCTCTCCTTCTATAGGACATGGCATACACATGGCTCAGAATGCCAGCTACACACATTTCCCAGGCTTTTCACTCTTGATTTGCAAAGAAGAGGAGAATGAGGGTCTATGGGATGGTGACCTCTATGTGGGGCTTTCTTCACCTACCCCCTTCAACAGACCTTTGCACGCTCAACACAGACAGCTTTTTCCCCGTTCCCAAGGAACTTGGCTGTGTATCTTCTTTGAGACTCTGCCTAGGGTAGCTGGCCCAGGATTCATCTTCTTCAGGTCCCTGCAGATACATGACTGCAAGTGTGCAATTGGAACTGACCACAACAGCCATTAATAATAGCTAGCATGTGCTGACTACCTTCTATGGGACAGACGTAGTACTAGGCTCACAATATACTTCATTTCTAAGCTGCAAAATAAACCTGCATGGAGATGTTATTATGCCCATTTTTCAGATGAGAAAACAGAGGCCCACATACATTATGTAACGTACACAAGGACACCTACTCATGAATTGCTGAGACAGGACTCAAACACATATCGGTCTGACCAAAACCCTATAGAGCATCTCAAGCCCATCCTGAGCAAGTGCCACACATTTCCAGAGAAGCTCCAGAAATCCATACTGGTTTCTATCCCAAGGTTGTGTGGAGTGAAGACGAACAAATACCAGACAGTTTTGGAGACTGGCTTCCTCAACTCTTTCAGCCTCTTCCCCCTGGGTTTGGCTTCTCTTCCAACCCTCCTCTTCCTGGGCCCTTAGAGCAGGGGTTCCCCCTGTTAGGAACCGGGGCCCATAGCAGAAGGTGAGCTGCAGGTGGGCAGGCAAGCGAGCATTACCGCCAAAGCTCTACCTCCTGTCAGATCAGCTGCGCCATTAGATTCTCATAGGAGTGCAAATCCTATTGTGAACTGCACATGGAAGGGATCTAGATTGCGCTCTCCTTTAGAAACTCTAACTAATACCTGATGATCTGAGGTGGAACAGTTTCATCCTGAAACCATTCTCCGCCCTCCACCCTAGTCCATGGAAAAATTGTCTTCCGTGAAACCAGTTTCTGATGCCAAAAAGGTTGGGGACTGCTGCCTCAGAGGACGTCTACTCAGCACCATGGACAGAGTCGGGGTCAGCTCTGGCCCGTTCTGGTCTGTGCTGCTTCTCCTCCAGCACCCCTCCTGTTCTGCCACAATGGTCAGGAGGCCGCTTTGCAATGCAGGCATTTCTCTCAAATGCTAATTAACTTCCTCTGGCATCTTAGACAAAAGCAATCCTGGGCAATCATGTTCTGCATGGCACCTAAAAATTTGTGGGTGTACAATAAATATTCAGCTCCTAACAACAATTCCCACACTTGCTAATGATTGTGTGGGAGCATTTGGTTTCATAGGCAGAAAAGCCAAATAAGAGATTGCTGAAACCAGAAAGGGAATTATTAACTCAAAGTAGCTGTGCTTGCCTGTGACAAAGGGCTGATGCTGGGGAAGCAAAGAGGGTAGAAAATGGAAACCTCCATACTTACATGAATTGTGAGTAGACCCAGACTGGCCAACGCCTGCCAACTAACACGCAATCAAGCTTTATCAATGTTTATGTCTAACGCTGTTTTCAACATCATAGAATTTGAGACCTAGCTATTTCACTGAGATGTCATTGAGACCTGCAAGAAGTAGATGTTAATTCTGGGCCACCCCAGGGGCTGCTGACCTCTAGGAACAAGGAAGGGGCCGGGTTGAGAGGATATAATGATAAACTTGAAAATTTCTCAAAATGGTGGATTCCAAATGGATGGGCCAACTCTTCTGCTAAGCGCTCTTGGTGTGAGCAAAAGGAGATCCCTGCAACCTACTAAAACTGTGCCATCCAGCAAGCGGGAAATCAACAGCAAAGCACCAAAATATGTCGGTTCCCAAAACAATGAATGAAGCACGGGCTGTTGAGTCTGGAATTTAATTTGCAGCACTCACTACAAGGTGGGGAAACACTAAAGAAACCTGACACATTTTGCATATTCCAGGTGAGATGGGCAATAGATACATTTTGGTGCAGAGAGATAGAGCTGCAGGCAGGAAACAAACTGATCTGCATTTCATGTCTCTATTTTCTGGGCAAACTCAACTGTCACCCTCCTTCCATATACATATACTGTTGTTTTGTATAATGTGAAAACAATATCTGGAAGAGATGCCTGAAAACCTTCACAGACATTCACGTGACATTCACATGATGATGAGGGAGCTAGAGGAATGGACAATGAAGGGAGTTGTGTTCAGAGGAAAAGAAAGTAAAAGCTCATGGAAGAATGGGGTCATGGGTTGCAGAAATCGTGTTGGCTGCTGATTGGTCTGAATGAACAGAATTCTTCAATGGAACATGTTTGTTTTTAGGTATATTAGTACATCTATGAACCATATGATGTTAACAGCAGCCAGTTGAGGGTAGTGAGCCGACGGAGGCTTATTTTCCTTTTGTTTATAAGTATATTCTAATTTTCTGACAATATAGTGTATGTAATTAAAAGAATGAGAGTTAAAAATATTTGGAATATGAATCTGAATAACTGGCACCTGCGTTATATATTAATGAACAAAACTATGCATGAAAGTTTGGAAGAGGGTCTTGGATTTTGGGCAGCAACACAAGACAATTTAGAAACATGAGTTCAGTTAGACTGACTTCGAATGACAGATGTGAAGGTCAGAGCTGTGTAGATGGACAGTCACAGCCAGGAGGTCATCTCCTCGCTCACTGGAGGGGTACAGGTAAGTGTCCTGAGAACACAGGGGAAAACCAATCCAGAGGACACAGCCTCAGGAGGCAATGTTCCAAAGGGAGACATAGGAGATTCTGAATAAGAAGACAAATGGGTTAGAACACTGAAATGGGTACAGACACAAAGAGAGTTACAAAGAGACCAGGAAGAAAACCCCAAGGTCTGCCCCTGGCCCTGGAGCAATGCAATCACTGGCCCAAAGCCCTCACCCTTTCTGAAGGTTCAGCAGATGGACACTTGCCCTCCATCAGGCTCACTGCAACAGCTGCTGAAACTGTCATCAAATACCAGCAAATTCCTTTACCCCACTTCCACTTCCAACTACCCCTCCCCATTTCTTTCCTTTCCTTGGCAGCAAAGCTCTTCACAAGAGATATGTGTGGTCATTATATCCAATTTCTTGTCTCCCATTTTTCTCTGAAACCAGTACAATTACATTTTTGCTTCCTCTACTTCCCCTAAACTCTTCTTATCAAGGTCACCATTGCACTTCACACTGCTAATTCCAAGGGAAGCTCATCGGTCCTCTTTTTTCTTAATCCACCAATAGCAATTGTTGCATTTCCTCATTTCCCCCCCTCAAAAGGCTTTATCCACACAGCTTCTAAGCATCACACCACCAGGTTTTCCAACAACTCACAGACCACAGATTTTCCATCTACTTTGCTGCTCCTCCCTGACCACCTTTGCCTTTTAACTTCCAAGTGCCCAGGATTCAGTCCAATACTTCTCTTTTCTAATTACACTTACTCCCTTGGTGTTATCATCTATTCTATGGCCTTAGAGACCATCTGCATGCCAAAGACTCCCAAAGTTATGTCTCCAGTCCCCACCTCACATTGAACTCAAGACTTGTAGTCCACTTGCCTACTTAATAGCTCCACTAGAATAGCCAATAGGCATTCCAAATGTCAACACCCAGCACTTCCCCTATAAATCCAACCCTTCCTGCTTTCCTCTCAATCTCAGTTGATGGCAATTCCAACTTTCAGCTGCTAAGACCAAAAAAGCCTTGGAGTCATCCTTGACTTTTCTTTCTCTCACACCTAGTCTATGAGCAAAGCCTGTTGGCTCAACCTTCAAATTAAAGGCAGAATTTGACTACCTCTCATGACCTCCACTGCTACCTTCCTGGTCAAAGCCCGTCATCCCTTGCCTAGATTATTACAATCACTGGTCTCTCTGTTACTGCCCTCTTCTCACCTCCAGCGAAACATATATGTTCAACACAGAAGCCAGAGTGATCCTGTTAAAAGTACAAGTTGGACCACATCATTCTTCCTCGCAAAGCCCCCCAGTGGCTTCCCACTGAAGAGTTTCCCTGAAATCCATCAGTTTCTACGGATCTACCTTTCACTTCCATCTTCTCTGATTCTGTGTCAAGACCATCCACATCCCCCCATATTATTCTCCACCCAGCAGGCAGTATTTTCTCTCTAAGTGAGAAATCTAATCACATTACCCTCCAATTAAAAGCCCTTTAATATAGACTGGATAAAGAAAATATGCTACATATACAACATGGAATACTATACAGCCATAAAAAGGAATGAGATAATGTCCTTTGCAGCAACATGGATGGAGCCGGAAGTCATTATCCTCAGCAAATTAACACGGGAACAGAAAACCAAACACCATATGTTCTCACTTATAAGTGGGAGCTGAACAATGAGAACACATGGACACAGGGAGGAGAACAACACACACTGGGACCTGTTGGGAGTACATGGGGAGGGAGAGCGTCAGGATCAATATTAATAGCTTATGCCTGTGGGGCTGAATACCTAGGTGATGGGTTGACAAGTACAGCAAACCATCATGGAACACATTTACCTATGTAACAAATCTGCACATCCTGCATATGTATCCCAGAAGTTTATATTAAATTAAATAATTAAAATAAACTTTCAACCAAAAAAAAAGCCCTTCAATAGGATCCTACTGCCCTCAGGGTGAAGATTAAATTTCTCAAGGTTACCATGGCCATCTTCACCGTGCAGTGACAGTCCTAGTGTAACTCCTGGCCATAGGCCTTGGTGAGCACATTCAGCTACCATTGATTCTGTGTCCACCATGTTCGTTAACCTGTCATTAGAATACTTCCTGATGAGTTCCCCTCTTTGTATGAGTTTCATGTCCCCAGCCAGATTGTTTTTAGCTCTTTATGAGCTGGGATCGCATCTCCTATTTTATTTTCTGTCCCTTTATCAGTTCCCCGATAATAGCAGGTCACTTGATACTTGTTTAATTAACAGGGCAGAACAGACTGTGTAGCTTGAGTAAAGGGATGCTGGGTAAGTGTTTCTGGAACACAGGTTGATTTTCTTCCCCCAGCACATCTTCAGTGGCTATTATAAAATGTTCTGTAGGATGGTCAATGTGCTAGCCATTCAGTACAACTAGTTTTTCCATTCTTTTGAACAAAAACACCAAGAACAAATGACTTTACCTGAATATGTTGCAATGACAGAAAAGCTTTATCCTGTGGAACAGGAATAAAAGGCAACTCTGCTGACCTGATAAGCCTTGGGACAAAAGGATGATGATTTGATACGGTGGTTCAACAGGCTGTACGCTCTCCTTGCAGAATCTGTTACCCAGTCATGGGAGGGAATAATGAGAATGGCAACCATGACGGCCAGATAGCCAGAGCCCCAGCTTTCTTCCTCTTGTCTTATATGAGGAGGGTGCCCAGGACGCTGCCCAGACAGACACTTTTACAAATCCATACCCCAGGTAGAGAGTGGGAAGAGAGTTTGAGGGGTGGCGTTACTCCACTCATTTCATCATGTAATGTTTTAACAAAACTCCATGGTATCTCTTGCCAGATATATCAGGTTGGACGCTGGAGGGGAGTAACAGATGTTGTGCCCCTCAGGGAATTTTAGGATATCCAGAATCAATGCCTCAAGTACCCTGCCTCCCATTCCAAGGCTTCAGGGTTGATTCTAAGAACACCTAAGGGCAATTGATCTAAAGACATTATAGATTGGGGGGGATATGTTAATTTATAAAGAATGCCAATCAGGAAGGAAGCACAGCATATTAAAATGATCTGAAAGTCATGAGACCTGATTCTCACCATTAATTTCCTAAGTCACCTTGAGCTAGTCACAGAAACTCTCTGAGCCTCATCTGTAGACAAAGGAGCTGGAAGTATAGCTGATCTTATACTAGCTGTTTTCAAAGCCCTTTGCAAGTCAACGAGCCTAAGATTCATTATAGGAAAAGAAAATGAAAGGCACCTTTGGCCTAGGTCATTTAACCTGGCAATGGTAGATGACACCAGCCAGGCTCCTTGGCACATGTCAGAGAAAATTTGTGACAACAGCTTCAATGTCTTCTGAGCAGAAGGAAAGCTTCATGCCAAGTGTTGCAGAAGGATATGGCACAGGGTGAAGAGAGAGAAGGTTACAAACCAGTATGAGGACTCACAGGGACTCAGATACTCCTTCCCTTCTGTTCCTGGGTTAGACCCAGAGACCCTGAGTGAGACACTTGCAGTGGCCCAGCTGTCTCATCTCTTAGGCAAGAGCTCTTCCAACCATATCAAAGTGACTTTTTTAGGCTTGGAACTCCCTCCCTGAGTCTCTAGCCTCCTTCAGGGGAAAAAGAAAGGATTGAGGGTGGAGAGAAGAAGCCTATTTATTTCTCTTGCTATCAGAAGATACTGTGTCTCACAGTTCCTTCTCTTATTCCCCCATTAAAAAAGGTATTGGATAGAACATACCACTGTGTGAAGTTTGGACAGAAACTCCAGCTGGCATTCCTCTCCGCCATTCCAGTCACAATAACGATGCCTGTGCCTCCAGAAGAAATGTGATGACCAGAAAGGAAAATAGATACATTCTCCCTCAGGAGCCAACCTTACCCCTATCTTCTCCACTTGGGAAACAGAATTAAGTATGCAAGTGAAGATCTTGTGATGCACTTATGAATGATACCAGGTCCAGTTAAGATCCTTGAAAGACTCACTGCTCCACTTCTCAAGCTGACTAAATACTCCTAGTGCTAGCCAGTACTCAGGGTCTGTGCCTGGCATGCATGAGGAAGCCAGGCAGAGAGAGCTCAGCTTGGTGCCTCTCCAATATGTTACTGACTTTCACTTAGTGTTCATGATGAATTACACACACTCTATATGGATGTGGTGCTGGTTTAGAAGTTGTTTTCAACTATAATGCAACTTTAATAGAATATCTTCTATTAAAAACACAACTGTGGCTGGATGCAGTGGCTAAACTCATCCTTTTATAGGGAATCCACAATAATGACATTAATTCATTCATAAGAACAGAGCCTTCATGACCTAAACACCTCTTGAAAGTCCCACCTCCCAACACGTCCTCATTGGTGATCAAGTTTCCAACACATAAACTTTCTGGGACACATAGAAACCAAGCATACATCTTGTCCTTCTTATGCCCCAAAAAGGGATTTGAACATGTTTTTATATAGTTGTCAAAATTCATGGAATCTATAACATCAAAAGTGAACCCAAATATAAACTATAGAGTTTGAGTGATAATGTTCCAATGTAGGCTCATCTATTATAACAAATGTACCACTCTAATGTGGAATGTTGATAGTGGGGGAGGTTGTGCATGTGTGGGAACAAGGAATATATGGGAACCCTCTGTTCCTTCTGCTCAGTTTTGCTGTGAAACTAAAACTGCTCCAGAAAAATAAGTTTATTAATTTTTTTAAAAACAGATTTGAGCTCTTTCTACAGTCTCTGCCCAATATTTAACATTTTCCCCTGGCAAATCTGTCTTTCCCATTATGGGATTTTTCTGGGCAGAAAACTTCATAAACTCCATACATCATGCAAAGAGGCCACCGTCTACCCAATTTAGGAATAGTAAAAGACATTTAGAAGAAAAACGTTTTAGTCTAGAGAGCCTGGGGAGAATCAAGAGAATAGCACTCAGGTTGAACAATGGCAGAGAAAATAGGGCTCGGGGAGACAAATAGAAAGAATTTCATGGTTTGGTCTAGAGTTGCATTGCTCAATACAGTAGTCACCAACAAGACATGGCTATTTATATTTAAATGTGAGTTAAATTAAATTAAATTCAAATGTCAGTTCCTCATACCACTAACCAAATATCAAGGGCTCAGTAGATACATGTAGCTAGTGGCTACCATATTGGACAACACATATAGAGATTTCCATTGTTGCAGAAGGTGCTATTGGACAGCACAAGTCTAGAATGGGGATCAATAAACTTTTCTGTAAAGCATTAGCTAGTAAGCATTTCAGGCTTTGTGGGCCAAACCATCTCTGTCATAACTACTCAACATTGCTTCTGTAGTACAAAAACAGCCATAGGCAATATGTAAATGAAGGGGCATCATTGTGTTCCAATAAAACTATTTACAAAAACAAGATTTGGTCTGTAGTCCAAGTTTGCCAAGCCTTGGTTTAGACGAACCATTCTTAATCTATAATAGGAACATTCAATTCCCAGGAGGCCTTAATTACTGTGAGGCATCTACCCATAGGCACTACAAGCAATCATAGCTTTAGACTAAATAACATATCCATCACATACCAGTATCTTTATTTATCAGAATGCCTCTATATTATCATGAGTGATAAGATACAAACTCATTTCAAATCACTACTGTTTTCAAAGGAGCATTTGTCATTGTGCATTATTCTCAGAAATGAACCATGAATTTTGTCTCATATTATGTTTCTCTAATACAAGTAATGCATGTTTGGTTTAGAAAAATGAGAAAGCAAGATAAAAAAGAAAGACAAAGAGAATTACCTGAGTTTCTACTCAGGAGATTTTTAACCATTGTTAATATGTAATTAAAAATACACGGTTCCTTTGTTCACTGCTATATTCCTGGTACCCAGAACAGTGGTGAATGCATGGTAGACAATAACTATTCATTGAATTTGAAAATGTCTGAATATTATAAAAATAGGGGTATTCACAACTGTACTTCAGGAATTCTATAAACTTTCTGACTACATTAGCAAAGCTGGCTGTATCTGAGAGTTTCTGCAGTGACTTACAGTTTTCATTGGATTACCAAGGTGTCTGTGATCTAAAAAGGTGAAAAAATCCTCAGTTATTCCCAGGACTAAATCTACAAGGTCTTTACATTTTTGTCTATTTATGACTGAGCTCCATAGAGAAGCAGACTTTTTTTTTTCCCAGGGCTGTCTTCCATGACTAACCAAAGTCATCTATCTGGATTCAAACCACCTCAGGTGGAAAAGCTGCTTAGCTTGAACATAATACACTCAGGAAAAATGGAGGAGGGGGCTTCTGATGTCACTTTTCCAAGTCTGAGAACATGGACCAGTGTAAAGAAAGAGATCCACTGTGGCCTTCCCAAGAAGTTCAGGTTTGTTACACCTTCTCTGGGCCCTGTCAGTGCAGCAGGCTTGAGAATGATGCTGATGGGGTCAGACCATAAGCATTGGGTCAGGACCCAATCCCTTTGGGGACCAGGTAAAACAGAGGTGCCAAGATTGGCACACCTAAGGTCAAGCATTAAGTGCTGGCCTTTGCTCCCTGGGGGACAGTGGGAGAATGAGTGTCCTGGGGATACCCTTGCTGTGGGTAGGCAGCTCCTGGGGTGACAGACAAAAGCACAGCATCAACAATAAAGAGTTAATACAGAAATGCAGAAGTTTTCTTCGAGATGCTTTTATAAACTGGGGGCTTGGGGGGATAACATGAGATTTACAGTCCCTATTCAGAGTTCTCTCAGGCATTTTGCCTGCATCTGCTCCACAGAGATGCACGTCTAGGTTCCTTTTCTCCACCTTTATATTATAGCACAGTCAAATCAATGCCATTAATTGCTAAGTGTAAAGGACTTTCTGATGCCTAATGAAACCTTCAGCAGGCTCCTTAGAAGCAGTTCTATTTATAGATCATACATTTTCCTGGCCTCCTTCCCTTATCACTAAGAGCATGGGAGTAGGAGGTAGGAATTTTTTTGCTTCTGAGAAAATTGTCATCGGCCCCTCACACTTGCTCTCCACCTGGAGTCCTAATCCCAATTGTGACATCCTAATCATTTCCAAGAGCAATCACGATGCTGTCACAAAGAGCGGATTATGATTTCAATTGGAGAGTGTGGCTAGGAGCTAATCATGGTTTCGGAAACAAAAGGCCTGGTTTTTATGCAAAGGGACATAGTTACAAAGAATCCACAAAGATGGCCAACCAAAAATGTAATCGACGATGAACAGATTTATGGCTAAAACAAATGTGTGCATGCACACACACACACACACAAGTAGCAAATGATTCTTGAAAGGGATGATATGCTCTGATTAAAAATATGATGGCAGCACACCAACATGGCACATGTATACATATGTAACAAACCTGCACATTGTGCACATGTACCCTAAAACTTAAAGTATAATAATAATAAAATAAAAAAAGAAAAAATATGATGAGGAAATCCCCTAAAATCTAACAGTTGCATTTCTCAAAACTGGGAGCCAACCTGTGCTTTAAATGAGAACAGCTGTAAAGAGAAATTGCTCAAAGGCGTGGGATGCTGCATCCCAACGGTCTTTTGAGTCTGAAACTCAGCTCCTGAAGCCCGTCCCAACCCACTACCCTCACACTGGGAGCACTTATCTCCATCTCAGTTAATGGCAGCTGCATTTTTCAATTGCTCAGGAAAAAAAAAAAAAAAAAAACCCTGGTCTCCTCTCTTGCTCCCACACTCCACATCCAATCTGTCAGCAAATCTTGTTGGGTCAAAATATATCCAAAGTCCTATCACTTCTCATCATCCTCCCTGCTGTCACTCTCCCCAGGCTGCTACATTCGGCTACCTGGAATATTCCAGTAGCCTTCTGTGTCTCCGCCTCTGAGTTTGCCCTGTCTTCAGGCTATGATCCTATGAAAATACAATTCATATCATATCTGTCCTCTGATCAAAGCTTCTCAGTGGCTTTCCTTCCAAAAGCCAAGGGCCTAAATGATCTGCTTCCCGCCTATGTTTCTTACATCATCTCCCACTAAGCTCTCTCTCACTCACTCTATTGCACGTTCACTGACCTCCAGGCAGTTTCTTGAATGTACCAGCATCTCGACGCCTCAGGGCCTTTGCACTTGCTGGTTCTTTGCCTGCAATGCTTTGCTTGACTCCTTGTAATCCCATGGCTAGCTTCCTCCTGTCTGTACCCAAAAGTCCCCCACTCTCTGAGGCCTTCCTGACAACCCTTCTCAACATCTGTTTCCATCCCCTCTTCAATACTTCATATCCCTTTTCATGCTTTTTTTTCTACTTTGTGCCTATCACTACCTAACATACTTTATCTTGTATTTCTTTATCTTCTTCATTGTCCGTGTCTCATAGTAGAATATAAACTCTATAAGGGCAGGGATTTTTGTCTCTTATTCATGAAAAACCAGTGCTATAGTGCCTAGCCTAGTGTATGACACTCAGTAAATACTTGTTGAATATATGAATGTTAAAATACAGTACTTGGCACTCCAACTGTTAATTACAAGTTAATGACAAAATGTAATTGGAAAAAGATTAGAACCACCTAAATGCCTTAAACAAGAAAATGTTTAGATAATAATACAGCCATAAAGTGATAACGCTATGCAGCCTTTAAAATAATGATGTAGAATTTACTCACTAATGTGAAAAGATCACCATACATATTAAGTCAAATAATAAGGTTGAAAAACAGCAGGTATATCACCTCAGTGTAAAATATTACGAGCTTGAAACATGTATGTATCTCATATGTTTATTATAAAACTCCATTTGTATGTGTATGTATTTGTGTAGCCAGATGATAGAGAACAGAAAAAGAGAGAGGCAAATCAGCCAATCTTGGTAGAAGAATTTAAGTAGAGAGTGGGGAGCCAAGATGGCCGAATAGGAACAGCTCCGGTCTCCAGCTCCCAGCCCGAGCCACACAGAAGACTGGTGATTTCTGCATTTCTGCTTGAGGTACCGGTTTCATCTCACTAGGGAGTGCCAAACAGTGGGTGCAGGACAGTTGGTGAAGCGCACTGTGCGCGAGCCGAAGCAGGGCGAGGCACTGCCTCACTTGGGAAGCGCAAGGGGTCAGGGAGTTCCCTTTCCTAGTCAAAGAAAGGGGTAACAGACGGCACCTGGAAAATCGGGTCAGTCCCACCCTCATACTGCGCTTTCCCAACGGGCCTGGAAAACGGCACACTAGGAGATTGTATCCCGCACCTGGCTCGGAGGGTCCTATGCCCACAGAGTCTCACTGATTGCTAGCACAGCAGTCTGAGATCAAGCTGCAAGGTGGCAGTGAGGCTGGGGGAGGGGCGCCCGCCATTACCCAGGCTTGCTTAGGTAAACAAAGCAGCCAGGAAGCTCGAACTGGGTGGAGCCCACCACAGCTCAAGGAGGCCTGTCTGCCTCTGTAGGCTCCACCTCTGGGGGCAGGGCACAGACAAACAAAAAGTCAGCAGGAATCTCCAGAGACTTAAACGTCCCTGTCTGACTGACAGCTTTGAAGAGAGTAGTGGTTCTCCCAGCACGCAGCTGGAGATCTGAGAACGGACAGACTGCCTCCTAAAGTGGGTCCCTCACCCCTGAGCAGCCTAACTGGGAGGCACCCCCCCAGAAGGGAAAGACTGACACCTCACTGGGCCAGGTACTCCTCTGAGACAAAACTTCCAGAGGAACTATCAGACAGCTGAATTGGTGGTCTCACGAAAATCCGCTGTTCTGCAGCCACCGCTGCTGACACCCAGCCAAACAGGGTCTGGAGTGGACCTCTAGTAAACTCCAACAGACCTGCAGCTGAGGGTCCTGTCTGGTAGAAGGAAAACTAACAAACAGAAAGGACATCCACACCAAAAACCCATCTGTACATCACCATCATCAAAGCCCAAAAGTAGATAAAACCGCAAAGATGGGGAAAAAACAGAGCAGAAAAACTGGAAACTCTAAAAAGCAGAGCACCTCTCCTCCTCCAAAGGAACGCAGTTCCTCACCAGCAATGGAACAAAGCTGGATGGAGGATGACTTTGACGAGTTGAGAGAAGAAGGCTTCAGACGATCAAACTACTCTGAGCTACGGGAGGAAATTCAAAACAATAGCAAGGAAGTTAAAAACTTTGAAAAAAAATTAGAAGAATGGATAACTAGAATAACCAATGGAGAGAAGGGCTTAAAGGAGATGGAGGAGCTGAAAGCCAAGTTTCGAGAACTATGTGAAGATTGCAGAAGCCTCAGTAGCAGATGCGATCAACTGGAAGAAAGGGTATCGCAGATGGAAGATGAAATGAATGAAATGAAGTGAGAAGGGAAGTCTAGAGAAAAAAGAATAAAAAGAAATGAACAAAGCCTCCAAGAAATTTGGGACTATGTGAAACGACCAAACCTACGTCTGATTGGTGTACCTGAAAATGACGGGGAGAATGGAACCAAGTTGGAAAACACTCTGCAAGATATTATCCAGGAGAACTTCCCCAATCTAGCAAGGCAGGCCAACATTCAGGTTCAGGAAATACAGAGAACGCCACAAAGATACTCCTCGAGAAGAGCAACTCCAAGACACATAATTGTCAGATTCACCAAAGTTGAAATGAAGGAAAAAATGTTAAGGGCAGCCAGAGAGAAAGGTCGGGTTACCCAGAAAGGGAAGCCGATCAGGCTAACAGCTGATCTCTCGGCAGAAACTCTACAAGCCAGAAGAGGGTGGGGGCCGATATTCAACATTCTTAAAGAAAAGAATTTTCAACCCAGAATTTCCTATCCAGCCAAACTAAGCTTCATAAGTGAAGGAGAAATAAAATACTTTACAGACAAGCAAATGCTGAGTGATTTTGTCACCACCAGGCCTGCCCTAAAAGAGCTCCTGAAGGAAGCACTAAACAGGGAAAGGAACAACCGGTACCAGCCACTGCAAAAACACGCCAAATTGTAAAGACCATCGAGGCTAGGAAGAAACTGCATCAACTAATGAGCAAAATAACCAACTAACATCATAATGACAGGATCAGATTCACACATAACAATATTAACGTTAAATGTAAATGGGCTAAATGCTCCAATTAAAATACACAGACTGGCAAACTGGATAAGGAGTCAGGACCCATCAGTGTGCTGTATTCAGGAAACCCATCTCACGTGCAGAGACACACACAGACTCAAAATAAAGGGATGGAGGAAGATCTATCAAGCAAATGGAAAACAAAAAAAGGCAGGGGTTGCAATCCTAGTCTCTGACAAAATAGACTTTAAACCAACAAAGATCAAAAGAGACAAAGAAGGCCATTACATAATGGTAAAGGGATCAATTCAACAAGAAGAGCTAACTATCCTAAATATATATGCACCCAACACAGGTGCACCCAGATTCATAAAGCAAGTCCTGAGTGACCTACGAAGGGACTTAAACTCCCACACAATAATAATGGGAGATTTTAACACCCCACTGTCAACATTAGACAGATCATCTAGACAGAAAGTTAACAAGGATATCCAGGAATTGAACTCAGCTCTAAACAAAGTGGACCTAATAGACATCTACAGAACTCTCCACCCCAAATCAACAGAATATACATTTTTTTCAGCACCACACCACACCTATTCCAAAATTGACCACATAGTTGGAAGTAAAGCTCTCCTCAGCAAATGTAAAAGAACAGAAATTATAACAAACTGTCTCTCAGACCACAGTGCAATCAAACTAGAACTCAGGATTAAGAAACTCACTCAAAACCGCTCAACTACATGGAAACTGAACAACCTGCTCCTGAATGACTATTGGGTACATAATGAAATGAAGGCAGAAATAAAGATGTTCTTTGAAACCAACGAGAACAAAGACACAACCTACCAGAATCTCTGGGACACATTCAAAGCAGTGTGTAGAGGGAAATTTATAGCACTAAATGCCCACAAGAGAAAACAGGAAAGATCCAAAATTGACACCCTAACATCACAATTAAAAGAACTAGAAAAGCAAGAGCAAACACATTCAAAAGCTAGCAGAAGGCTAGAAATAACTAAAATCAGAGCAGAACTGAAGGAAATAGAGACACAAAAAACCCTTCAAAAAATTAATGAATCCAGGAGCTGGTGTTTTGAGAAGATCAACAAAATTGATAGACCGCTAGCAAGACTAATAAAGAAGAAAAGAGAGAAGAATCAAATAGATGCAATAAAAAATGAAAAAGGGGATATCACCACCGATCCCACAGAAATACAATCTACCATCAGAGAATACTACAAACACCTCTATGCAAATAAACTAGAAAATCTAGAAGAAATGGATAAATTCCTTGACAAATACACCCTCCCAAGACTAAATCAGGAAGAAGTCGAATCTCTGAATAGACCAATAACAGGTTCTGAAATTGTGGCAATAATCAATAGCTTACCAACCAAAAAGAGTCCAGGACCTGATGGATTCACAGCTGAATTCTACCAGAGGTACAAGGAGGAACTGGTACCATTCCTTCTGAAACTATTCCAATCGATAGAAAAAGAGGGAATCCTCCCTAACACATTTTATGAAGCCAGCATCATCCTGATACCAAAGCCAGGCAGAGACACAACCAAAAAAGAGAATTTTAGACCAATATCCTTGATGAACATTGATGCAAAAATCCTCAATAAAATACTGGCAAACCGAATCCAGCAGCACATCAAAAAGCTTATACACCATGATCAAGTGGGCTTCATCCCTGGGATGCAAGGCTGGTTCAACACACGCAAATCAATAAATGTAATCCAGCATATAAACAGAACCAAAGTCAAAAACCACATGATTATCTCAATAGATGCAGAAAAGGCTTTTGACAAAATTCAACAACCCTTCATGCTAAAAACTCTCAATAAATTAGGTATTGATGGGACGTATCTCAAAATAATAAGAGCTATATACGACAAACCCACAGCCAATATCATACTGAATGGGCAAAAACTGGAAGCATTCCCTCTGAAAACTGGCACAAGACAGGGATGCCCTCTCTCACCGCTCCTATTCAACATAGTGCTGGAAGTTCTGGCCAGAGCAATCAGGCAGGAGAAGGAAATAAAGGGTATTCAATTAGGAAAAGAGGAAGTCAAACTGTCCCTGTTTGCAGATGACATGATTGTATATCTAGAAAACCCCATTGTCTCAGCCCAAAATCTCCTTAAGCTGATTAGCAACTTCAGCAAAGTCTCAGGATACAAAATCAATGTACAAAAATCACAAGCATTCTTGTACACCAATCACAGACAAACAGAGAGCCAAATCATGAGTGAACTCCCATTCACAATTGCTTCAAAGAGAATAAAATACCTAGGAATCCAACTTACAAGGGATGTGAAGGACCTCTTCAAGGAGAACTACAAACCACTGCTCAATGAAATCAAAGAGGATACAAACAAATGGAAGAACATTCCATGCTCATGGGTTGGAAGAATCAATATTGTGAAAATGGCCATACTGCCCAAAGTAATTTATAGATTCAATGCCATCCCCATCAAGCTACCAATGACTTTCTTCACAGAATTGGAAAAAACTACTTTAAAGTTCATATGGAACCAAAAAAGAGCCCGCATCGCCAAGTCAATCCTAAGCCAAAAGAACAAAGCTGGAGGCATCACGCTACCTGACTTCAAACTATACTACAAGGCTACAGTAACCAAAACAGCATGGTACTGGTACCACAACAGCGATATAGATCAATGGAACAGAACAGAGCCCTCAGAAATGATGCCGCATATCTACAACTATTTGATCTTTGACAAACCTGACAAAAACAAGAAATGGGGAAAGGATTCCCTATTTAATAAATGGTGCTGGGAAAACTGGCTAGCCATATGTAGAAAGCTGAAACTGGATCCCTTCCTTACACCTTATACAAAAATTAATTCAAGATGGATTAAAGACTTACATGTTAGACCTAAAACCATTAAAATCCTACAAGAAAACCTAGGCAATACCATTCAGGCCATAGGCATGGGCAAGGACTTCATGTCTAAAACACCAAAAGCAATGGCAACAAAAGCCAAAATTGACAAATGGGATCTCATTAAACTAAAGAGCTTCTGCACAGCAAAAGAAACTACCATCAGAGTGAACAGGCAACCTACAGAATGGGAGAAAATTTTTGCAACCTACTCATCTGACAAAGGGCTAATATCCAGAATCTACAATGAACTCAAACAAATTTACAAGAAAAAAACAAACAACCCCATCAAAAAGTGGGCAAAGGACATGAACAGACACTTCTCAAAAGAAGACATTTATGCAGCCAGAAAACACATGAAGAAATGCTCATCATCACTGGCCATCAGAGAAATGCAAATCAAAACCACAGTGAGATACCATCTCACACCAGTTAGAATGGCCATCATTAAAAAATCAGGAAACAACAGGTGCTGGAGAGGATGTGGAGAAATAGGAACACTTTTACACTGTTGGTGGGACTGTAAACTAGTTCAACCATTGTGGAAGTCAGTGTGGCGATTCCTCAGGGATCTAGAACTAGAAATACCATTTGACCCAGCCATCCCATTACTGGGTATATACCCAAAGGAGTATAAATCATGCTGCTATAAAGACACATGCACACGTATGTTTATTGCGGCACTATTCACAATAGCAAAGACTTGGAACCAACCCAAATGTCCAACAACAATAGACTGGATTAAGAAAATGTGGCACATATACACCATGGAATACTATGCAGCCATAAAAAATGATGAGTTCGTGTCCTTTGTAGGGACGTGGATGAAACTGGAAAACATCATTCTCAGTAAACTATCGCAAGGACAAAAAACCAAACACCGCATGTTCTCACTCATAGGTGGGAATTGAACAATGAGAACTCATGGACACAGGAAGGGGAACATCACATTCCGGGTACTGTTGTGGGGTGGGGGGTGGGGGGGGCGGGGACAGCATTAGGAGATATACCTAATGCTAAATGACGAGCTAATGGGTGCAGGAAATCAACATGGCACATGGATACATATGTAACAAACCTGCACATTGTGCACATGTACCCTAAAACCTAAAGTATAATAAAAAAAATAAAAAAAATTAAAAAAAGAAAGTAGAAAAAAAAAAGTTTTATAAGGTTTCATAAGTCCCTTATAAGGTGGTGGAAGATAAGAACTGGTGACAGCATGCCCAAATTGCAAGTCTCATTTAGTTAACAACTCTCTTAAAGTTTAAAAGTTAAAAATGCTAGTCTAATGTTAAAAATGGTAGTTAGTATAAAACAATCAGTAAGCATTTTTTAGTAAATATTTATAATTTGAGTTAGTAATTAAACTAACCTCTTTAACTTTTTTCTTCGAGAGATTAAGTGTTCGTTTTCACATGAGATCTTCTTTTGCATTTTCTGTGAAACATGAACCATCTGTACCAAGCCCATTGCAGGGTGAAGAGAATGACAAAATCACCTAATACTTGAACATAACAAGGATAACATGACCCTGAGGCACACAACACAGCTTGCTGTGTGATAACTCTATCGTTCACTACGACGGTGCCATCTTTACTGCAGCTTGGCAAAGAAAGAGACTAAGTACTATAACAACGAGGAAAACAAAACCAAAACAAAATCAAGGCAGAAGGAGATACCCTACTTTTCCAAAACCTCTCCGAAAAATCTTTCCTACCAATCTCAAATTGTTGATATTATCAATCTCGAGTTGTTTGCCTAAATGATTTTATCACAGAATTATTAACTCCCTCTCTAACTTTATTTGTAAGTTTTGGGGTTTTGACAACCTGTTGCTGACTCTGGTACTATTGATCATGAATTTGTTCCAATCTGACTAGGGTTAGGTTAAAACGTAAGGTCTCTTCAATATATAAATGAAAAAGTGAGAGTGGGGGGTATCCCAAGCAAAGTAGCAATATATATGAAATATATCTGTAATTTTTTACTTGATTTAGGACAAAATTTCTTTCCAAGCTCTTTTTCATGACATATTTGTATGCAACATGCTAATTATGACTAGTTTTAATCTCTTCATAAAAGTAGAACCTATTTCTTTACTACATCTTGTTAGCTATTAATTCATGTTTGGTAATTAAACAATGAGTAGCATCAGAGATGTGGTCCTGTTCATTTCTGTCACTTTACAACCAAGACCACCAAGTCCTGGAGGGTTTACTCCCACAGCTTCCACAGCCAGCCGGTGGCAGAGCCACAGTTAACAGACAGGTCTTCTGAGTTCCAAAAGTTTGAAATCTTTACAATCCCCAGTAGTATTCAAACTGATTTTTGAACTCCTAGGGGCCTGGTGTGTGTGTGTTGGGGGGTGCTGTACCTTCTGTGTCCATCTTTATTGTTTTATACTTTGTTCCTCCCTCTGAGAGGTCTTTTGATGAAGGAAGGAAGGAAGGAAAGAAGGAAGGAAGGAAGGAAGGAAGGAAGGAAGGAAGGAAGGAAGGAA
>NW_026652276.1:222361629-222389443 GCF_009828535.3 Hylobates moloch | reverse complement strand
TATAAATCATGCTGCTATAAAGACACATGCACACGTATGTTTATTGCGGCACTATTCACAATAGCAAAGACTTGGAACCAACCCAAATGTCCAACAACAATAGACTGGATTAAGAAAATGTGGCACATATACACCATGGAATACTATGCAGCCATAAAAAATGATGAGTTCGTGTCCTTTGTAGGGACATGGATGAAACTGGAAAACATCATTCTCAGTAAACTATCGCAAGGACAAAAAATCAAACACTGCATGTTCTCACTCATAGGTGGGAATTGAACAATGAGAACTCATGGACACAGGAAGGGGAACATCACATTCCGGGTACTGTTGTGGGGTGGGGGGTGGGGGGGGTGGGGACAGCATTAGGAGATATACCTAATGCTAAATGACGAGCTAATGGGTGCAGGAAATCAACATGGCACATGGATACATATGTAACAAACCTGCACATTGTGCACATGTACCCTAAAACCTAAAGTATAATAAAAAAAAATAAAAAATAAAAAATAAAAATAAAAATAAAAAATAAATAAATAAATAAATAAAAATAAAAAATAAAAATAAAAAAAAAGAATTTAAGGAGATTTTTGCTTTCTTTATTCCTTCTGCATTGGATTTTCTACAACAAGCAGGTTTTAAACAGAGTATTTTTAAAGAGGGCTTTCCCTTTAACATTTACCAAGGTTTAGCTACCTGCAGAGAGCCTAACTAAACTTAACATTCTGTAAAAAGCAGCATTCAAACCATTTCAGTTAAACCTTCCAGAAGCTATTTGACAACTGGCACTTCAGAATTCCAAAGGAAGATATATCTCCTTCCCTTACAACAAAAGGGCACATAAGGAAATGGTAAAATACAAATAAAAATTTAAAAAATCAGGACCAGAGAAAGCACGTAATAGCCAGAAGTCTAGCTCACTAATTAATGTTTCTTGAACTCCAACCTCAAAATACAATGGGGCAGGGGGGTTTAGGGGAGAAGAAGGAGAGAGGGGAGGAGTCCTCACAGGAAAGCCTGTGCTTTCCTAGCCACCTGCTCTCATTCCACCCTCAACCTCTCCTTTCCTGGACACTCAACCTCAGTCGAAGGCCATGTTCCAGGCAGGCTGGGGTAACCAGGTTTGTCAATACCCCATGCACCTCCAAGCCTTTGTTCTCAACACATCCCAGCCTTGAATATCCCCTGTCCATCTGAACTTGCTAGAGTCTTCTTCTGCCAGGAAGTTTCTTGACCCCAGACTCCTATGATTCCGTATTCTTTGTGTTCTTTGTTTGATTGATTGATTTTTGAAACGGAATCTTGCTCTGTTGCCCAGGCTGGAGTGCAGTGCCACAATCTTGGGTCACTCCAAGCTCCACCTCCTGGGATCAAGGGATTCAGCCTCCCAAGTAGCTGGGACTGACTACGGGCATATGCCACCATGCCCGGCTAATTTTTTTTTTAGTAAGACGGGGTTTCACCATTTTGGCCAGGCTGGTCTCAAACTGCTGACCTCAAGTGATCCACCCACCTCAGCCTCCCAAAGTGCTGGGATTATAGGCGTGAGCCACCAGGCCCTGCCTACTCTTTATTCTTATAACATCTCTAATGGACACTGAAGTTATACTCCTCGGCATTGTGATTTCCCATCATTATTGTTAATGATAACAACAAAAGTAATAGGCTGCATTTATTGAGTTTCTACAACCGAGAAGGTAGTAAGGATGTATGATGAATGAGACAGGCTGGTCCTGGACCTCAGACCATATCAGATCCTCAGCCAATCTGTAAGCTTCTAACTTGATTTTACCTTCTCATTTCCCAGCACAAAACAGAGAATGAGGAGCTCCACAAAATGTACGCTGGCAGTAATGGTGATGAGGACAGGCTGCCTTTGGTCAGTGGGAAATGGCTTCTGTATTTGTTTGAATACAAGCCTCCTGGGTCCTGGAGCAACTTCCTTCATGGTTGCACGTGAGACTCACCTAGAGAGCTTTTTTTTTTTTTTAATGTTGGACAAGTAGATCAGAAACTCCAGGGCAGGGCCTGGGCATCCATGCTTCTTTAAAAGCTGATTTTAAAAGGTGGTTCCAATGGGCTGCCAAGATTGAGAACCTCTGCTCTGGTCTCAAGGTTTGTCATATGGCAAGTATGAGCAGTTCCCCTCTTTCTTTGGTGTTCTATTCAGGCCTGGTACTCTTAGCAGAACAAAATTACAAGTAACGGAGCCATTGTTGAGCCCTTAAGGCCATACTCAAGGAATTATGGCAGGTGAGAGAAAAGGTGAGAATGGGGACATGGCTGTAGGCATGAAGAGTGACCACTGCCTCCTGACTGCACTCTCTTACTTGGCTGTGGCTTCCTTGAGAAGTCTAGTTTCACTCATTGGGCTCCAGTGACAAGCACAGTGTATGGCATGCATGACACCCAACAAATGTCACTGGAGGTCCTACTGTGCACACAGGTGTTGACATGTTAGGAAAATGATGCCCATGTCTGTGAGGGGCAAACTGCTTTGTGAAAGGCCATTGGGATCTTGGGAGGGTATGCCCAATTTTACAGGATGTTAAATCCTAAAGCATGGCAGCCACCATACTGATGATCAGTTAAGCTTCCTTGGTCAGTTCTAGAGATCATCAGGGATGTGTGCTTGGTGTTGGCTACCTCCAGATGCTAAGTCTCACCCAGGCTTTAACTGTGTTCCTAACTTCTCCATAGAGGGGAGTCACACGAGGAAGAACTGCACTTTCTTAAGAAGTGAGTGCATGGAACAAAATCCCACCAGTGGCCATGAATGGGGTGTATTCTCAACAATGGACTCTTAGAGTAGGCCCAGGTGGGAAACAAATTGAAAAATATCTCAATTTCTGCAAGGATCCCCCCACCTGAAAGGCCAGTCCTTCTCCAGGCAGTTCACAAGATGGGGTGCTACAGCCTGGAGCTTAAGAGCAGGAGCTAGACTCAGATAACCCAGGTCTGAATCCCACACTACTTATTACCTGTGTGACCTTGAGCAAGTTATCTAACCTCTTTATGCCTCAGTTTCCTTTCTGTAAAATAGGGACATTTTACAGATAATACCTCTATCATAGGATTTTTTGGTGATTACATACAAGGTAATATCCAAAATACTTAACAAATGGTATGGCACCAATGTGCTGAGTGAATGAATATATAAACGAATGATGATTGAATATGTAAAGCACTCCAGGATTAGCTCAGGATGGAAAATGGGCCTGAGCCTCCAGGTGTGAGGGATTTCCTGAGCTTCAGGAGACAGAAAGAGGAACCAAAGTGAGATGGGCCAGACACTGAGGCCTGTAGAAAGACACAGCCTTTGAACTCACAAGGCTCAGAAATCCCGAGTCATGTTTCTGCTTCCCCAGAGGTCATCTCAGTCACAGGTGTTGGCTCAACTTTTCCAGCTCAAATATGCATGCCTGGTGGAGTTCTCTGACTCATATAATGGCCAATGTGCTATGAACACATACTTTGTGCTGAGCCCCCTAATATAAGTAATCACCACTGTATTAGTTTGTTTTCACACTGGTATAAAGAACTGCTTGAAACTGGGTAATTTACAAAGAAAAAAAGGTTTAATTGACTAACATTTCCACGTGGCTGAGGAGTCCTCAGGAAACTTACAATCATGGTGGAAGACAGAGGGGAAGCAAGGCGCGTCTTACATGGCAGCAGGAGAGAGAGAGCATGCAGGGGAAATTGCCACTTTTAAACCATCAGATCTCATGAGAACTCCCCATCATGAGAACAGCATGGGGGAAACCACCCCCATGATCCAATCATCTCCCACAAGGTCCCTCCCTTGACATGTGGGGATTACAATTTGAGATGAGATTTGGTGAGGACACAGAGACAAATCATATCATATCAACCGCACTGATCCTATGAGTCAGGTTTAGTACATCCCCTTTTACAGATGAAAAACAGAGGCACTGAGATATTAAGAAACTTGCTTAAGGCCACAGAGCTAGAAAGTAGAAATGCAGAGATTCTAACCCATGCAGTCTTTCTCTAAAGCCTATTTTCCTGAACTCTGTGATAAGAAGACAAACCCAGCCTGGCCAACACGGTGAAACCCCGTCTCTACTAAAAATACCAAAATTAGCCAGGCGTGGTGGTGCATGCCTGTAATCCAGCTACTCTGGAGGCTGAGGCAGGAGAATCACTTGAACCTGGGAGGTAGTGGTTGCAGTGAGCTGAGATCATGCCATTGCACTCCAGCCTGGGCAATAGAGTGAGACTCTGTCAAAAAAAAAGAAAGAGAGAGAGAGACAGAGAGAGAGAGAGAGAGAAAGAAAGAAAGAAAGAAAGAAAGAAAGAAAGAAAGAAAGAGAAAGAAGAGAAAACAAAAGAAAACAAACACATTGGCACAATGAGGGGGGCTGTTTTTCAACTGCATGCTTCAGAAGTTGGCCTCTATATTACATCTTTCCACCATGAAAAAATGCCTAAACTCCCCCCAGGCCTGACAATGGATATTAAGCAAATGAGTTTAAACTAATAGAGACAACAAAAGGCCAATGAAATAGGCACATGTATTGCAACTGTCAAGCTCATAAGCCTGTTGAAGGTAGGAGAGAACACCTTACTCTTCTGCCTGTGGACCCAAGCTCAGTGCTACAAATGGCCAGAAGGTTCTGGCCAGGGCTGTGCAGTCTGTCAATGAGGCACTATCTTCCTACAGGAAACCCAACGTAAATCACTGCTTTTTGAGACAGGTCATTAAAAACCAATTTATTTCTAGAGTGACTCTCCTATATTCTTGTTCTAAATACAGTGGTCCACTAGGATTGCCAAATCTCTTGATTTTATGCTACTTCTAAGCCTTCTGCTTTGTACTTTGCTTTTTTGGAGATCAGCTAGAATCACATTTTGCAGTTTTTGACAATTCTCTCCAACCATCACAGTCACTATTTTTTTCAATCACTTGAAACTTGGTAAAAATTGTTCATTTTTTTTTGGCAGAAATATCTCATATTCAAGCTTGGATCCAAGGTAAGCATTTCTGGCACATATGGTTAAAAAAAGATCTCTTTAACTGAATTGAGACAACATGGGAAACACACATTCATTTAGCTCTTTTCCAAAAGTTGATTCCTAGCAGTTTAACAATATTCGACAGTATTATTCTTAGCACATGTGATAGAACTGTTGTTGCTCTCTATAAGGTAGCAGATATTGTAAGATCAAGATGAGCTGTGGATCAGGCAGACTTAAAGCAGCAAAATTCTAAGTGTCTTGATACAGACTTCTGAAGGGGTGGCATAGGTTTAGCTATCAAACAACTGGGCAACACAGCATGGGTTTGAAGAGAGGAGGAATATTTTAGTCTCCAATACATCTTTATTTCTCATTGAGTGACAAATGATATTTACCTTAGTGTGAGTGAAAAGTTTTAAAATCAGATAAAACATGTATTCAAAGAAATGAAAGCTAAAGAAAAACTTGAATGGTTTTCTGAAACCAAACACTTGGGTTTTTCCCCCCACCAGATTAATTCAAGCCAGCTTGGATATGTGAACAACCAAGCTTTGTAGCATTAAAATACCCAATTATCGATTTTGCAGCCCCATTCCCACTCTCAAAATGGGTTATAAGAAAGAATGGCCAGCCATCATCATACTTTATCTTTACAGGCTCAACATTCAATATACTTGCGTGACATTTACATAGGGAATGCCATGTTGTAGGCTCAATGATCTGTTACTGAATGGACGAATGGATGGATGGACTGATGGACAGAAGGATGGATGGATGGTCATCCAATAATACCCCAGGCTGTGATTATACTGCAGTCATTACTGCAAGATCTGAAAAGAAAGCTTATTCAATAATTGTTTTCATTTAAGATAAATCTATAATTCCCTCCCCAAACACCCATCTTCTTTTTTTAAGCCAAAATCTAATAAAATAAATTAAAATAAATATTAGGTGGTAGACAAATGCTTCTGGCATTTTACACTTGTGGATATTGGTAAGAATCACATTCTGCAGCTTTTGACACCTCTAGGCAACCATGGCAGTTACAATTTACTTCCCAATATACAACCAAAAATCTGATACTTTGTCACTAAACCCTTAATTGCTGGCAGAACCAGACGAACTCGAGTCTTATCCCTAGATTCTGGTTAAATGCTCTGTTCTAACTCACTCTGGATCATATCTTGGAATAAAATAACTCCTAGGACTGGGTTATGGTTCTGGAGTTTCTAAATCAGTTTTATGCTGAAAGCTTGATCGGAGCACACGGAGATTCTTTATCTTGGCATCCTGTCACTCCTGGACAGACATCCTCAGCATTTTGGCCCCAGGACCACAGGTCATCTTGGCTTTAAAAGTCCTCCTAGTGTCTCCTAGACACCAGCAGTTTTTCTCCCGGTGTAGTGCTAGTGCCACCTGTTTTAAGTTGTTTACACTAATTAAAGACATAGCCTCAGCCTGCCCTTCTTGCTTCCTCATCAGCTAGAAAAGGTCTGCTGTTCTCACTGATGCACCTGCAGCCAGGTGGGCAAAACAGAAAGGTAGGATTATAACCCAAAGGGCCTTTCTTTGCTTCAGCATGAAACCCTGTCACTTCTTTTTTCTGACTCAGAAGAAGGCAACCTCCCACTCTCTTCCTTAAGAAAAGAGTAAAAGTCCCCTCCCTATAGGCATCTCCAAAAACAGCTGTGCTACTAGATGCTGCTTTGAATACAATGGCACTTCCTGCCTTGGCCATGGCTGCTTTAACAGGAGCTTCTTGCTTCTGTATGCAACACAGCAAAGTTTCAAGACAGATGTAGGATAAACTCACAGTCACAGGGTCTATGTCTACTAAAGGAAAAAAAGGAAATATTTGGATTGGAAAGTTTGGGTCATCTTCCCTGATATACCTGAGATGAACAAGGATATCCAGCACCAAAGCCAGAATTGGGGAACTGTGGCAAATGCCTAACCACCATTCCCATTACCAGAGGGTTTGTACCTGCCTGCAAGGCCAGCAGCATCCAAAACTGTAGGAGAGGCAGTTGTGTGTCACAAAAATAAAGTGACACAAAATTGATGAGAACAGTCAGTTTTATAAACATACCAACTTAAGAAATGAGTTTTAAGACACAGGAAAATGTCCATCTTCAGGGAGTTAGGAAAAGCAACTTGATGAATAAGAGTTTGCTACTATTTACTCAGTGACATTGAAAACAGACACCTGTCTATGAACTCCATGGAGCAGGAATAGTGCCTGTGTCCCCAGCACTTAGTAGGTACTCAATAGACATTTGCAAATGTCAGAGGTAAACGTGTGGGAAATGTATGTTGTATTTGTGTATGTGTGTATGTGTGTGGACGACACATACACACAGCAGTCCAGAGGCAATTTTTCCAGGCTGTCCCGGAGTTTGAAAGACTCCCCGTAGATCACTGCTCTGATTCACTTATAATCATCATAAATCAACTCTCTGACTTAGAATTAGTTTGCCTAGATGCCTTGATACCTTCCACATACAATCCTAGGAAATGGGTATAAACATATCAATTCCTAAAGTTTGTAAGTTAACTGTGAGTTAATACAATGGAATGCTGCTTTTATAACCAGCATTTATAGGTTTGGTGAATATCAATTTCCCCCTCAGAAAAATGTGAGCAATTAAATCAAGCTTCTGAATTGCTTGAATCAAGCGGAGAACTAGGCCCAGCCCCACCAGCCAGCCAATCTCGTCTTTCTTTAATATCCTTTAATGCAAAAGTCATCAGGGCCAAGTTGTGACTGAATCCGGTTTAGCAGCTGCTGTGTGCAGTATTGCTACTTCCTTCCCTCTCTAGAGTTCAAACATATGACCACTGGCAAATTCCACCCTAGGCATCACTCTCACAGGCTCATCAAGGAAAATGAGCTGACATGTCTTTAGCAACAAGGATCTTATTAGGAGGCCTCAGCTGTCAATCACACACAATCAAGCTCATAAACGATAAACAGAGCACTATTTTTTGATGAGTAAAATTGTATTTTTACATATTGATGGGAAGTTGGGAGGGAAGAATAGTTTAATAAATAAGTTTGTAAAATAGCTATTTGAAATACAGGCTTTCTTGATTAAAATAAGGTAGAAGTCCCAGATAACCTTAAACTTCATTCCGCACTCTAGTGCCAAGCAACTGCACATGTCAAGCTCTGTACCAGGTAATAAGCGGGACACAAGAGGTAAGTGGAAGGCTCTTGCCTTCAAGAGCTTATAATCATGTCAGGGCAATAAAACATGTAAATGAAAAGGGAAAAAATCTAAATCCAAAAGATGCAAAAGATACCAGAAAGTATGGGATTAAATGTAAGGTAAGTGCAGAGTATCAGTGTTGAGATGAATATTTACAGAAAGTTTCATGAGAAAATAGATCCTAATCTAGACTTTGAAGAAGGGGTAAGATTTGAAACTGAGAAGAGGAAAGTGAGAGGGCATTCTAGACAAGGAAACTAGCACAAGCATAGGTGTGGGGCAGGACTGCCCTTGGCGTGTTCCAGGGACACAGTGTCACTCAGCTTCACTGGAGGTGTGGATTCACATTGGCCTGAATCAGAGTTTTTAAATGATGGCCCAAAAATGGTAGACTTTAGGCTGCTGACAATGGTAAAGAGTTTGCACAGAGGACCTGGTGGAGGCATGAGGGGATTTCAGAAGATTAATCTACCTGACAGAGGTGCAACAGAAGTTGGTAAGAGGCTGGCAGAAAGATCAGTTCACAGGCAAAACTTCAGGTGTAACTAGACTTAGACAGGTAAGGAACATGAAACAGATTGGAGGGACATTTAAAAACTATGATGCAGGCCTGGGCAACTGATTGGATACATGCCCCAAAACAGAACCAAGTGGCCATAAGCCTTGGCTTTCAAGGTTGAAGAACATCAGGAAGAAGGCTCAGATGTGGATGGAGAAGGATTTGATCAATTTTAGGCAGATTGGGTCGGAAACAATAATACCTGTGATAT
Organism: Hylobates moloch; assembly: GCF_009828535.3. Taxonomy (NCBI): domain Eukaryota; kingdom Metazoa; phylum Chordata; class Mammalia; order Primates; family Hylobatidae; genus Hylobates; species Hylobates moloch. The sequence goes on along the minus strand of NW_026652276.1, from coordinate 222,380,481 downwards.
GACTGTGATACCTGGGTAGAAATGACCACTAAGCATCTGGTCCATATTCTGCTGGAACTTCTTAAAAGTAGATCATAGATTGGAAATATCTAAATAGAGCCGATGACTTGGCCATTAGGGTGACTGAGGTCTCAGTGGGAGGACAGTCTTCAGTGAAGGACAGAGTAAGCATCCAGGAAAAGTGGAGAGACGCAAGAGCCATTGATGGACAGAGAAGGAACAGTCATAAAGGTAGAAGAGAAGCAAGATTAGACACTGACCTATGGCCAGAGGAGCAGCAGCAAGGATTGCTGAATAGGAAAGATGAATGAGGATGCCCAAGAAAGGACACAGGGCCTGAGCCAGTGAGTTCCTCAAAATGTGTCATCTTGGGATACTGGTGGGGACAGAAGCTAGACCACAGGGGCCAGAAAGAGATGGGAGGAAGAATGAGTATGTGGTGGAAGGAGAGCACTGATATAAGCAACCACACGATTGCTCACATGGCCATAAACATGGCAGTGACTGCAGTGGCATAGCCAGCCAAGAGGTTCATCCCTGCCCCATCAGAAGGAACCGTGTCCTGTCCCCAAAAGAATATAAACATCCTGCAATCAGATCCTCTCTTTCTTATAAGGCCAGCCCAAAATCTTGCAGGAGAAAAATATTCCTTGGTACCAATGTTGTGTGAGAGGCCGGAAACCTGTCCTCCTGAGAGTTGAAGCCATATGGCTGCTCTTTCTTCCCTGCAATACTGATTCCAGTTGGCAGGGGTTAAACGTTCCCAAGAAGGAGAGAGATGAGAGAAGAAATCTCCTGGGTTTCCAAGCAAAGAAGCTATGGCTGTTGCAACTAAATGAAAGAGATGTCAGGTGGTGGTGATACTCAGCCGAGGCGGAGGCTGAAACGGCTGCGCCACAGGCAGCCAAAAGTTTTTGCTTTGTTTATTTTCACCTCATTGCGCTCAGATCTCATTGGCATCATTTAGTGGAAGCTCTCTCTCATTCTTGTCTGCTCCCTATCAGGGACCGGATTTCAATCAGTGATTTTTGCACATGCTGATTTCTTGGTCTCATCAGGGGGGTCCTAACAAAAGTGTGCCTCTACATTTTTCTGAAATAATGCCCTCCTTCCAAAGACGCACATCAATAATGCACAAAGTGCAAATGCAGGATTTTTTTAAACGTAAAAATATGTCCAGCAGCCTGTGTTTGCCCACGGGAAGCCACAGCTCCATTCTGCTTTCAGACTGTCAACTTGCAGAATGATCTTGTAGCAAAGTCTCTGCAAAGGGCAGCCAAAACACAGAGAAGGAAGCAAAGCGTTTAGCCAAGGGCATACAGTGTTTGGAACCCAAGCCTCCTTTTGGGCATAGAACTTTCTCTAGTAATTGTGTAAGAATTAATGCCTTTGTTCTAAAGGTCTGCAAAGTTTCCTCAAAAGAAAATGTCTGTGGTCTGTTTCCACAAGTTAGCAGGAGGCACTTGGATTAGAAGCTGAGAGTGGCAGTATCCTGGCAGGACTAGGTTTTATCAAGGGAAAGGAGACAGATCATGGACATGGGGAGAGCAAGAGAGAGCCTGACTTCCAGGGAGAGCCGTGAGGGTGAGAGCAAACCGTGAGAGAGCCCAAGAGCAGGGAAAGGGGAAGTTCTCTGATCAGCTTAGTGGTTGCCAGAAAGGACACGGTGAGGACATGGACAGAAGGAGTCATGGCAAAATCTCCTATTACACCCCTTAGCAACTGCAAACATTCTTTCCCACTCGGTCAGTACTAGAGTGACAAGTGATGCTGTTCCACTTTTTCTGATTTTTAAAACAGTGACTCCAATGCCTCCAAACAGAGTTTTTTAAAAAATACTTTCTCACCTTCCAACCTTTGTGTCAGAGGCATTCGAACCAGAGCAACTCCATCTTGAATAGGGGCTGGGTAAAATAAGGCTGAGACCTACTGGGCTGCATTCCCAGACAGCTAGGCATTCTTTCTCTTCTCCCTCAAAGATGTAACTGGCCTAAATTTGGACATGTGTTATTTAAAACTTTAAGGTGCTTATCTTAAAAGAACTGGCCCAATTCCGATCAACTTGTGTCTTCAGTTAATTAAAAACATACAATAAAGAGCCAATTCTGCTCAAATGAGATGTTTGAGAATTTACTCTTTGAAAGCCTTCCACCTGCTGTAGAAACTGCATTTACCACCCTCCATGGACCACCAGCAGAGGATTTCAATTCTACTGCTTAGTTGTTGCCCTACATGATCTGCAGGTGCATCTTCCTATGAATGCAAATCATTGAAGCAAATTTAGAAACTGTTTTGGAATATGTGACCTTTGGAGATTGACTTTGCGAGTTGAATACTGGGGAGGCTATTTATGGAATCCTTACACTGAAGCAATCCTCAGAAACTCTTGTCTCCCAAAGACCTCTCAGGGCCATTGAAATATCTACGGGTTAGAGCTTTATTTCCCAACTCAAAGAACATTCTTTCTCCCATTTTACCTTTCCTTGGGACCTACTCTAGTGCTTTCTCTTTGTTAGCCACAGAATAGCTTCATGATTACTCAAGTTTCTCACTGAGATGTGAATGCCTTTCTCTTAACCATACCTTTCTGAAAATAGAGCTCAGAACCACTTTGTTAACATTCACTAAGATAGAAAACTCTGGAAGAAGGGCACATTGAATAAATTGGATTCTGCAGGGGAAGAGGGAAGATGATGTGTTCAGTTCAGACCATGCTGAATCTGAGAGAAGATATCCAACCATTAGGTAGTTGGATATATTCACTTCAATTTCAGAAGAGAGGTCCAGGTTGAAGATACAAATTAAGGAGTGGAGTCCACAGCATATGGGAGGTAATGGGAAGTGTGAGAATAAGTAAGACCACCCAGGAGGTCTTATGGAGTAGAGGCCACAGGGCCCCACCTCGAGGTAGGGATGGCAGAGAGTAGAGAAGTCATCTTTCTCTCTTTCAACCTTGGTTTCTGATCGTATTTCAACGGTGCTAATCAGTACATTCTTTGGGGATGCATCCCTTGACTCTGCCCAGTTGTCACAAGCCTCTCTTCTACATCCTAAATTCCAGTTCCATTCAGGTGCCATTTTCTCTCTTAGTTACATCCTCCTCCCCATTCACTCCATTCAGCCAGCTCACGATGCCTTCAGATGGCTGCTCAAACTTGGTCTTCACTCTCCCTTAAAATCTTTCCTAAACTGTTTCACCTCGGACAGATGACACACAAATACCCACAATGGGTTTTAAGGCTAACTGAACAAAATTGAACCAGAAAAAAATAGTTTTCTAAAGAAATGTCTAAGCATAAAAACAAATGGTAGAAAATCAGAGAAGAGAATTAGTAGATTTAACCATACAAAATAAAATAGCAAATAACACTAAATCAAATATAAAATTCATGGTACAAGATGAGAAACAAATTTGTAGCAAATATTACAATGTTAATATTCAGAATTTATATTTTTGAAACTCTAATAAATTAGTTAGAAAACCAGCAATCTAATTGAAAAATGAGCAAAGCATAATAGCCAGTATAAAAGCACTCATACAAATAGATGATCAAATATGAAAAAATTAACCTTTCTATTAATTTAAAATTAAAACAAGACGCCATTTTTCACTTATTAAATGGGACATTTTAAAAATTTTATTTTAAGTTCCAGGATACATGTGCAGGATTGTGCATGTTTGTTACATAGGTAAATGTGTGCCATGGTGGTTTGCTGCACCCATCAACCCATCGCCTGGGTATTAAGCCCCACATGCATTGGCTATTTATCCCAATGCTCTCCCTCCCACCATCCCCCAACAGGCCAAGGTGTGTGTTATTCCCTTCCCTGTGTCCAGCTGTTCTCATTGTTCAGCTCCCACTCATAAGTGAGAACATGCAGTGTTTGTTTTTCTGTTCCCGTGTGAGTTTGCTGAGGATAATGGTTTTCAGCTTCATCTATGTCCCTGCAAAGGACATGATCTCATTCCTTTTTATGGCTGCATAGTATTCCATGTGTATATGTACCACATTTTTTTTTATCTAGTCTATGATTGATGGGCATTTGGGTTGATTCCATGTCTTTGCTATTGTGAATAGTGTTGCAGTGAACATACACGTGCATGTATCTTTATAATAGAATGATTTATATTCCTTTGGGTATATATCCAGTAATGGATTGCTGGGTCAAATGGTATTTCTGGTTCTAGGTCTTTGAGGAATTGCTACACTGCCTTCCACAATGGTTGAACTAATTTACGTTCCCAGCAACAGTGTAAAAGCATTATTTGTCAACAGCCTCACCAGCTTCTGTTGTTTCTTAACTTTTTAATAATCGCCATTCTAGGAGGGGAACATCACACACCAGGGCCTGTTGAAGGGTGGGGGACGAGGGGAGGGAGAGCATTAGGACAAATACCTAATGCATGCAGGGCTTAAAACCTAGATGATGGGTTGACAGGTGCAGCAAACCACCATGTCACATGTATACCTATGTAACAAACCTGACCATTCTACACATGTATCTTGGAATTTAAAGTAAAATAAAAATAATAATAATAATAGTAATTGTCATTTTGACTGGCATGAGATGGTGTCTCACTGTGGTTTTGATTTGCATTTCTCTAATGATCAGTGATGACTTTTTTTCATACTTGTTGGCCTCATAAATGCATTCTTTTGAGAAGTGTCTATTCATGTCTTTTGCCCACTTTTTAATAGGACTGTTTTTTTCTTGTAAATTTAAGTTTCTTGTATATTCTAGACATTAAACCTTTGTCAGACAGATAGATTGCAAAAATTTTCTCCCATTCTGTAGGTTGTCTCTTCACTCTGATGATAGTTTCTTTTGTTGTGCAGAAGCTCTTTAGTTTAATTAGATCCCATTTGTCAATTTTTGCTTTTGTCGCAATTGCTTTTGACATTTTTGTTCTAAAATCTTTGCCCATGCCTATATCCTGAATGTTATTGCCTAGATTTTCTTCTAGGATTTTTATAGTTTGGGGTTTTACATTTAAGTCTTTAATCCATCTTGAGTTAATTTTTGTATAAGGTGTAAGTAAGGGGTTAAAGTGGACATTTTTTAAAGATAACAGCTAAAAGTTTAGAGAAATGGGTACTGCATAGACTTCTGGTGTTGAGTAACCAAATAACTCTTTTTCTCTATCCCAATCCTAAAGGCATGATGCAGACAAGATCTGTGTGCAAATATAGTCAGTGTAGCATTATTTATAGTAGTAAAAACTTTTAAGTAATCTATAAGAAATCTATAGGAAATGACAAGACACAAATAGGTAATTTGTGGAAGAATAACAAATAATCAGTAAACTTTTTTAGTTTATCATCAAGTCACAAGAGAAGATAAAATTAATATCTATCCCTAATCTATCACACTGGAAAATATTTAAGCACACATAATCATATTAAGAATATCTACATAGTAGGTATAATAAAAAGACCAGGAGAATATTCACCAAAATGCTAGCAACAGTTATTTTTGGGTACTGAGATTATCAACGATTTTTATTTTCTCCCTAGTGCTTATCTATAGTTTCCAAATTTCTACAATGAACATGTATTACTTTTGTAATGAGAGAGAGTATTATGTTTTCAACAATATATAGTGAGAATGGAAAAGTCACATGTTATTTAAAGAGCAAAAGGCGGAACACGAGACAATATATAAAGCAATTTGATACCACTTAGGTATATCTGCATTACGTACAGAAAAATAATGAAAAGAGATACATCATACAAAGCTTTGAGTGGATATCTCTTGGTTGTGGAGATACAGGTGATTCTTATTTTCTTCAACTTTTTCTACACTTTTTCAAGTTATTTTATAATGTAAATGTATTATTGTTGCAATCATAAAAAATAAAATGTGTTTGTTGAAGTGCTTTACTCTTCCTGACAACAAAATAAAACCTCTTCTAGTTCAAGCTGAAGCTCTGGGCTCCTTTCCTCTAAAAAATTCACTTAATCCACTTCCTGAGTCCTCCCCTGGAGCACTCAGTAATCAGCATGGCTTTATACTATGTTTGTTTGACTTCTGTGCTTTTGGGTCAGTCTGTAATGTTAAACTGGGAAACAAAAATATGACAAAGGTGGCCAATTACAACAAAGGCTGGGGATTCAGGAGCCGGGGTCCTGGCCCCTCCTCACCCAGCTCATGGCGCAGCGTCAGGCAGGTTGCACAGCCTCTTTGGAACTCAGTTTTGTCATCTTTAAAATAAGAAGGTTGGGCCGGATGCATGGTTTTCATGCTGTGTTCTTTGGGGAGCTGCTCTAGGGTGATAGGAGACCAACTGGGGTGGGATTTGAGGCCCTGAACCCCACTCTCAACCAAAGCAGCCCCACATGTATCTGTTTTATATATTGGGGTTCTACATAAAAATGTGTTGAGGCTGGGCACAGTGGCTCATGCCTGTAATCCCGGCACTTTGGGAGGCTAAGGTGGGAGGATCTTTTGAGTCCAGGAGTTTGAGGATGCAATGAGCTATGCTTGCACCACTGCACTCCAGCCTGGGGAACAGAGTGAGACCCTGTCTCTAAAAAAAAATACACACACACAAATGGTTCTGCTTTTTAAAAAATTTTTGAAACTATAGGTGAAAAATGTACAACACATTTCCAATGTTTTCCACAGAGCTTCCCGCCCCACCTGTCAGCAGACTGGTTCTATCTCATCTGACCATTGAGCTACAAGTCTGATGACTCAGAATTATTTCCTTCAGCTGGAGTTCCACTTCATAGTAGGCAGATGGTAAGAGTTTGGGTCTTAGAACCAGAGAATCTGAGTCTTGTTTCTGCCCCTGACATTTATTTGGTGTGTGACTTGGGGCAAGTTATTCATCCCTCCTTCCCTGGTTTCTTCATCTTCAAATGGGGATACACATCGAATCCCTACCACAGAATGTTATAGACACAATAAGACACAATAAGTGAAAAGTGCTTTATACAAAACATCTGCTCTGCAAAGTTAAGTTATTCACAGTAAAGGTAATCACAAACCCTACACTTGTATTCATTCATTCAAAAACAATCACCAATCACCCACTAAATGTTGGTTCCATATTTCTATCAATGTGACCAAACTTAAAGACCCTGCTACGCTTACATTCAACATGTCGATTAAGTGAGTCATGTAGACAAAGCCCTCAGCCCGGTGCCTGGAATATAGGAAGTTAGCTTCCCCTACCATCAACATGTACTGAACATGGGTTGGTTTCCTAGAAAATAAAGAAAAGATTGAAAGATTGAAAGCAAGTGTTTTCTTACTTCCTATTTATCCCATTTTTCAGGAAGGCTAAGCTGTGTCCTTATGGGGAGAGTCAGGGAGAATGGGGAGTGTCCCTCAATCACACTCATTAGTTCAGAGGTCCTGTGACCCCATAGTGCCTCCAAAGTGCCGGAATCTGGTATATATATGCTCCGGCAGGGTCTGATGGGAGCCTCCTGTTGGCCTGAGGGTGGGGGCTCCCAGAAAGGAGCCCTACTGAGGAGGAAAGCATGTAGGGGACCCAGCAAGTGAGTGGCAGCCGCTGCCAGGATCCCCTGCCGGTGCCATCCCCTGGGGTGCCTGGCCACAGAAGTGGACTAGCACCCTTCACAGATTGCTAAAATATACCCTCATGGAAATTATCTATTACAAAAGTGATAGTTAATCCTTGCTAAATTAATCCATTTTCCATTTTTTAAAACAAAAATATTGCCCCCTTTAAATGGAAAAAAAAATCTGATTTCAATAGTTAGGCTAAATTTGGCTACAGTCCAAGCATTATAGTTCACAACAAAGTGATATAAAAATGGTACCAACATCCCCAATTTCTATGATTTAGCCAATCAATATCTGAAAGGAAAAATATGTACATTATATATGCTCAACATGGTGTGAAGGGCTGCTGAGTCAGAAAAGCAAAATAGAATAAGACCTCTGTCCTCAAGAAAACCCCAATCCATTTGGGAGACAAAGCCAATACCCAATAAAAAATGAATACATTTCCATTATATATGGTAATATAATTAAGTACTAAATTGTGTGGGACAGACCACATAGTCTACAGAAGTTTGGGAAAGCGGAAGTGGCATTCGTATGGAATGAAGAAGTCAAGGAAGGCTTCCTAGAAGAGATGGGAGTTTATTTATGGCTTGAAGGCCAAGCAGTGTGACATAGGTATGAGTGTGGTTTACTTTGAGAAGATCAGGACTGGGAGTCACTGTGGTTTTTTAAACAGAGGGATGGCACAAAGAGAATAGAATATAGCAAAGATGAGGCTTTTAGAAGAAGGCAAGGTGGACTGGAACAGCCTTAATTAAGGAGACCAGAGAGACAAGAAAAAAAAAAAAACAGACTCTCAGAACCATGGAAACCCCATGTATTTTTGCCTCTAACCTCTTCCTACTTGAAGCTGCTCATATTAATAAACCTACAAGAATGACTTATACTAATAATGCTTGATTTTTCAAAGCTAATTAGGCATAACACAAGAAAGCCATACTCAGAAAGGGGACACTTTTTCTAGATACAGAATTTCCTTCCTGTGACTCATGGCATGAACCTGTACCTTCAGATCCCATGTGCATTATTAACACAGCCACGAAAACGCATCCCTCCTCTCCTTCCCCTTCAGCAAAGGGCATCCCTCCATGATGGCCCCTCCCATGTGGTTCTTTTAAAGAGCACAGACAATTACTGAATACTGATGAGCAGGTGAAAGAGGATTTTGCCTCACTCGCATTTGGCATCTTCATTCTTTCTGATTTGATTGGGTTTATCTAGCCTTTTAGCTGCAAGGGACTAGGCTACCTGAATGACATTAACAGCAGCCAAGGAATCTGGAATGTGAATTCAATCCTATTAACTTCAGCTCAGTTGACCAAATATATCTAGCACCTACTATGTATAAAGCACGTGCCGGATGCTACGTGGTATACAGATCTAGAGGAGACAGTCCGTGCCCTTGAGAGTATTTCAAGAGATCAGACAAAATAACCCAAGTACATACATGGCTACGACACCTGGCAGAAAATGAGGAGTGCAATGGGAGAGAAGCAGAAACATAAAGAGCTCATCTAATGGGAATTAGATGACCAGCATTGTGGAAAAGAGGGGGAGGACAGACCACCCATGATAACCTCAAGAAAGGGTTAAGATTTAGACCTGGAGAGGTATAGAGGGAGTATTGACAGGGATAACAGTAGGAAAAAAGGTGCATAAGAAAAGCACGGGGCTGGCCAGGCACAGTGGCTCATGCCTGTAATCCCAGCACTTTGGGAAGCCAAGGTGGGCAGATCACTTGAGGTCAGGAGTTTGAGACCAGCCTGGCCAACATGGTGAAACCCCGTCTGTACTAAAAATACAAAATACAAAAATTAGCTGGGCATGGTGGCACTCGCCTGTAATCCCAGCTACTCGGGAGGCTGAGGCAGGAGAATTGCTTGAATCCTGGAGGCAGAGGTTGCAGTGAGCCAAGATCGCACCACTGCACTCCAGCCTGGGCGACAGCGTGAGACTCTATCTCAAAAAAAAAGAAAAAAAGAAAAGCACAGGGGCCTAATCTGCAACAGCAGGTGGTGCATCGACTACAAGAACACTGCCAACTCATTGGGTGGGTATGAGAATTAAATGAGTTAATATATACACAGCACTTATAACAGTGCTCAGCCCCCAGAATGTGTTCTATGAGCATTGGCTACTACCTTTATTATGGCTGTTGCTTTACTACTATTACTAGGGTTATAATCATGGCTCTTACTGCTCCTTCTCTTCTGGGGCAGTGAAGTAATGGTAGAACCCGAGGCTGGAAAGGTGATTGAGGATCATAGTTTGGAAAACCCAATATGTCATAGACCATAAAATATTTTTGACAGAGCTTGCGTGATCTAGGTTTTACCTGGGGAACATTAATCTGGCAATAGCATAGGACAGCGTGGAGTGGAAATAGATCGAAGGTAGAGACACCAGAAAAGTTATTCTGCTTGTCTGTTGAAAAAGTTTGGGAGAATCAGGACTGGGAGATGCAAGGGGTGTGAAAAGCATTTGCTCCGTAGTGGTGTGTAGTAAGGAGATTGTGAATGAATAAAAGGAAGAGATGGATGCTAGTGACATTGCAAACACAGAAATCACAGGACTTGCAACAAGTTAGATATGGAAAATAAGACATGAAGGTATTGAGGAGAACTGGACTAGGAGATGGCTAGAGAATTGTGCCACAGAGTGGTCAGATGGGGGGAAGTGCTAGAGTGAGGAGGAAGGGGAGATAAGGTGATGAAGAGCATGCTAAATCAAGATGCGCAGCAACTCCAAGGGCAACTGTGCAACAGGGAGTTGGGCAGCAGGCCTGAAGCCTGGAGAGGCTAGGGCTGGTGATGTAGAACTGAGAACCCCATAGATAATGGTGGTCACGGCAGTGGCCATGGTGGCAGAAGTAAAGCAGTGGATGAGAGCCCTGGAGAAGAGAGTGTGCAAGAGAAGAGAAGGCAGCTCAGGATAGACCTTGCCTGGGGAAGATCCGCATATGCTGGGCAGAAGGTGGGAAGAGGGTGGGGTGGCAGGCAGTGCACAGAGGCAATGGAGCAAATTCGCTCCTTTGTCTCAAAAGAGTATAGAACCCATTCAGAAGAACGGAGCTCTGCCATCCTGCGACCACTCTGCCCACCCCCTTCCCCAGGCATCCACCCCTACATTCTCCTCGACCTCCATCTTTAATTGCCAGTACCTCACAGAACATGTAAGATCTTTCAGGTTGGAAAATAAAAAAGATAAATATGTAGTGCTTTTAAAAAATCAAACCAATTAATAACCACATACTGTAGCTGCCTGGTCTTCTGGATTAAAGGCAGCTTCCTTCATCAGCCCTAGATATTTAGCTCTTGCAATAAACATCAGCCCCTGAGTGGCTACAGCACTGCTGAAAGAATCTGTAAATTTGCATCCAAAAACCTGATTGATTGAAATCTGGTTTCTACTATTTGCTGGCTGTGTGGTCTGAGACAAGTCACTGAACCTCTCATTTCTTTCATCTCTAAAATGGAGACAATGACATCCATACCTCATAGAGTTATTGTAAGGATTACATAGAGCAATACGTTGCATGCACTTTGCATAGTGCCTGACCATAGTAAGTAGTAGCATTTGTCTATTATTAATATTAAAGGAGACCTTGACAATAAATATGCTTTGCTCCTTTTTCCCCTGCTTTGGGAAGAACACTGCATTTTCTTACCCCCAAAACATTCAAGGTCTTTGCCTCCATCAGGTGATGGGGATTGGTGGAGGCATAAAGTAGGAATCATTGACTCTAAAGCTCTTTCTCTACCAAAACCTGGTTGCACATGTTGTACAGCCTGCGGAAATAACAGCAAGAGCAGCCTGCGGCCTCATCGCTCAGTTAACAAGCCTCGCTCACAGCTGAGCATGGCGCTCCTCTCATGAGCACGTAGCTCATCAGGTTTGGGGAGGCCATCTCTGTAGGGTGAGCCCTGTCCGGGCAGCAGGACTCTGGCTGTCAATGTGAAGCCAGCTCCTGCAGCAGGCATTTCTCAGGGATAGAATTTGGATGGGTTCTGAATCTCCCCTTAATTGAAGTATAATTGTTTGATCCTTACCCAAGACAACTATTCATGGAAGACGCTGCAAACATGGTATTTGGCCTTGTACCTTCTGGAGGCTACAAGAATCCTGCTAACATAGGCGATAATTCCAGCTAGACACATTTCCAATCCCACAGAAAAGCTACATGGTCACATGATTGAAGAGGAGGAAGCGTAGCAATGGGCAAAAACAGGCTAACATCCCCACAACGATGCACGCATCAAAAGAACCGCCTGGCAGGAAGGAATGGCACTGAATAAAGATGTGATACCTCAAGAAAGAACCTAGTTGCAAATTGGTTAGCCATTTAAATGACCAAATTACCCAAGACATAATTAGGACAACATCTCTCCCCCTGGAACTCCTACATGTGAATTAATGAACTCTTCTCAGTAAGCCAAGCCAGCAGCAATAGCATTTTCTTTGCCTCAAATTGTTTAAATCATTAATCCCTTTTCCAACCTGGCATTTGAGTTTGCACTCTTCTGTGCCTGGAGGTCAAGTCTCTATCAGGCTGCCTTTTGCTCTCTGGCATACAGTAATGCTGGGCATCTGTCAGGACAGAGAAATCTTTTCTAGTTCTGTGTACACACTGCTCCCAGGGAGGTAGTTAATGCTCATGGAAAGAGCACTGGACTGGGACAGTAGATAAGTTTTGCTGGCACCTTGCAGCCTGCCAAGACTTTTTTTTTTCTATTGTGGTAAAATATACATAACAGCAAATTTGCCATCTTAACCATGTTTCTAGGTGTACAGTTCAGTAGCATTGAGTACATTCATTTTGTTGTGAAACCATCACTACCATCCATCTCCAGAACTTTTTCATCTTCTCAAACTGAAACTCTGTACCCATTAAACAATAACTCCCCATTCCCTCTTTCCCCCAGCCATTGGCAACTACCATTCTACTTTCTGTCTTTATGAATTTGACTACTTGTATAAGTGACTACTCAAAGTCAATTTGACTACTCATATAACTATGCATACTCATATAAGTGGACTACTCATATAATTGGAATCATACAATATTTGTCCTTTTGTCACTAATTTATGTCACTTAGCATCATGTCCTCAAGGTTCATCCATGTTGGAGCATGCATCATAATTTCCTTCCTTTTTAAGACTGAATAATGGACCACTGTATGGATATACCACGTTGTTTTATCCATTCATCTGAATCTTTTCATTTTAAAATTAAAGACTAGTAGTTATAAAACCTTGTTTTCATTATGATAACATAGACATAGCACCTCACCATTTTCAGTATACAGTTCAGTGGCATTTAGCACATTTGCCATCACCATCAGCCATCTCCAGAACGTTTTTATCTCCCCAAACTGAAACTCCATACCCATTAAACATTAACTTCCCACTCCTCCTTCCCCCAACCCCTGGCAACCACACCTGCCCAGACTTTTTACTGTACCCAGCCTCAACTTCTTCAACTGAACAATGGATGCTGTCATCACAGCCTCGAACCCAGGAGTTGTTTGGGTGCTCACCGCATCATTTCCATTCAGCTCAGGACTCTCTTCTCTCTGGGGTGAGGGCCCCCTGGGACTCCCTTGCGTTCTTTCTGCACTGGTGCTCACAAGCAGTCTGTTGGTGGCTGCTGGATTTGGAGGATGTCTGGGAACATGCACAGGTCCCACACACCACAGGAAAAGAGGCCAACACTTCCCACATGGCAAGGAGTGGAGTTGTTCCTGACCTTCACACACACCTACGAAACACTGCTCTTGGAATCATTAAACACACTTAGCTCGAGATTGGAAAACCAGGCACAACAGGAACGATCTAAATTTAAGTCCCCATTTGGCTTTCTTTCCATCACAAGCTTTCTGCACCTGAACAAAAAGAGAACGTGTTGCTGGTTTTGATTACTCATTATCTCCTACAAGAGAAAAAAAAATTTACAAATATCACCCAGCAGTAGAACATAAATACGTGAAACTACCTCTCCTTAAAGAGAAGAAAAATAAGTCCCTATTCAAATTAAGAATCTCACTTTTGGCAAAAGAACCAGTTTCAACTTTATATATTGTGCATGTTTATTAAAGTTTAACAAAGAAGAGAAATTTCATGTAATTAGCCACCAGAGGATACCCACACAACCCCATAAATGTAACAGAAGCATATTGACAGTGGCATAAAAGGAAACGCTAATTAAATCCCAATTTCTTCCAAATACTGCCAGGTCTTTCAGGTATAAGCTCACTTCCTGGGTGGTGGAGCATTCTCTCTAATGTACCCACATTTCAGAGCAGGTGCTGCGGTGCTCGGAAGGATCTGGAACAAAGCCTTTTGAGCAGAGTTAAGTGTTCCTCTGCAGTTGGGAAGTATCTTGCACCACCCAGGAAAGTGGACTGGAAGCCAAAGAGAGATGGGGGGGAAGGGGACTTATTCAGGAGAGGCAGACAGGGCCAGCTGGGGAATTTTCTAGAAACATAGAAATGCAATACAAAACTAAGAATTGTGAGTGGGAAAGAAAATAAAATTAAGAAGGGTAACCAGAGATGGACACAGAAAGAGAAAAGAGGAAAGAGGGAAGGATGGGAATGGGGTCTGGCAACGGGAAGAAGTAGTGGGGTGGGGGCGTTGGGAGAAAAGCTGGAAGGGACAGGACACTGGGATTCTGTGCTATCCTGTGTAGGTCAACAACCTTGATAAACGTTGGAAATAAAAGCTTTCCCCCACCTCTCCAGGATGTTACTTAGCTACACTTTGAAATCAGCCACAAATGGTGAGAGATGGGAGGATCCAAGAAACTAAGAGGCAGAAGGAGAAGAAGCAGAAGAAGGGATCCAAGCTCAAGGAGAGGAGGAACAAAGTTTCTCACTCTCCTCCACTGTTTCATCAGAGAGAGGGGTGGATTGGGACAGGAAGGCACCTGAACTCTTGTTCTAGTGGACCAGGTGTGTGGCCCGTGCTCCCTCACTTTTTCATTCATCTCTCCCACACTGAGAGCTCATCAAATAAAATAGCCTTTCTTCCTGAGGACTACCATTGCTTGATCACAGATACATGAGTCCCATGAGGACATGTCCTACAAGCAGCTGAACAGAAGCTAATGGTGCCAGTTGCCATCCCACTGGATTCAATGCCTGCCAGTGGGGCAGGCAATGGTGGCAACAGACACTGAGGTCATGGGATTGACCAACAAGACAAAGTGCATCCTAGAGGGAGCAGCCACCACTTGGCTCCTCCTGATGGCTCCATAATTTTTGTGTGAAATATGTTCAATGTTGACATTGAATTAAAATACAAACAAGAGGGGCCAGGTATGGTGGCTCACACCTATAATCCCAACATTTTGAGAGGCTAAGGTGAGAGGATCACTTGAGGCCAGAAGTTCAAGACCAACCTGGACAACATAGCGAGACCCCATATTTACAAGAAATTAAAAATTAGCCAGACATGGTGACGCATGTCTGCAGTCCCAGCTACTCGGGAAGCTAAGGTGGGAAGATCACTTGAGCCAGGGGTTCAAGGCTCCACTGAGCTGAGATCACACCACTGCACTATACCCTGGGTGACAGAGTGAGACCCCATTTCCAAAATTAAACAAATAAAAGAAGTCACTCTGTGGACCTCACAGAACTGATTTCCAGAATTCCAGATTTTCTGGCCTATAAGTATGTGGCTAGGAAGAAGGGACAGAAGAGAGGACACCTTCATTTCCTCTCCTCTACCCCCAGTAGAAATTCTGCAGAGAACTAAAGGGAAAGATCCCATGGGGTTTTCCTATCCTGCTTAGAGAAGGGTGATAGGGAACCTTCAGGATAAAGAACCTAGGAAGCTAAGCAGGAAGGAGGCAGGCCTGGCCAAGGGAGGCCTGGAGAAGGGAGGCCCTGAGGGAAGGCTACGGATCTGGAAGGTGGTGCTTCCGCTCTGCCTGAGGAGGGGTTTTGGGTGCAAACAGTGACATTCTAGGAACCTGCTTGTGGATTGGAAAATGCAAAAGACTACTGTCATTAATGTAAGCAAAACCCCATCTCTAATAAAAACACAAAAATTAGCTGAGTGTGGTGGTGCATGCCTGTAATCCCACCTACTCGGGAGGCTGAGGCAGGAGAATCACTTGCCCCTAGGAGGCGGAGGTTGCAGTGAGCCAAGATTACGCCACTGCACTCCAGCCTGGGTGACAGAGTGAGACTCCATCTCAAAAAAGAGAAAAAAGAAAATGGCTTGCTTTCTAAGAAGAAAGGGGCAAAGGATAAGCCCCTTTCTCTGAAACACCATTCTAGCCCCACCACCGCCACCACTACCAGGCAGCTCTCCTTTCCCCAAAATAGATCTTTTCCAGTGACATCTCTCTCTCACCCACCCCTCCCAGAAACAGCCTTCTACTCCCATCTCCTGCAGACAAAATCCCACATGTTCCTACCAAGCTCAGGTGTGCACGCAAGCAAAATAGGGCTGGAAGAAGGCTGGAGTAGGGGTCAAAGTCCTGGCTTGTAAATGAGGTGATCTCTCCATATCTTTCTCAACTTCAATCTCTAACTGACCTTCTTTACCAAAAAACAAAACAAAGTTTTTGAAATTGGTATGTGGATTGCATATCTACAAATGTGTCCAAGTGCATATAATGAATTGGTCCTCTTTTCACCATATTTACTTGTTTACCAGATTCCTTCCCTCCAAGAGGTACTAGAAAAGCTAGTTTTCCAATCACCCTGGACATCCTTGAGATAGTACTGACCAGTCCAGGCCAACCTCTACTCTGATCACCATACATTCCAGATTAGTGAGATGAGAACCATTGGAGGCTCATGAATATAAATTCAAGAAGCTTAAAAATAAACTCCTGAAGAATTCTACCCAATGTTGGTCTGCACAAGTTGTGATCCCAGATCTCTCTCCACTGCCAGCTACACTGTTGGAGTTCACATTGAAGATAATCGGACCCAGCTTTGGTTTTAAAGGGAGAAGGGAAGAGGGAATAGGAAGGGAGTATGTTTTAGCAACAAAACCCAAAATTGACAAATGGGATCTAACTAAACTAAAGAGCTTCTGCACAGCAAAAGAAACTACCATCAGAGTGAACAGGCAACCTACAGAATGGGAGAAAATTTTTGCAATCTATCTATCTGACAAAGCGCTAATATCCAGAATCTACAAAGAACTTAAACAAATTTACAAGAAAAAATCAAACAACCCCATCAAAAAGTGAGTGAAGGATATGAACATACACTTCTCAAAAGAAGACATTTATGCAACCAACAGACACATGAAAAAATACTCACCATCACTGGCCATCAGAGAAATGCAAATCAAAACCACAATGAGATACCATCTCACACCAGTTAGAATGGCGATCATTAAAAAGTCAAGAAACAACAGGTGCTGGGGAGGATGGAGAGAAATAGGAAGACTTTTACACTGTTGGTGGGACTGTAAACTAGTTCAACCATTGTGGAAGACAGTGTGGTGATTCCTCAAGGATCTAGAACTAGAAATACCATTTGACCCAGCCATCCCATTACTGGGTATATACCCAAAGGATTATAATTCATGCTGCTATAAAGACACATGCACACGTATGTTTATTGTGGCACTATTCACAATAGCAAAGACTTGGAACCAACCCAAATGTCCATCAATGATAGACTGGATTAAGAAAATGTGGCACATATACACCATGGAATACTATGCAGCCATAAAAAAGGATGAGTTCATGTCCTTTGTAGGGACATGGATGAAGCTGGAAACCATCATTCTCAGCAAACTATCGCAAGGACAGAAAAACAAACACCACATGTTCTCACTCATAGGTGGGAATTGAACAATGAGAACACTTGGACACAGGGTGGGGAACATCACAAACCGGGGCCTGTTGTGGGGTGGGGGGAGGGAAGAGGGATAGCATTAGGAGATATACCTAATGTAAATGACGAGTTAATGGGTGCAGCACACCAACATGGCACATGTATACATATGTAACAGACCTGCACGTTGTGCACATGTACCCTAGAACTTAAAGTATAATAAAAAATAATAATAATAATAAAGAAGCACCAGAAAGAGATTCCCTGTCCTATTGACATTGCTCCCACAACACTGCTTGGGCTCCTGAAAGTCCACTGTTACCCATTCATTCCTTTGTTTAACTTCTACTTTAAAGAAAGAGTCTAGAGTTAGACAATCTTGCCTCTACTATTAGCAATTATATCATTAACCTCTCAGGTCACAGGCACTGCCCCTTAGAGTTGTTTTAAGGAAAGATACATCAGTACATACAACACAAAGGCTTGGTCATGTTACTGCTGTTATAATAATATCAACGATGATTATTTCTTTTAACCCAGTAAATCTCAACTTCCCTAGGGATGCACCATGATGTACAAGTAAACGGTGAGAAAACAAATGGAACTAAGAACCACCATTGTAGGCTTTCTCTCTCCAGAACAAGCTCGAAGCACACAAGTTGCCACTGTAATATGAATATGTTGACTAATTAAGTGACTTTCTTCCACGGCTGCAGAGACCCTGTAGCCTGCAAAGGCTGTGTGGGTGAGATGAGGAAGATCTTCTTAAAAGAAGAGAAGAAAAGAGGAGATGGGAGACGGTGCAGAGAAAACACGCCTAAACACACTTAAAAGTCTGCCAGATTGCACTAGAGTGATGCAAGATGTCACCACTGGGGGAAACTGAGTGAAGTGTATATAGGATCTCTCTGTTCCTTTTCTTACAACTGCGTGTGAATCTAAAATTATCTTAAAATAAGAAGTTTTTAAAAGAAGTCTGCCAGAAGCCTAAGTCTCTAAGACTCGATTAAAATAAACCTGTGTTCCTTTGGAGAGCTGGCTGTCTTATATTCCCTCTAGACCAGGGCTTTCTGCAAGCAGGCACTGTTGTCTTTTCATCTCTGCATCCTCAGCCTAGCATGGTGCCTGGCCTGCCATAGACTCATAAGAAATGTTAAATCTCCGCACAAACCCTCTTTCCCAAACCCCTTGCCCCTGAAGACCAGTAGAAAGTACTGCTTCCCGGCCGGGCACAGTGGCTCACACCTGTAATTCCAGCACTTTGGGAGGCCGAGGCAGGTGGATCACTTGAGGTCGGGAGTTTGAGACCAGCCTGGCCAACGTGGTGAAACCCTGTCTCTGCTAAAAATACAAAAATTAGACGAGCACGGTGGTACGCACTTGTAATCCCAGCTACTCGGGAGGCTGAGGCAGGAGAATTGCTTGGACCTGGGAGGTGGAGGCTGCAGTGAGCTGAGATTGCACCACTGCATTCCAGCCTGGGCAACAGAGCAAGACCCTGTCAAAAAAA
>NW_026652276.1:222032979-222361529 GCF_009828535.3 Hylobates moloch | reverse complement strand
GCTGCTGTCAGTTACAGACACCAAGCCAGGAAAGGTTAACACAGATGCAAACCAGCCACCATTAGCATTGGGAGGTTAACAGGAACAGGGCTGTGGCTGGGCCGTCTTCAGATTTCTGGAAATGTGGGGACAAAGGTTCACCTCTCTTCTGTGCTTGTATTCCCTCTCTGCTCTTTCACCTGCCTCCAGGTTGGCAGCCAAAATACCCACTCTAATTTCATTCCCTGCTCTTGGCCGTGTGCTTTGTGAATTGCCTCTCTTGACACAAGATAAAGTGAATGAGCAGAGGAATTGGCCCCCTGCAGAAACCAAAGGCAAGGCCAAGCCTGTTTGCTAAGAAAACACTCCCGCTTACCAACCACAGCTCGACAGGTAGCTGCTGCTTCTGCCTCTTCATAGAGCCTCATAAAAATAATCCTTGAGCATCTGGGACCCACCAGACCCTGAGCTAAATGCACTCATGAATAAGGATACCTTATAAGGAATCCTCTTGGGAGTATATCACAGCAGGCCAAGAGACAGTTAATGTCTGGAAAAGACAAGAAAAAAAATAGTGGATTACACTTGCTGGGTCACCAGCTCTGGGCTGGATGTGCAGTAGCCTCCTCTCACAGGCCTGCTGTAGAGGTCCTCTTTTCTCACCTCTCTGTACACCTTCCCAAGCCAAATACCTAACTTCAATTCACTTAACCATGGTGGAGGGCACAAGATCTCCTCCAACCCCCATCTCCCTCATAGCCAGTGTTCAGGTTTCTGGAATATGGATATCTTCTTCACCTGTGTCCAGGACCTCCCACAGAATAGCAGAGCAAGTGTGCAGGTGCAGACATCTGTCATATTTCAAGCAGGCTCCCAGATGGGCAGCTCTGGCCATGGGAGAGCCCACAAAAGGGAAGAACACTTCTCATCGTATCATCCCAAACCCATGTTGAGGGCAGCAAGCCCCAAGCAGCCTCTCTATCTAGTGGTATTAAAACAGCAAAATTACCTATGCAAGCAGAGTTCTGACAAATCGTATCAGATTGAAAAGGGCCCATGTTTGCCTGATGTTTCTTCACAGGTGAGGGCTGTGCACATGGCAAGGGTGCATTCCACCAGGATGTAGCACAGCTGAAAGGCGGAAAAGGCAGGGGCTTCTACAAGAGATTCTCTATTATTTTCTATATGAGAGAAATGAGGGTAAAGTGAATAATGTTCAGGATGTACTTTCTCTCTATTCCCTTCTCTATATTCTCTCAAGGAGTCTGGTCTTCAGTGGGAGAGAGGTATGAAATCCCTGCCCCCTGAAACCAACTTTGTTTTTGCTGACTCAGACTGGGATCTTAGAGGACTGGGTCTCTAAAGGACAATCCCCTGACTCAGCTTGTCTTCCCCACGTATAATGTCTTTAATTGGGAGTCTTAGTGTAGTTAACATTTTTTGAAAGCTGTAACAGCTGAGAAAGGATGCGCACCCTGAGCCTGACTTGGTCTCTTTCAACTGCCTATTTCTTTCTGTTAAGCGTCTTTATGTACATAGTCCAGCCAGACCTGCATGCACCAGAAGCTGCCAGAGAGAAAGGTGGTGTCCTGCTGCTTCTTGCTTTGGGTCTGAGATCCTGAGTCTCAAAATAAAAGGCCTGGCTTTCTCAGAAGGGCTGTGTTCTCTTTTCCGTATTCAAGTAGCTGAGATCCGCAGGGCTGGAGAGGAACTAAGGGGCCCTGAAACTACATCTTTATTTCTGTAATCATTGCAACTAATATTTGTAGACCACATATGCAGTTTCCAGACTCCTCCCATCCACATCATTTCATTTTATCTTACAGCACTTTGGGAGTGAGCAAGAACCATCACCCACAGTTTAGAGAGAGCAGCAAACTGGCCCAACATCCCTTACCACCAAGTGGCAAACTTGGGACTCAAACCCTGGTCTCCCCATTCAAATTCTCTGCTCTTCCCACCACGATGTGACCTCTTTCTCCTGACAGAATTGCAGGGGGTAGAAATGTCAAACAGTAGAACCTTTGCTACCTTTCAAATTAAAAGCTCAAGAAGTAAATAACAACATAACCACTTCATATTCTTTTGGGTTTCCTACGTTTGTGATGGGACAATGAGATGCCTTCTATTATTAGAGGTTCATAAAGACTTCCTGTTCACTCTCTACATGCCAGGCATGGTGCTAGTTACAGGTATGTAACCCTGACAAGCATTACACATAAAGCCCTTCTGCTGTAGACAAAACTTTCTCCTTTGCCCTCCCAATAACAAATTAGAGAGAAGCGAAGAGAACCTCTGTTGTCCATCATGCAAAACAACATCAAGCAGTTCTTGTGAATGTCCAACAGAAGACTGAATTGAGTAGAGCTGACATTCTTGATTCTTAGCTCTCCCATGGTCTCAACTTCCTTTATTTCCATTTCCGCTGCCTGCATCCCACTCTTAGCCACCATTCCACTTCCCCCTCATCATTAGGGGCCTGCAGATATAGCTGTTGTGCATAAACTCCTTAATACTTCCATTTCCAAAAGTCACTTTTTACCCAGAAAAAGCAAGCAAACAAAAAGGCACAAGTCAGGGGTCTTAACAGCCAAGTATATCATTCTAAATGAAAGGATTGCCAAAGACCATACTCCTAGTGAGTTGCAGGCCTTCCAGGGAGAGAGGAAGAGCTGGAAACAGGTGAATACCTGAAAGACGCTCAGGTCTGGCCATGCCTAGGAAAAGCAGAGGAGCCTCCAGGTGGGTCCTTTTCTAGGGGTCCCCAATATGATAGACCAAAGTCAGGTCTTGTATCTTTGAGGCCATTTCAAGTTACGTTTCACCTCCAAACCCCAGATGAGTCCTCCTGTCCAGGTAAGAGCGATTAGGTTTCTCCCCAGTCTTGCCTCCAAAAATAGGACAATCTCTGGGATTGCAGTGGACCTATAGGTCTCTGTAACAATTTTTTTTCACGGGACCCTTTTGCCATGACCCTGGCAATCTCCTTATTGCAGGCTCAACACTTCCCCAGAGCAGTGGTCAGAGAATTTAATAAAAAGAAGATCTGGCCGAGTGCAGTGGCTCACACTTATAATCCCAGCACTTTGGGAGGCCGATGCGGGCAGATCATCTGAAGTCAGGAGTTTGAGACCAGCCTGGCCATCATGGTGAAACACCATCTCTACTAAAAATACAAAAATTAGCCGGGCATGGTGGCGCATGCCTGTAATCCCAGCTACTCAGGAGGCTGAGGCAGGAGAATCACTTGAACCTGGGAGGCGGAGGTTGCAGTGAGCCGAGGTTGCACCAGTGCGCTCCAGCCTGGGTGACAGAGTGAGACTCCGTCTCAAAAAAAAAAAAAAAAAAAAAAAAAAAAGATCTAAAAGCAAACTTCAGGGGGCAGAGGGTATTCAAAGGTGAAATATGGAGAAGAAGCTGGAAGGATATTGGTTCATTAGTGATGCGAGAACATGGGCTCCCGGCCAGTGACTTTCAGGGCATGTGTGGGCTGCCCTCTTGTTTTCCTGCCCAGGGAGATGAACTTGCAAGAGCAAACTCATTCCTCTGTCCCAAAGATGAAAGGTGCTTGTGGAATGATTTTTACAAGATAAAGGGTTTCTAGACAAGATGGTAAGGTGACAGTGAGAAGATATTTCTGAGAAATTAGAATAAACCAAAGAGGGGAAAATGTCAAAGAATATGACACAGTAGGTTGAGAAGGAGGGGAGAAATTCAACAAGTTTGCAGCTGTGCTCCATATGCATAAATATTCTGGATCTTCTAAATAAGAACAGTGTTCCATGCTTCACAGAACATTTAAGTAAATTCTTGGTAAATTTTCGCACAGTTGGAAGGAAACATTAGCGACCTGCAGTCATGGGGCGGGAGGTAGGTACACCTTGGTGCTTGGAGGCTCCCTCCCGAGAGGCACAGGATGGCTATTTGTAGCCTGACAAAGCAGAATGCTGTCTTTCTATAATGTGTATCCAAGATGAAATAACAAAGAGCCAATAAGGAAAGGGAAAAGAGCAGGCAGGACTTTGATATTTGAAAAAAACAAAATCATCTCTATGACATACACAAAACCAAGGGCAGACCCCCAGGGACCACATTTAGGTGAAGAGAAAAGGAGATGCCCAGCAAGTTCCCAAAATTCTGGTTGCCCCATGATGGTCTCAACAAGACTGTGATTTTTTTTTTCATCATAAGAAGATGAAAATTTCTGCACTCCAAAAGAGGAAGCTGGACCAAAAGGCGTTTGTTGTCTCTAAATTTCCCACGAAACTGAAAGTACGATTCTTCAATAAACCCTACAATTGGCACATGTTTCTTGCTACTGTCTTGGTGGATGGGGAAGGAGTAAGGTGTTCTCACCTCTTTTACCATCTCCCCCTGGGGCAGGAATTGTGGGCCTTGATGTCAATTTTCTTACCTCTTTCCAGACGTGAGTGGCACATTTCACCCAACAAAGAAAGGAAGTCAGTGTGATTACTCAACAAAGGGTTTTAAAAGGAAACCTGCAGCCATTATGTGTTCTCACTCCTCGTGCTACTGCCCATCTTTGCATCCAGGAACGGGGGCACACATCGTGGTCTAACCTACTTAAGAATAACAGACGATAGGCACCGTCTGGTAATTTCGGCTGCTTCTTATAAGAAATAAGAGTCTGTTACACGGTGATGTCAGAAGGCCTCGAGATCATAAAAAGATTTCCCACAGGGTCTCCTAAAATAGGAGAGACAACCAGAAGTCATTTTGGTTGAGGTAATCGAGTACAGAACACTCCTCCAGCTGCAGGGGATAAATAACACTTTCCCAATATAGATGGCAAAGCGTTCTCCGAATCCAGCAACAGCAGCACTATCGAGAATCCTGCTATCTCCTGGAGGCCTCACTCTATTACATGTAGAACATCAAATAGATCACTGCCTTGTCCTGCTGACAATTTTATCTCTCAAATGGTAGAGAAAGCAATTAGGGAAACTGCTCTTCTTGACACAATTCTGACATCAAGGAGGAGCCAGCCAGCGATGGGTAGGTGGCAGGAATCTCCTGAGTGAGTGACCATTTTATTTCAGAATAAAGCGTAATCGCTTGGGAAGGGACACCGCTTGAAGGTGGACGTGGTCACTATTCCCAGCCATCATCTCTGAGCAGAAACGAGCTATGCCTCCTGCCTTCCAAGAGCTTGCAGTCTACCCAGAAGATAAGTCATATCTGCAGGCATTTCATCTGTGACAAAGGAGAGGCCGAAAGGGGCAGGTGTTATAGAATTCAAGGAAGGAAGAGTATCTTGTGGGTGGGGTGATGTGATAGAAAAGTTATTCTACAGAAATCTGACTTGAGCTGACTATGGAAGGTGATGTATTGTTTAAAGCACGGGCGTGTGTGTGCATGTGTTTGTGTGTGCACGCACGCGTGTGTGTATGTGCATGCACGTGTATGTGTGTGTGCATATGTGTATGTGTGTGAAGGAGGAATGTACATTTCACACCTGGGCAGTGGTTGGAGAATTAGGATGTAAATGTTCGCAGGGAGGAAACTGAGTTTGGCCCAGTGGAGAGTTCCTATAAGGACACACTAAACCATGAGATTGAAGACAGAAGGTAGTAAATGTCTTCTAAGTGTTAGTAAGCCACACCTCCTTCTCTGTCCTCAGAATCAGTTCCTGCAATCATATTTGTTCTAAGTGACCATTCACACTTCACCCCAGCATAGCTGTTTGAATTGGGGTGAACACATGACAAAAACTGAAACAAACAGATGCTTCCTCCCAAGAGTTTAGAATTTGGATTATCTGCTGGTCTGCTGCTCTATGGGTGTAGAAACTCAGGAGCTACAAGGAGACCATCTGCTCCTAAGAACCAAAAGAAGTGAAAGGCAGTCTGCAGAATGAAAAGAATGAAGCAGACAAATGCAGACAAGCAGAGATGAGCTATCAGGACAGAAGGGACTGTACTAGCCCCTGCCTTGTTCCATTTCTTCTTCTTTCTTCTTTTTTTGGGGGGGAGGAGAGACAGGATCTCACTATGTTGCCAAGGCTGGTCTCTGGCCACTAATTCTTGGCCTCAAATGATCCTCCCGCTTCAGCCTCCCAAAGCACTGGGATTATAGGCATGAGCTACCATGCCTGGCCAACTTTGTACCATTTCCATCCTGACCTGAGTCCTCTGGGGTCAGGCTGCTCTCCTTGTGCAGGAGCCCCATGAAAGCCCTGCGCCTTGATGCATTCTCCTTTTCTTTCTTTCTTTTTCTTTTCTTTCTTTCTTTTTTTTTTTTTTTTTTGAGACAGGGTCTCTGTCTGTCACCCATGCTGGAGTGCAGTGGTGCGATCTTGATTCACTGCAACCTCCACCTGCTGGGTTCAAGTGATTCTCCTGCCTCAGCCTCCTGAATAGTTGGGATTACAGGCACATGCCATCACGCCCAGCTAATTTTTTATATTTAGTAGAGACAGGGTTTTGCCATGTTTGCCATGCTGGTCTCAAACTCCTGACCTCATGTGATCTCCCTGCCTTGGTCTCCCAAAATGCTGGGATTATAGGCATGAACCACCACACCCAGCCGCATTCTCCTTTTCAAGTCAAGCTGGATTGCATGGGTTCTGAGACTGCACCCAAAGGTCATGATAATATATGCCAGGCACTGAACTGAGCACTTTACAGAGTTATTGCAATAAACCTGTAGGCACATATTGTGGACTATAAGTAACCTGCATAAGGCTATTTAGCTTCTAGGATGACAGCAGAGCCAGGGCTGGAGCCCAGACAGTGATTTGGAGCTGGTGCTCTCAACCCTATTACTATTTTCCCCCATGTCTTGGCAAAGGCATGTGTTCTGCAACCAGAGCTTATGGCAAATGATGTTGGACTTCATCTTTTATATCATAAAAGCAGTTGAAGATTTTTGAGCAAGGGAATGATACATGCAAGGAGGGGATAGTCCACAGGCAGGAAGAACCTGGAGGTCAGACCAGCGGGAGAAAATTTTTTCCAGGATTATCTTTGAATGTATTGAGCCTAATTGGGAAAGAAATGAAAACAAAACTGGGAGGAAAGCCAAGGCTGTTAGCCCAGAGGGATGAGGACCTGTCAGTCTGATGGGGGAGGTGAGGATAGAGAGATTGAATGAATAGCTAGGTCAGCAGCCAGGTAAGAAAAAGCACTGGAGCAGAACGCAAGGTAAGGAATAAGCCAAGAAATGCAGTCAACCAGTACACAGTGAGGAACGTCACTCTTTACTGTAGAGCCTGGTGTTCGCTGCCTGGGTGGGAACAGCTCTTTTGGACAACTGCACTGGAGCTCATAGTTTCAAAGCATCAGGAGACCAGCAGTCTGTCTGCAAAGGACCAAGGAAAGAGTGGGTAGAAGCAAATGATAGGGCAGCAGGACTATCAAGGAATGTGAGTGCAAATGCAAAAGGAAGATGTAAGAGAGATGCCAGAGGGGATAACACAACCAAAGAGTGCTTTTCTTTCTATCATTTTTCCTTTTCTTATTTTAAATCTTTTTTTTTTTTTCATTTTTTTCTGGACAGGGAAGCTCTGCTTATCTCTGTAGGTAGAAGCTAAGGAGCCAGCAGGAAAAATTGAAGCTGCAACAGATGAGGAATAAAGGATGGAGCGGGGCACTGGGTAGGCACCTGGACTTGAGAAAACAATGAATGGAAAACATTATTGGGGAGAAAAATAGGTAGAATCCCATGGCTAGGCAGGCCAACAGGGTAAGCCCTTCAAGCAAGAAAGATTATGAAAGGTCAAGTTTCAGCGGGACAATCAAAAACAATCCCAGAGGGAAAACAAAGAGTAGAGGCATCTAAAGAGGGCCACACAGTCACCAGCTGTTTGCCAGAGTTGGAGCATTGAAGTGACAGGGACAAATGTGGGGAGGAGGGGTCCCCAACCACAGGGGCACACAGCTCCGCCACAGGGGCCAAGGTTTCTGTCAGCAGGGCTGCAGGCTCAAAAAGTGCTAGAACATTTTTAAAAGAATTTTTGAGCTATGTATTGGGGGAAAAAAACAAGCAAGAAATGACGAATCCACTGCTCAGAGAAGATAATTTAATGCTCACAGATGGCAATAAGAAGGCAAAACTCTTAGTTTGTTTTCCTTTCCTTAGGAAAATGATCTTGAGAGGAAGCAAGGTGGAATAAACATCATAAAGAAATAAGTGAAGCACAAGAGAGTGAAAGGATAATAGGAGAACAGTTGGCTTCCTTAAATTAGTTCAACAATTCAGGCCCCAACAAAGCACTGCCCAGCACTAAAGGTGGGGCTCACAGGTCCATGTCTGGGGACATTTTCAAAGAGATGCCAGAGACCTGAAGAGGCTCAGATTTTGTCTAGATCAGGTGGGAGGAGAGGGGGAAGGCACACCCTCAAAAGCCCAAGCTAAAGCCCACAATGGAATTAATTATGAAACTGGTGGCTCCTGAGTATATGGAAGAGATGTTGATTACTGAAAGCCACTGGGGTTCATAAATTGTGCTACGTAACCTCATTTCTATATTTTAAGAGGGACAACTACACTGCTAGTTTTTATGACCTATATCATTCCAAAAAGGGTTGAGGATTGATTAAAGGGACACCAAAAATCCACCAAGACACTACAAATTATGAATATATGAGAAAGAAAAACAAAGGATATGAGAGACATAAAAATTGAGCCATAAATAAGACCAATAATAAAATGTGCAGTATAGAGTCCTATTCACATGTTAAAATAAGTTCTATTCACTTGCTGAAAATGAACCACTAATTTGGCTCTAAGTGTTCTTAGAGCCAAATTATCAGGCAACAACAAAAGGGAATTGTGATCAATTATTCATTTCACACCATCTAGGAAATTTATAAAAGCAGGTAAGAAGAGAAGAGGATATAAGGGGAGGTGGATGGAAGGAGGGCAAAAAGACAGAAAGGTAGAAAGGAATAAAGAAAAGAAGCGCAATTATTCCTGAGACTAGACCCAAAAGAGACTTCTCCCAAAGATTCTCAGAAAAAGGAAAGGGTGTAATTGTAGTAAACAAGCGCTTCAAAGACTTTCTTACAGTTACATTTAATATATAACCTCCAAGAACTCCCCTAACTTTCTAGTCTAGATTATTTGTAATTCAAATTTGAATAAATTTCATTAAAAATCTCAGTACTGTAAAAGTATCCTCAGTCTCTAATGTTGGCCGGATTATTTTAAGCAATGTTCTGTACAGATTAATTATAGACAAGCCAAATACCAACACAACAAACTCTGGAGGACTCTCCACACTCTTCTTTCTAGTGCTGGCTCAGGGTCACACATCCTCTATGCAGTCTGTCCAGGGCACTGCTTTGGGAAGACTTAGGGTCCTCTTGTCTGTGGAGAACAGCAGTAAGTGTGATTCTCCCCGAGGTTGGACAGGCTCGCACGGACAGCCAATGACCGAAGCTTGGAAGGGTCTCGAGAAGCCAGCATCTCTGTCTTCAAACAATACGATAGCCAGGCCATGTCTACCACATGAATGATTAGCTTCAGTAGGCTCTTTAAGTTACCATACCATCTCTAAAGAAAGAGGTTTCACATGGGTTGTAATGGTTGGGATAAGGGCAAAATATACACTAGAAAAACACTAGACTAGGAAGAAAACTGAGGTCCTGGCTCTATACCTAAAACAACGTGAATTTATCTAAGCCATTTCACCTCTTTGGGTAATTCTCTGTAAAATAAAAGTTATATATTTAGATGACTGTTGACCCTCCTTTCTTTGCTAATATTCAATAATTTAGGAGTATAAAGTAAAAATGCATATGTTCTGTCATTGTACAATATAGATAGTATCAATTATCTTGATAAGTTATGATGTAAGTCGTTTGATTTACAGGAATCAAATTTCTTTTTTTTCTTTTTAATTTCAGCTGTTCTTTTTATTATTATTATTATTATACTTTTAAGTTCTGGGATACATGTGCAGAATGTGCAGGTTTGTTACATAGGTATACACGTGCCATGGTGGTTTGCTGCACCCAACAACCCGTCATCTACATTAGGCATTTCTCCTAATGCTATTTGTCCCCTAGCTCCCCATCCCCTGACAGGCCCTGGTGTGTGATACTCCCTTCCTTGTGTCCATGTGTTTTCACTGTTCAACTCCTACTTATGAGTGAGAACATGCGGTATGTGGTTTTCTGCTCCTGTGTTAGTTTGTTGAGAATGATGGTTTCCAACTTCATCCATGTCCCAGCAAAGGACATGAACTTATCCTTTTTATGGCTGTATAGTATTCCATGGTGTATATGTGCCACATTTTCTTTATCCAGTCTATCATTGATGGGTATTTGGGTTGTTCCAACTCTTTGCTGTTGTGAATAGTGCTGTGATAAACATACATGTGCATGTGTCTTTACAGTAGAATGATTTATAATCCTTTGGGTACATACCCAGTAATAGGATTGCTGGGTCAAATGGTACAGAAATCCAATTTCTACATAAATTTTCAGGAAAATATGCATTACAATATGTACCTATACAATGATCAAGATGGGGCAATTCTAAATGCACTGTAGAATCCTGAATTGGCCAGGCGCGGTGGCTCACACCTGTGCTAGTGGCTCCCAGCACTTTGGGAGGCCGAGGCGGGCAGATCATGAGGTCAGGAGTTCGAGACCATCCTGGCCAACACAGTGAAACCCTGTCTCCACTAAAAAAAAAAAAAAAAAAAAACCAAAAAAATTAGCCGGGCATGGTGGTGGGTGCCTGTAGTCCCAGCTACTCGGGAGGCTGAGGCAGGAGAATAGCGTGAACCTGGGAGGCGGAGCTTGCAGTGAGCCGAGATCGTGCCACTGCACTCCAGCCTGGGTGACAAAGCGAGACTACATCTCAAAAAAAAAAAAGAATCCTGAATTGGATCCTGGGGCAGAAAAGGGGACATTAGTGGAAAAACTGGTGATATCCAAATAAAGTATGTAGTTTTTTTTTTTTAAAGAGCTTTAACATATACTTTTCAATCTGGTAGGCTTGACCTTTTATCTCACAACCAGCTCCACAAAAATATAAGCAGCAGAATTCATATCTCTAATTGATCCATTCTTCTTGATTGGTCTTAGACTCTGGTCTCTGAACTATTCTCAACCTTCTTGGCTCCCTACCAAATCCCTGCATAAAGTCATGCAGCCCCTTTGATTACACAGTTTCCAATATCCCTTGATATCCTTGAGATAATACTGAGCAGTCCAGGCCCTCACAGCCAATGGTTGGTCTGATTCACCCTTCAGACTGGGTTTGAACAGACAGTAGTGTTGGTGGTCATTCACTCGTGTAACAAACCTCACTGACCCCATATTATGCTTTGTATTGTTCCATCCTAAGATACTTTGGAATAAGACCATGGCATTCTATGATAAATGCCACTTTCACTTTCTTTTTTTTTTTTTTTTCATAATTTTTTTTTTTAATTATACTTTAGGGTTTTAGGGTACATGTGCACAATGTGCAGGTTTGTTACATATGTATCCATGTGCCATGTTGATTTCCTGCACCCATTAACTCGTCATTTAGCATTAGGTGTATCTCCTAATGCTGTCCCTCCCCCCTCCCCCCTTAATCGCTTGAACCCCACAAATCCCCGTGTGATTTCCCTTCTGTGTCCATGATTCTCATTGTTCACACCTATGATGAGAAATTGCGATAGTTTACTGAGAATGATGTTTTCCAGTTTCATCCATGTCCCTACAAAGGACACGAACTCATCATTTTTTATGGCTGCATAGTATTCCATGGTGTATATGTGCCACATTTTCTTAATCCAGTCTATCGTTGTTGGACATTTGGGTTGGTTCCAACTCTTTGCTATTGTGAATAGTGCTGCAATAAACATACGTGTACATGTGTCTTTATAGCAGCATGATTTATAGTCCTTTGGGTATATACCCAGTAATGGGATGGCTGGGTCAAATGGTATTTCTAGTTCGAGATCCCTGAGGAATCGCCACACTGACTTCCACAATGGTTGAACTAGTTTACAGTCCCACCAACAGTGTAAAAGTGTTCCTATTTCTCCACATCCTCTCCAGCACCTGTTGTTTCCTGATTTTTTAATGATGGCCATTCTAACTGGTGTGAGATGGTATCTCACTGTGGTTTTGATTTGCATTTCTCTGATGGCCAGTGATGATGAGCATTTCTTCATGTGTTTTTTGGCTGCATAAATGTCTTCTTTTGAGAAGTGTCTGTTCATGTCCTCTGCCCACTTTTTGATGGGGTTGTTTGTTTTTTTCTTGTAAATTTGTTTGAGTTCATTGTAGATTCTGGATATTAGCCCTTTGTCAGATGAGTAGGTTGCAAAAATTTTCTCCCATTCTGTAGGTTGCCTGTTCACTCTGATGATAGTTTCTTTTGCTGTGCAGAAGCTCTTTACTTTAATGAGATCCCATTTGTCGATTTTGGCTTTTGTTGCCATTGCTTTTGGTGTTTTAGACATGAAGTCCTTGCCCACGCCTATGGCCTGAATGGTATTGCCTAGGTTTTCTTGTAGGATTTTAATGGTTTTAGGTCTAACATATAAGTCTTTAATCCATCTTGAATTAATTTTTGTATAAGGTGTAAGGAAGGGATCCAGTTGCAGCTTTCTACATATGGCTAGCCAGTTTTCCCAGCACCATTTATTAAATAGGGAATCCTTTCCCCATTTCTTGTTTTTGTCAGGTTTGTCAAAGATCAGATAGTTGTAGCTATGCGGCGTCATTTCTGAGGGCTCTGTTCTGTTCCATTGATCTATGTCTCTGTTGTGGTACCAGTACCATGCTGTTTTGGTTACTGTAGCCTTGTAGTATAGTTTAAAGTCAGGTAGCGTGATGCCTCCAGCTTTGTTCTTTTGGCTTAGGATTGACTTGGCAATGCGGGCTCTTTTTTGGTTCCATATGAACTTTAAAGTAGTTTTTTCCAATTCTGTGAAGAAAGTCATTGGTAGCTTGATGGGGATGGCATTGAATCTATAAATTACTTTGGGCACTATGGCCATTTTCACGATATTGATTCTTCCAACCCATGAGCATGGAATGTTCTTCCATTTGTTTGTATCCTCTTTTATTTCATTGAGCAGTGGTTTGTAGTTCTCCTTGAAGAGGTCCTTCACATCCCTTGTAAGTTGGATTCCTAGGTATTTTATTCTCTTTGAAGCAATTGTGAATGGGAGTTCACTCATGATTTGGCTCTCTGTTTGTCTGTTATTGGTGTACAAGAATGCTTGTGATTTTTGTACATTAATTTTGTATCCTGAGACTTTGCTGAAGTTGCTAATCAGCTTAAGGAGATTTTGGGCTGAGACAATGGGGTTTTCTAGATAAACAATCATGTCATCTGCAAACAGGGACAATTTGACTTCCTCTTTTCCTAGTTGAATACCCTTTATTTCCTTCTCCTGCCTGATTGCTCTGGCCAGAACTTCCAGCACTATGTTGAAAAGGAGCGGTGAGAGAGGGCATCCCTGTCTTGTGCCAGTTTTCAGAGGGAATGCTTCCAGTTTTTGCCCATTCAGTATGATATTGGCTGTGGGTTTGTCATAGATAGCTCTTATTATTTTGAGATACGTCCCATCAATACCTAATTTATTGAGAGTTTTTAGCATGAAGGGTTGTTGAATTTTGTCAAAGGCCTTTTCTGCATCTATTGAGATAATCATGTGGTTTTTGTCTTTGGTTCTGTTTATATGCTGGATTACATTTATTGATTTGCGTGTGTTGAACCAGCCTTGCATCCCAGGGATGAAGCCCACTTGATCATGGTGGATAAGCTTTTTGATGTGCTGCTGGATTCGGTTTGCCAGTATTTTATGGAGGATTTTTGCATCAATGTTCATCAAGGATATTGGTCTGAAATTCTCTTTTTTGGTTATGTCTCTGCCAGGTTTTGGTATCAGGACGATGCTGGCTTCATAAAATGTGTTAGGGAGGATTCCCTCTTTTTCTATCAATTGGAATAGTTTCAGAAGGAATGGTACCAGTTCCTCCTTGTACCTCTGGTAGAATTCAGCTGTGAATCCGTCAGGTCCTGGACTCTTTTTGGTTGGTAAGCTATTGATTATTGCCACAATTTCAGAACCTGTTATTGGTCTATTCAGAGATTCAACTTCTTCCTGGTTTAGTCTTGGGAGGGTGTATTGGTCGAGGAATTTATCCATTTCTTCTAGATTTTCGAGTTTATTTGCATAGAGGTGTTTGTAGTATTCTCTGATGGTAGATTGTATTTCTGTGGGATCGGTGGTGATATCCCCTTTTTCGTTTTTTATTGCATCTATTTAATTCTTCTCTCTTTTCTTCTTTATTAGTCTTGCTAGCGGTCCATCAATTTTGTTGATCTTTTCAAAAAACCAGCTCCTGGATTTATTAATTTTTTGAAGGGTTTTTTGCGTCTCTATTTCCTTCAGTTCTGCTCTGATTTTAGTTATTTCTAGCCTTCTGCTAGCTTTTGAATGTGTTTGCTCTTGCTTTTCTAGTTCTTTTAATTGTGATGTTAGGGTGTCAATTTTGGATCTTTCCTGCTTTCTCTTGTGGGCATTTAGTGCTATAAATTTCCCTCTACACACTGCTTTGAATGTGTCCCAGAGATTCTGGTATGTTGTGTCTTTGTTCTCGTTGGTTTCAAAGAGCATCTTCATTTCTGCCTTCATTTTGTTATGTACCCGGTAGTCATTCAGGAGCAGGTTGTTCAGTTTCCATGTAGTTGAGCAGTTTTGAGTGAGTTTCTTAATCCTGAGTTCTAGTTTGATGGCACTGTGGTCTGAGAGACAGTTTGTTATAATTTCTGTTCTTTTACATTTGCTGAGGAGAGCTTTACTTCCAACTATGTGGTCAATTTTGGAATAGGTGTGGTGTGGTGCTGAAAAAAATGTATATTCTGTTGACTTGGGGTGGAGAGTTCTGTAGATGTCTATTAGGTCCACTTTGTTTAGAGCTGAGTTCAATTCCTGGATATCCTTGTTAACTTTCTGTCTCGTTGATCTGTCTAATGCTGACAGTGGGGTGTTAAAATCTCCCATTATTATTGTGTGGGAGTTTAAGTCCCTTTGTAGGTCACTGAGGACTTGCTTTATGAATCTGGGTGCTCCTGTGTTGGGTGCATATATATTTAGGATAGTTACCTCTTCTTGTTGAATTGATCCCTTTACCATTATGTAATGGCCTTCTTTGTCTCTTTTAATCTTTGTTGGTTTAAAGTCTATTTTATCAGAGACTAGGATTGCAACCCCTGCCTTTTTTTGTTTTCCAGTTGCTTGATAGAACTTCCTCCATCCCTTTATTTTGAGTCTATGTGTGTCTCTGCACGTGAGATGGGTTTCCTGAATACAGCACACTGATGGGTCCTGACTCCTTATCCAGTTTGCCAGTCTGTGTCTTTTGATTGGAGCATTTAGCCCATTTACATTTAACGTTAATATTGTTATGTGTGAATCTGATCCTGTCATTATGATGTTAGTTGGTTATTTTGCTCGTTAGTTGCTATTGTTTCTTCCTAGCCTCGATGGTCTTTACAATTTGGCATGTTTTTGCAGTGGCTGGTACCGGTTGTTCCTTTCCATGTTTAGTGCTTCCTTCAGGAGCTCTTTTAGGGCAGGCCTGGTGGTGACAAAATCACTCAGCGTTTGCTTGTCTGTAAAGTATTTTATTTCTCCTTCACTTATGAAGCTTAGTTTGGTGGGATAGCAAATTCTGGGTTGAAAATTCTTTTCTTTAAGAATGTTGAATATCGGCCCCCACTCTCTTCTGGCTTGTAGAGTTTCTGCTGAGAGATCAGCTGTTAGTCTGATGGGCTTCCCTTTGTGGGTAACCCGACCTTTCTCTCTGGCTGCCCTTAACATTTTTTCCTTCATTTCAACTTTGGTGAATCTGACAATTATGTGTCTTGGAGTTGCCCTTCTCGAGGAGTATCTTTGTGGCGTTCTCTGTATTTCCTGAATCTGAATGCTGGCCTGCCTTGCTAGATTGGGGAAGTTCTCCTGGATAATATCTTGCAGAGTGTTTTCCAACTTGGTTCCATTCTCCCCATCATTTTCAGGTACACCAATCAGACGTAGGTTTGGTCTTTTCACATAGTCCCAAATTTCTTGGAGGCTTTGTTCATTTCTTTTTATTCTTTTTTCTCTAAACTTCCCTTCTCTCTTCATTTCATTCATTTCATCTTCCATCAGCGATACCCTTTCTTCCAGTTGATCGCATCTGCTACTGAGGCTTCTGCAATCTTCGCGTAGTTCTCGAAACTTGGCTTTCAGCTCCATCAGCTCCTTTAAGCCCTTCTCTCCATTGGTTATTCTAGTTATCCATTCTTCTAATATTTTTTCAAAGTTTTTAACTTCTTTGCTATTGTTTTGAATTTCCTCTCGTAGCTCAGAGTAGTTTGATCATCTGAAGCCTTCTTCTCTCAACTCATCAAGGTCATCCTCCATCCAGCTTTGTTCCGTTGCTGGTGAGGAACTGCGTTCCTTTGGAGGAGGAGAGGTGCTCTTTTTTTTAGAGTTTCAGTTTTTTTGCTCTGTTTTTTCCCCATCTTTGTGGTTTTATCTACTTTTTGTCTTTGATGATGGTGATGTACAGATGGGTTTTTGGTGTGGATGTCCTTTCTGTTTGTTAGTTTTCCTTCTACCAGTCAGGACCCTCAGCTGCAGGTCTGTTGGAGTTTACTAGAGGTCCACTCCAGACCCTGTTTGGCTGGGTGTCAGCAGCGGTGGCTGCAGAACAGCGGATTTTCATGAGACCACAAATTCAGCTGTCTGATAGTTCGTCTGAAAGTTTTGTCTCAGAGGAGTACCTGGTTGAATGAGGTGGCAGTCTGTCCCTACTGGGGGGGTGCCTCCCAGTTAGGCTGCTCAGGGGTGAGGGACCCACTTTAGGAGGCAGTCTGTCCGTTCTCAGATCTCCAGC
Organism: Hylobates moloch; assembly: GCF_009828535.3. Classification (NCBI taxonomy): domain Eukaryota; kingdom Metazoa; phylum Chordata; class Mammalia; order Primates; family Hylobatidae; genus Hylobates; species Hylobates moloch. The sequence goes on along the minus strand of NW_026652276.1, from coordinate 222,344,685 downwards.
TGCGTGCTGGGAGAACCACTACTCTCTTCAAAGCTGTCAGTCAGACAGGGACCTTTAAGTCTGTGGAGGTTCTTGCTGAGTTTTTGTTTGTCTGTGCCCTGCCCCCAGAGGTGGAGCCTACAGAGGCAGGCAGGCCTCCTTGAGCTGTGGTGGGCTCCACCCAGTTCGAGCTTCCTGGCTGCTTTGTTTACCTAAGCAAGCCTGGGCAATGGCGGGCGCCCCTCCCCCAGCCTCGCTGCCGCCTTGCAGCTTGATCTCAGACTGCTGTGCTAGCAATCAGTGAGACTCTGTGGGCATAGGACCCTCCGAGCCAGGTGCGGGACACAATCTCCTAGTGTGCCGTTTTCCAGGCCCGTTGGAAAAGCGCAGTATTGGGGTGGGACTGACCCGATATTCCAGATGCCGTCTGTTTCCCCTTTCTTTGACTAGGAAAGGGAACTCCCTGACCCCTTGTGCTTCCCGAGTGAGGCAATGCCTCGCCCTGCTTCGGCTCGCGCACAGTGCGCTTCACCGACTGTCCTGCACCCACTGTTAGGCACTCCCTAGTGAGATGAAACCGGTACCTCAAGCAGAAATGCAGAAATCATCCGTCTTCTGTGTCGCTGGGGCTGGGAGCTGGAGACCGGAGCTGTTCCTATTCGGCCATCTTGGCTCCACCCTCCCACTTTCACTTTCAATTCTTGGTAAAGATAATGGAATCAGCAAGGTCTAGAGAAGGGCAGCTAAAATCATCAAAAGACAGAAAAGTCTCCTTCCTAACGATAAATTAAATAAATTAGGAGTCTGCAAGACAAATAAAAATGTTAGGAGGAGACAATGTCAATGTTTTCAAAGCCTTGAAGAGAAAAAATGGATATGTAAACCATATTCCAGATAACAGACTGAGGTATCATCCCTTGAACCTTAAAACGGACAAATTTAGGGCAGTTAGAAATTACTAATAATAACAACAAAACCGGTGATATCAAGAGCCAGTAAGGACTAAAAATGTAAATTTAAGGAGGATGTAGATAAAGTCATAAAAAAAAATCTATGTAAGAACCTTAAGAGGAAACTGAACATCTCTAACCTCTGGAGACAGGCTCAACTCCCGAATCGCTTGGCATGTTGACTACCAACAGCTAAGCTCTACTCACTGCAGGACTTTGAGAGTTGCTTGTTTCCTTAAGCCTGTGTTGTTCATTTGCTGTGAGGATCAACCATGTAAAAATGCATTGCACTGTGCTCAGAACACCAAGTCTTAAGAAGTAGCAGCAATAGCCATGCAGCAGCCATTCTTGCATGATTTGGCTGAAGGAGGTCGTCCAGCTCAACATAACAGTTCTGCTGAGTTATTATTCTGTCTTCAATAAATCGACAATTGCCAGTTTTCAATAATCAGATTCTGCTGCCAGGTCCCTCTCAGCTCAACACTTGGGATCATTCTGGAGCATTCCAGATAAGTCCTTTCACACTTAGAAAGAGGATCTAGCACTAGAAATTTTTTCAGTATCAAGATCATTCTGGTCCCAGAGAAAACGTTTTTGCCAAAAAATAAGTGTACATTAACCAATTGTCATGCGGTCCTCCCCTCACCCCTGACCCGAGTGATAGATGGTAAGAAAGCTTATGTGCTGAGAAGTAGAGGGTCAAAGAGCTTATGTTGTGGCTGCCTCGGGAAGAACAACAGGAAATCTCAACAAACACTTCAGACATTTGTCTTTGCAATAAGACACATCAAAAGTGAAACATACAAAATTAAAAGGTGAAGAATAAGAAAAAAATAAGATTTCTAGAGAAATGCACACTTAAAAGCAAATCAGAGTCCATCCAGGGGGAATGCCATCCCCTTGCTGCAGGACACAGGATGGGAAATGTTTAAAAAGGAAGCCACTGCTGGGACTCCCATATTCCTCTGGTGCACTTGAAATTCACCGTCTGCTTCCCCAATCTGGGAGACTGTTATCTTCATTTCCACTGGTCACTCTCAGCTTGGGCTAAAGCACATTTGCTGGATTCCTGGGGCCAGAGGCAAAGGCAACCACAGGAGGAAGAAATTGGTTGAATGTTACAGCCAGAGAGCATGTTAGAGGCATTTTGAACCAACCTCCCTTTGCTGACAAATAAGCTGAGAGCCAGTGCATTTGGGAAAGAGCTGAGTCTATGCTCTTAGGACATAGCCAGGCCTGCCCAGTTGGGATTGTGACAACCATGGTACCAGCCTTGTGACCAACTGGCCTTCAAGTTCTTCAGTGCCAAAACGAGGATAGTAATAGTCCCTCCCTCATAGATTAGAGTAAGCGTTATTAGGTTGGTACAATTACTTTTGTACCAACCTAATAGATAAGATGGTTTGCAAACTAGACTTAGCACAGTGTCTGGCACCACCTAAGCATTCAATAAATTATATCTATCATTATACCTAGAATTCTTCATTATTATTTCCTGTCCTTCTTTTTCATCCCAATGCAGTTGGGGAGAAAGAATGAAAAATGAAAATATTTTGAGATTGTTATCTGCCATTCCTGCATCCTCAAGTGTTCATTTGCTGAATAGGCTGTGCCTTGATTACAATCCTATGTGGGTTTGAATTTACATTCACAAGTATGTTTGAATTTCACTAGCATTCCTCTCCAGGGTCTCATGCTAAGTCAATACCTCTCATGCGATAAGGCTTAAATTGGTGTTGTAAACTACCATTTGGACTCCGTAAAAGAATTGCAAATGGAGTGATCATTAATGAATTTCCCAATTATTCTCCCCTATTCCAGATTTATCAGGCATTGCCTCTTCAAAGTTGTTCTTCACCCTCAGGGAGATGGTGTGATAATAATGAGCAAAGGAGATAAAAAAGGAAAGCCCTACTGATTATAGGCAGGTGGCTTAATTCTACAATTCATTCCTCATAGTTGAGCCCTGTCTTAGTATCTTCTCTTCCATCCTCTCTCCAACCACTGCAGTCTGTCTCCCAACCACCAGTGGATGCTTCAAAACTGTTCTCCCCAAGGGCAGGGTTACAGAAGCCTCACAATTGGCAAACCCATAACTTGCAAACCCAGGGGTATTTTTCAGGCCTTATGAATATTTCCTTCTTTGAATTTTCTCCGTTGGCACCTGGTTTTCCTCCTATTTCCCTGGCCACTCCATCTAGGTCTAGAGTACCTCTTGTTCTGCTGTACCTTCTAAACATCTCTTTTTTCTATTAGTTTTTCATCCCCAGTGCCCTGGCCTGGTTCACACCTGTAGCATTGCTCACCCAAAACACTGCCATAGCTATCAAACAGGTTTCCCTGTCAATCTCACACAACTACCAATACAATCCCTACTCTACCAGCAAAATGGTCATTCAAAAAAAAAAGCAAATCCAATCACATCACTCTCTTACCTAACTTTTTTTTTAACCTCCAGAATAACATCCAAACAGTTTCAGGTATACACAAATCTGCTCCTGACTGGGCCCCCCAGGCCTGCCTGCCACGTGTCCTGTCACTTTCTCATACTCTCCTTTCATTCACTTGCACCTCCACAATGTCGTGTCCCTCCCTTTGCACACATGCTGTTCCCTCTGCTGAAAGTATCTTCCCCCACTGGAAAACTCTGACCTATCGTTGGAGACTTGGCTCCAGGGTGACTCTTCTACGAAATAGCTGACTCCCCAGAAAGAGGTCTCTGTGTTCCTCACCGGTAGCACACAGGACACACAGGAACCCTCCCATTACCAGGGTGCATTTGCTTCTCCACCTTCACACTAGACAGAAAGCTCCAGGGACCGTGTCTTACTGGACTTCATGTTCCCAGTATCAAGCCCTGCAGTCCTTGGTCCCTGCCAGACAGACGACGCACGTTTGCTGCTCAGTCCTCAACTAGAGACTAGATAAATGACTGGAAGGTAGACAAGTGTTCCTTCAAAAGGATATTTTTAAACCCCAGAAAAGAAAAGATGACAAAAATCCCTGTCTGCTCATGTGAGTGGCGTTCTGCGAGGCTTTCAGGAGGAAAAAAAAAATCGATCTTGTGGGTCTCACTGATGGCAGCAGAAGAGCAAGCCTATCCCTGAGGCACTATTTAAATTCCACTCCGTGATTTTCTTTTTAATTCATTTTTATTCTAGGTGCAGCCCTGCAGCTATTTTAAAACTGAGACTTAAAATAAACTAATACTAATAGCTAGAGTTATCACAGGCTCTCTGGTAACAGGGTGCCTTGAATCCAAAAAAAAAAAAAAAAAAAAAAAAGGCCCTTCACAGAATTTTGACAAACCACAATATCCCTTCCCAAGAGAGGGTGCAGAGCGAAGAGAACAGGGGGCTCCATCATCAAAAGATTGTGCTTCACCCTGCAAAAGCATTCATTCCTAGATTCCCTGAAATAGTTCACTTTGTACATTTTATCATTCGTTTTCGAAATATTAACTGCCTGAAGGACAGAACAGAATGCTTTGCAGGAAAATGGGAAAAAAAACAAGAAAGAGAAGCAGCCTCCAACTGTGGCCAGCAGGCCACCTGTGTCATTTCCCCCGAGACCCAGGGTCTGGGCACAAATGTCAGTTCCAGGTCCCACCCCAGACCCGTGGAATCAGAACCTCTGCTAGGAGGAAAAAAGTGTCATTTAAATGCATGTTTTCTGGGAAGCAACTCCATGCTAAAGAAAGCTGCCCCAGGAAATGGAGTTTTGTTAGTGGTGCTGTATTAGTCCATTTTTACTGCTGATAAAGATACATCCGAGACTGGGTAATTTTTAAAGAAAAATGGGTTTAACAGACTCACAGTTCCATGTGGCTGGGGAGGCCTCACAGTCATGGTAGAAGGTGAAAGGCACGTCTCACATGGCAGCAGGCAAGATAGAATGAGAACCAAGGGAAAGGGGTTTCCCCTTATAAAACCATCATATCTCATGAGACTTATTCACTACCACGAGAACAGTAACGGGGAAACCGCCCCCATGATTCCGTTATCTCTCACGGATCCCTCCCACAACACGTAGGAATTATAGGAGCTACAATTGAAGATGAGATTTGGCTGGGGACACAGCCAAACTATATCAGGTGCCCAGAGACACAGGCCTGCTTCTGACCTGTTTGGGTAGTCAAGAGCCACAGTTGTTTCTTTCAACACATTCAATGAAAAAAAAAAAAATCATGCTTTAATTACTGGTCTAAGCCAGCAGGGAGTCCACAATACGAATGGAGCCCAGACAGGGAAATTTCCCAAACATGTAATACTAGACATTTCTTATTTGGTCAGAGCGGCACCTCCCTTTATTTCCTTTTTCTAGAAGATGAGCCCAGGAAGGCCCATGGGGGCCCCACTTACCCCGCCCTTGCCCCTCTCATGCTATGGGAAGTGAGCTTGCAACTGGATTCACCAAGCTGGGTTTCTGTCACTTGCAACTGAAAGAGTCTTGTGTATTAAACAAGGTCAATCAGTGAAAATGGAGTCTATTTGAGAGTTTGGACTTCCAGGATCCCAGAAGTGAATAACTTGGTAACCATGGAGGTATGCAATGGGAATCCACCGATGGCTACAGAAAGGGCAATCTAGGAAGAGAAGCCGGTGCTATTTGCTGACGATTGGCTTCTCCAGAGACACTCCAGTCATTTTGGTAACTGAGGTCAGACTCAGGGTTCTAGTTTGGGGCTGCCCTAGTAGAACCCCACCTGAGGTCCTGGGCAGCCTCTCCTTCCAAGCCAGGAGTGCACGCCTCTGAGTCCAGCTTGCTAGATTTTGCCTTGCTAAGGGAACAGTTACTTTGCCTAGAACAAAGGTGGCCAGCTCTCCCTTCTACAACTTGTCACAGCATTTGCTCTCCCCTGCACTCTTCTTATTTACAGTCCGTGACAGCCTTCGAGTCAGAAAGAAAATCGGACAGTGTTTCCAATATTTAAAATTTCACAGGCCTATAAAATCCTCTCATAAAAGAAGTGCCAACTTATTATTTTGCTAAAAGCAACACAACCCTTTAACACCATCGTATCATAAAAGAAAGAACATTCTCATACCAAAAAAAATGAAAAGCACCTGAAACCCACAATCTCAGAATAAACAAATGAAAAGTTTACTATGTTGCCACCTCCTGTCTCCTCTTTCTACTTTTTTTCATTTTGCTTTGGACCAGAGAAAACGGCCTCATAGACCAGTCCCAGACTGCAGAAAAGCATTTCTGAGCTACTCACCTAGGAAGTTCTCTGGCCCAACTAATCCAAGACAAGGACTCATTGATGGCCAGCATGTGACCTCTGTTTGACCTCACTCTGAACAGAATCTTACCTTGATAAGATATTTTGAGGTTACAAAATGCTCACACATGCTTTATTCACATTAATTTTGGTGGATTCTCATCACAAAGCTATTTTGCAGATGAGAGAGCTAAAGTGCTCACCCTGGTCTAACAGTGATAAAGGATTTTCCTTACTTGGGCCCCAATTCTGCCTGCCTTTAATCGCCACCTTTCAACCCTTATTTTGCCCTTTGGAACTTTCCTTCTACACAATTATTCTTAAATTTCACCCTTCAGGCCTCTCTTTTCCAGGCTAACTAGACGGACCTCAGTAAACTCCCATATAAATCCCTAATACCTTCCACAGTGCTGGTTGCACATATATATTCAAGCAGTGTTTGCTGAAGAATAAACGAAGGAATTGCTCCTTATTCAACATGATTTATAGACCCTTCACTTCCCTGACCATACCCCTCAAGAGGCATTTGCAATCTTTTTTTTTTCTTTTTTTTGTGAGACAGAGTCTCGCTCTGTCGCCCAATCTGGAGTGCCATGGCACAATCTTGACTCACTACAAACTCCGCCTCCCAAGTTCAAGCAATTCTCCCGCCTCAGCCTCCTAAGTAGCTGGGATTACAGGCACGCAGCCCCCATGCCTGGCTAATTTTTGTATTTTTAGTAGAGACAGCGTTTCACCATGTTGGCCAGGCTGGTCTCGAACTCCTGACCTCTAGTGAGTGTTGGGACTACAGGCATGAGTCCCAAAGTGTTGGGACTACAGGCATGAGCCACTGTGCCCGGCCCTGCAATCTTTTGCTGTGCCTCCTAAAATGTCATGCCCATGCACAAGCCATGCACCAGACAGGCTTAGCTATGCAGAATGCCAAGGCCCCTCAGCCCTCTTGCCCTAGGAGCAAAGCCTTCATTCTGAAGCTTGAGATTGTGTATATTTCCTTTCTGGAAGCTATTTCCCACTGCCGACATCTATGAGACTGTAGTCATCTAAAATTCTTAGATATTCCCAATTCCGAATTTCTTCATTGGTATTTTAAATCTAAGAAGAATTCTCTAACATTTAGCCCTGTTGTATTTATTGTTATTAGTCTCCAAAGTTGGTGTCTTCTGTTCTTATCTGACTCTTCATGTCTTCATATCTTAACTCTCCAACTAGATTATAAGGTCCATGAGATGGAATGTTACATACTTTTATGTTAGGAATAAGTATAAATGTTCAGCATGGTAACATTCAGCAGATATTCAATATACATATGCTGGTTCATTAAGATTCATTTTTACCCTAATATCCTTTTGCCCAGGACTCTCAACATCTGATGAATCACATCTAAGTCCCAGGGGCAAGCACCTGAAGACTTGTGTCAGCTGCCCCTCCATACACACACACACAGTCACGAGCTGCAAAATGACATTTCAGCCAACAACGAGCCATGTATATGACAGTGGTCCCAAGAGTTTACAATGGAACTGAAAAATTCCTGTCATCTAGTATTTACTATACTATACTATACTTTTTATTGTTATTTTAGCATGTACTCCTACTTATATATATTTTTAAAAAACAAAGTTAACTGTAAAACAGCCTCAGGCAGGTCCTTCAGGAGGTATTCCAGAAGAAGGCATTGTTATCATAGGAAATGACAGCTCCCTGTGTGCCACTGCCCCTGAAGACCTTCCAGTGGGACAAGATGCAGAGGTGGAAGACAGCGAGATTGATGATCCCAACCCTATGCAGGCCTAGGCTAATGTGTGTGCATCTTTGTTTTTAACAAAGAAGTTTAAAAAGTAAAAAAATAAATGAAATAAAACATTTTACAAATAGAAAATAAAGCGTATAGAATAAGGATACAAAGAAAGAAAATATTTTATACAGCTGTATAATGTGTTTGTGTTTTAAGCTAGTGTTATTACAAAACAGTCAAAAAGTTTTTAAAAATTAAAAACTTTATACGGTAAAGTTGATTATTGAATAAAGAAAAATATATCTTATAAATTTAGTGTAGTCCAAGTGTGCAGTGCTTATAAAGTCTACAGCAGTGTACAGTAATGTCCTGGGCCTTCACATTCACTCACTACTCACTCACTGACTCACCCAGAGCAACTTCCAGTTCTGCAAGCTCTATTCATGATGAGTGCCCTATACAGGTATAGCATTTTTATCTTTTACACTATATTTTTACTGTACTATTACTATGTTTACATTTTTTAAATACACGAATACTATTGTGTTACAGTTGCCTACCGTATTCAGTACAGCCACATGCTGTACAGGTTTATAGCCTAGCAGCAACAGGCTATGCTGTATAGCCTAGGTGTATAGTAAGTAGGCTTTACCATCCAGATTGTGTTAAGTATGTTCTACGGTGTTTGCATAACGACAAAATCACCTAACAACACTGATATGGTTCGGCTGTGTCCCCACCCAAATCTCATCTTGAATTGTAGTTCCCATAATCCCCATGTGTCATGGGAGGGACCTGGTGGGAGGTAACTGAAGCATAGGGGCAGTTACCCCCATGCTGCTGCTCTCATGATAGTGAGTGAGTTCTCATGAGATCTCATGGTTTTATACGGGACTTTTCCCCCTTTTGCTCGGCACTTCTCCTTGCTGACATCATGTGAAGAAGGACTTGTTTGCTTCCCCTTCTGCCATAACTGTAAGTTTCCTGAGGCTTCCCCAGCCATGCAGAACTATGAGTCAATTAAACCTCTTTCCTTTATAAATTACCCAGTCTCTGGTATGTCTTTATTAGCAGCATGAGAACAGACTGATACAAACTCATTTCTCCGAGTATATCCCCGTCGTTCAGCGATGCATGACTGTATTTCCAGCTCTAACTCATGCTTGTTTCCACAAGACTCACTGGATGTCCCCAAGGCAGCCTGCTGGCACCCAGGCACACCCAGCGGCTCTCTATGACCCTCCCTTCCTCAGTTCCCATCACTCCATCTCAAAACTCACTGTTTCCATGAGCCCCGACCCGCTGCATTTTCCCCATGTCCCCTCAGCCTTTCTAATACTCAGGAAAAACATCTGGAGCAAACTGGTGAGCACTGAGGTTAATCAAAACAGAGGAAGAATCATCCTTTACTTTAAAATGGGATTCCCTCTACAGAAGTTGTAAAGTATGATCAGATGTGCCCATATATGCTTAACATGCAGCTTTCCATGAACACATCCACTGTAGCACGAGAAGCCTCTGAATCTTCACAAATCATTGTTCTCTGCAGCAGTGCTGCTTCCAGGCTCCAGCCAATGGCCTTGAGAAACAGTCTGTCATTGATTAAGTGATAATGAATTCTGTGCAACAAATAATTATGTATAGAAGTGCTTTCCTTGGACTGTATATATTGCCATTTTTCCATGAACCTTGTAATGAAATTAAAGAAAGCATAGTCTTATATCGAGAAGGCACCTCGATTGAGCTATTTACATTATGAGCAAGGTAAGCAGAGAGGTTTGCAACTTCTTTATCCTGCTTTCAGATACTAACACTCCTTCAATGAAACTCACCCATGAGCAAACCCTCTGGATGCTGAAGGGTGGTGCTCCCATCCTTCCCCTACAGGGTTCAAAGGCTTATTGCCAACTATCTTATAGGAGAGGCTGGACATCAGTGCCCTTTCATCTGAAGCTCCTGCAGATGAGTGGGGTGTTACAAGGCCAACTACATAGTTTTTCAACATCTCACTATCACAAAGCCATCTGGATACCCCGTTGCATATATTCATAAAAACTGCAGCTATAAGTACTTGACTTACTCAAATATGGCTTTGATTTTGTCTTTTCTTGGGAGAGGTACTACACTTGGATAGAGGCTTGCTGGGACTCTTCCCAGTTCCCAAGACAGTGCTGGGCATAGGAATTTTTGTTGTTGTTGTTGTTGTTGGATGGTTTGTTATTTTTATTAAGTTTTGAGTATCTTGAATACAAACCCTTCATCAGATATGTGATTTGCAAATAGTTCTCCCAGTCTTTGGCTTGTCTTTCCACTCTCTTAGTGTCTTCCAGAGAACCAACGCTTTATATTTTGATAAAGTCCAGTTTTCTGATAGCATTTTTATCTAAGTTTCCTTTTCTAAACCTCCACATTGCTAGCTCTTGATATATAAAACTTAAATCTTTGGTTTTTAGGCAGGGGAGGGAAGTCACATGTTTTTGGGACTTCACTCGTTTGGTTCCATCCACCCTTGGTTGGAGTTTGGGTTTCATCGCAGGCAGCGCTGCCATTGGACCAGTGCAACAGAGCTGCCTCCTTGGTCCCTGCTTTTTAGAAGGCCCTGATTTGGCCCTCCTCCAGCTGTGCCTTTCCCCAGGGGGCCAAACAGATGTTCCCATGCAGACCTCACCCTCTGCCCTCCCTTCTAGATCACAAACTCCAAGTGTCCAGGACTTTGGAATTCTCTGTCCAAAGAAACAGGCTATTCCTCATGTTTCTTCCCTTGAGGGCATGGATTTGGGCATGGACAGAGCTTGGACCTGCAGATTGGGTTGCCATACCTGTGGAAGTGAGGACCCTCCTGGAATGGAACAGAGCTGGAATAGAAAAAGAAGGGGGTGGGCCTTCTTTGGATTCCATTTGTACTCTTGCTTCAGCCCTGGGCCCAGGTATACAATCAAACATTTCCAGGAGTGATTTATGATAGACAGTCAGAATCTATGAAATCCAGATTTTTGCAGCAAGTGAGTTGTTGGATAGATGAATATGCTGCTAACGGAACCAGAACACACAAAGAGGAGGAGTCTGGAATGGACAAAATATTATAAGTTAATTAAGTCATTTAATAAAAATTTGTTGAGCACCAACTTATGTGCCTGGCATAAGACTGAATGAAACAAAGAATTTGGCCTGGTTGAATTTATATTTTGGTGAGAGAGATGGACAAAAAACAGAGCCATTTACAACGTCAGGTGGTAACAAGTGCAAGGAAGAAAAAGTAAGGTGGGGGAGTGCATGGGAACTACTTTCAGAAGAGGAGTGGCATAGAAAAGCTCTCTAAAGAGGTGACATTTGAGCAGAGTTCTGAACAAGCCATTATGATATCTGGGGAAAGTATTCTAAGTATTCAGTTTACTGAAGAGCAAATGTAGAGAGGCAGAGGCAGCAGTTGGTTTGCTGAAGAAACCACCACCAAGTGGTATGGATGGGGTTCAGTGAGGAAGAAACCAAGGAGTAGGAGATATGTCTTCTTTAGAGACTACTTGTTGAGTTTGACAAACCTATTACATCCAAACATATGTCCATATGCCCAACAGGCAGTGGGAACTAGAAGTCCAGAGTTCAGGACCAAAAGTGGTACTGTAGATAAAGAAACAGGCATTGCTAGTGCCTATATGGAGATGGTGAGAGCAGTGAGACCCTCGGGCAAGGGAAATGCTGGCAGACCTGCTTATAACTGGAGCCAATGAGAGAATAAATACAAGTGCACACTCTCTCCGCAGTCATAATTACTGGTCAATTTTCTGAAATAGTATCTGCTTAGATGATTAATAATCACTACTCTATTCATTGTAGAATGCAATGTTTTGGTTTGGTTTTATAATTATATCTTAGGTCGGCATCATATCTGTGCCTTAATGTTTCTTCAAAAATGGCTCCATTTCTCACTCACTTCTTATATTCCAAGGACCCTCAGGGTTTAACATTTTGTTTCTGTAGTGTTTTTTAAATATTTAATTGATGAATAAAGATGGAACATATTTAAAGGGCACAATGTGATAATTTGATACATGTAGACATTGTGTAATAATGATCACAACCAAATTAATGAACACATCCATCACCACTTATGCTGTATATGAGCTCCCCAGAACTTGTTCATCTCATAAGTGAAAGTTTGTACTCTTTGATCAACATCTCCCCATTCTCCCACTCCCAGCCTCTGGTGACCATCATTCTACTACTCTGCTTCTACGAGTTCGATTTTTTCAGATTCCACATATACGTAAGATCGTGCAGTATTTGTCTTTCTTTGTCTGGCTTATTTTACCTAGCATATGTTCTCCATGTTTATACATGTTGTTGCAAACAGCAGAATTTCCTTTCTTTTATGGCTAAATAATATTCCATGGTGTGTATGTATGTGCACACATGTTACATTTTCTTTATTCATGCATTGATGGACAGAGGTTGATTCCATATCTCAGCTAGTGTGAATAATACTGTAATAAAAATGGAAGTGTGGATATCTCTTTGACAGACTAATTTCAGTTCCTTTAGATACATACCCAGAAGATGATTGCTAGATAGAACGGTAGGTCTATGTTTAATTTTTTGAGGAACCTTCATGCTGTTCTCCATAATGGCTGAAAATCAAGTTGCTGCTGTTATCTTGTCCACAAGTCATGTTTAAAAGCAGCAATGAGAAGCAGTGCCTACACTGCTCAGGGTGGATGGCAAGGGCAGCCCACGGGCTGATGTATAGAGGGGAGCTCTCAGAATCTCTGGATTTGTGGGCAGAAAAGAGGTTGTGCCTATGGATATAATCCCCAGCACTAGGGCTCTCAGGACCTCTGGCGGAACAACCCAACGGTTACATTTCACAATGGAGATTTTGTTTTTTGGCAGAGAAACAGCATAGTTGACACTGAATGTTATTTGTAGATTTAACTTTAGAAGGTTTAAACCATTTTTCTTGTTTTCAGTGAATCATTTCATGGAAATAGCCATATATTATTCCTTGTTTTAGAACCAAATTATTTCTTAAATAAGGGGGATTGGAAAAGTGAGTTATGCTAGTAAAATTCTCAAATTGCTTTGCACAATATCAATTCAGTGAGATGCATTCCTGCCTTCATAGGTAATGGCCCAAATGTAAAGTAACATAATCAACAACCAGGATTTGTCAAACATAAGACTATGTGGAAATGTATGCTGATCACTGCAGGAGATGGGAAATGCATTAGGAATTGCCCTCAGAAAATCTGCCACCCAATTGGTATGCAGAGGCATGAAAATGAACTATAGCATAAGGCAGTGAATGGTAAGCAGTTTGTGCTACCTGAGCTATATGAGTCCATAGAAGAGATCACCTCTGTCTGGGATGTCCAAAGAGGGGGTAGGATTTGAGCTGAGCACTGAAGCATGGAGAGAAGGAGGCCCAAGCAATGGGACAATGTGTGCAAGGACATGAAGATGAGGCACAATGGGGCAGATCTGAAGGTGGAAATGCAAGTTTAAATGCTGATACTTTCAAGCTGTGTGACCATGGGCAAGTTGTTTGACTTTTCTGAGCCGCCATTTTCTCATGGTAAAAGACAGATACTAGAGGAACCTGCCTCACAGGATTGTCATGGAGAATAGAGGAGATAATACAAGTGAAGCACTAGGCAGCACCATACTTGGAACTAAGGGTAAGCCCACAGTCAATGTTCAGTATTGTTACACTTGCCAGATTGTGAAAGAGCGCAGGCAACCCTTGAGTTGAGCTCAACGCTGGAGCCAAGATCAATGACAGAGAGATCTTGTTTTGAAACAGCACCTAATGACCAGAGAGAGGAAATGGGTCATGAAGCTCCATGGTGCCTTTCATGAAAATGAATGTAAGGGAGTGATTCAGGAAAAGGGACCACGATCAATGCCAGCAGACTCTTCCTATGCACTGGGGCCCATCTCATGATGAGCATGAGAAATGGAGTCCATTCACCCTTGCCCAGATCCTACATCAGTTACACTCTTTAGACCAAAAAGCTCCTAAGAGGAAAGTCAGAAGGAAACCAACCCAGGGAAATACTTGGGGATGGTGCCTTACAATCTTTGCCACCTCATTCCTTCCCCTCAGGAAACTACAGGAAATGAGAGTTACTGAAGGCAGAGATGACTGAGAGTACTTGCTACAATGCTTGGGCATGGAGAGATTTTGAAGCAGACCTCCTCCCACCCCAACCCCAGACTCTCAGGAAATGGATGAAGGAACAATACTCACTGGAACCAGATACAGCAGCATGTCTCATCCAAGAGCCATTGCAGGGGTAGAGACCCCTCTGTTACTCAGGGCAACAGACAAATGGAGGAGACAATCAATTGTCCCTTTGAAGTCCCAGGGGAGACTTCTAGAGCCCATATTGAACGTACCTGGCTTAGAGGACTTGGGAATGAAAGAAGGCCTGCAATGTACCTGCCTGTCAGCTAGTACTACTACCATCCACAGTGTTGAAGATGGTACAGCAGAAATGTACAGAAGTGAAAAGAACCAGGAGGCTTGGGAAGGCACAGGAGAGACCAAAGAGGCTGATTGATGGAAACATTCTTACACACCTGGGCTAAGCAAGCTAGCTCAGTGGCCAAAGTGCAGTGGCATTTTCTTTTCTGATACTAGAGACATAACGACATAGTTACTAAGGACATGACAACATTTAGCAGCAAAGGCTAGCAAGAGCTATGCTTCAGTTTCTGGAAGCTTGTAAAGAGAATTTATCTTTCTTTGCATCCTTTTGATTAACCCTCAACTCAAATCCTACAGTGTTTTTAAAAAGCCCATATTTTAATTAGAAATGATGCTTTGAGCAAGACTGGAAAGAATAGCAACAAAACAATCATTCAAAGTAGTGAAACAACTCTTGGTGAACACATTTCACAACCAGAAATAATGTTAAAAGGTGGCTGAATACACTTATTACTACATTACATGAATCTTTAGGATTGAGAGAACCTACCCAAAGAAAATTCCCAAATGTCAGCTTCTTATTGTCCCTCGGCAGGAGAATTGCTTGAACCCAGGAGGCAGAGGCTGTGGTGAGCCAAGATTGTGCCACCTACAACAGATGCTTCCTCGAGGTGTAGACTGCTCACCTGAGCTTCTGGGCCTGACCCAGGTGCTCCCCAAAGCTGTAGACTGTCTGTACCCACCTGAGTGTCTGGGCTTGAACCAGGTGCTCCCCAGAGCTGTGTACTGACCATACAAAAATCAGAGCTTTGAACTGGGTGCTCCCTCAAAGGTCTTTACTTCTGCTACTATATTCTTCCAAAACCATACAATTCTTTTTTATTGTTGCTTTTGTTGTGTTTTTTTATGGGTTTTTTGTTTGTTTGTTGTTGTTTGTTTGTTTGTTTTTTGAGATTGCGTCTCACTCTGTTACCTGGGTTAGAGTGCAGTGGCACAATCTTGGCTCACTGCAGCCTCCACCTCCTGGGTTCAAGTGATTCTCCTGCCTCAGCCTTCTGAGTAGCTGGAATTACAGGTGTGCGCCACCAGGTCCGGCTAATTTTTGTATTTTTAGTAGAGACGGGGTTTCACCATGTTGGCCAGGCGGGTCTTGAACCCCTGGCCTCGAGTGATCCACCTGCCTTGGCCTCCCAAAGTGCTGGGATTACAGGTGTGAGCCACCGTGCCCGGCCGCAAAGTCACACAACTCTTACAGTAGAACTTCAGGCACCACAGCTCTCCATTCAAAAGACATAAAGTCATCGGTATCTAGGGAAATCTGTCCTGTCATGAATGTCTAGCCAGTCACTGCATTTCATACTGTTGATAAGTGAGAAACACAAGACCCCAAAAATTCATGGAAAAAAATTAAGAGATAAAAATAAAAAATATAAGCTTCATTTCTCAACATAGCTCCATCAAGCTCAAGATACTTTTGTAAGAGATGATATCAGCCATTCAGTTCATCCCTAAAGTAGTGGGGGTACTGGGAATTTAAGCATCTGAATGCAGTCTTTTTTACATTATTAACTGAAGAAAAACTGTTTCTCTTTAAAGCTGTTTTAAAATTAGGAAACAAAGGCCAGGCACAGTGACTCATGCCTGTAATCCCAGCAAGCACTTTGGGAGACTGAGGCGGGCGGATCACCTGAGGTCAGGAGTTTGAAACCAGCCTGGCCAACATGGTGAAACCCCATCTCTACGAAAATTACAAAAATTAGCTGGGCATGGTGGCATGCACCTGTAGTCCCAACTACTTGGGAGGCTGAGACATGAGAATCACTTGAACCTGGGAGGTATCGGTTGCTGTGAGCCAAGATCATGCCACTACACTCCAGCCTGGGCAATAGAGTGAGACTGTCTCAAAAAAAAGAAAAAAATTAGGAAACAAACAGAAATCATAAGGAGCCAAATCAGGACCGTAAGGTAAATGGGTTGCCTAACAATTTTCCTGCTGAAACTCTTGCAAAACCCCCTTGATGGATGAGAGGAATGAGCAGAAGCATTGCCGTGGTAGAGGACTCTCTCCACCACGGCATTTTCTGCTAAAGCTTTGTTAACTTTCTCAGAACACTCTCATGATAGGCAGGTGTTATTGCTCTTTGGCCCCCCAGAAAGTCAATAAGCAAAGTGCCTTGAGTATCTCAAAACGGATGCATGACCTTTGCTCTTGCTTTCACTTTCTCTCTTAGAAGCCACTGTTTTAATTGTGCTTTGTCTTCGAGATTGCACTGGTAAAGTCAGGTTCCATCTCCTGTTACAATTCTTTGAAAAAATGCTTCAGGATCTGGATCCCACTTGCTTACAATTTCCATTGAAAGCTCTGCTCTTGTCTGCAGCTGATCTGGGTGCAACAGTTTGGGCATTCATTGAGTGAAAAGTTGTGTCAACTTTAATTTTTCAGTCAAAATTGTATAAGCTGAACCAGTTCAGATGTCTATAGTGTTGGATACTGTTTCTGCTGTTAATCACGGGTACTCTTCAATTACAGCATCAACAAGATGAATTATTTCCTCACAAATTGATGTGTATGACCTGCTGCTGCAGGCTTCATCTTTAACATTGTCTCAACCCTTCTTAAAACAAGTTATCCATTTTTAAACTGCTGATTTATTTGGGGCATTTTTCCCATAAGCTTTTCATAAAAACATCAATGATTTCACCATTCTTCTGCTCAAGTTTCACCATAAATTTGATGCTTGTTCTTGCTTCAATTTTAACAGAATACATGCTGCTCTGATAGGGACTTTTTTCAAACTAATGTCTTATCCTTCTTAGTGCTTCAAGCTGGGTCCTGATCAGACATGTTATTGCAAGTTAGTTTGAGTTTATTTTGGTGCAAAAAAAAAAATTTGAAATCCATTGCATAGTTTTTTCATAATATGTATTTTCCATGAACATTTTATAGAATGCTTGAATGGGCTCAATGTAATTCTGTAGCTCTATATAAGCAGAGTGGCATGGGAGACACAGCCACAAATGGGCTGGAATCAGGCTCGTGCTCCTTTATCAGCTCCAACACTGACTTTCAGGGTAAACTTTGAGAATACTTAAGGAACATCTGCTAAGTGCAGGCACCTGCTATGTTCTGAGAAGGAAATGGTTACCAGCCTGGCCCTCTTTTGCCCCATCCCCCAATTATATGATGAGGAGTAGAGAATCAGGCCAGCAGAGCCCTTCAGAGGCATTTAAAGGAAAGCTGTTCTAGGCAAGTATATATCATAAATTAAATATAAAAATGTCCCAAGTGCTGAAGCAAGAAAGCTGGAAAAGCCCAGAAAAGACTGTAGCAGTGCCAGTGAAGCCTGAAGCACACAAGGCTTGGTAGCCACTCCTGCATCTCTGCAGACATGGCTTGGTTTCCAGCCTGATGCTTGATGTCAGTCCATTAACTGGGGATGCCCACATCCAAGCCTGGGCCCTGGAGGATGTTGGGTCAAAGCCATGGCCAACCTAATGCAGAGGAAGAGGAGGCTGAGGGGAGCTGACAACATGATGAGCTAATGAGGGTCACCCTCCAATATCTTCTCCATTACCAAGGCCTCCAAACCCTCTACTGGCTGGACCTTGTTTTAAATTAGGCAATGTCCTCTCTTTTCAGCTCTTTTCAGTTCTCTCTAAAAAAGCAAAAGCTGTACTCTAGGTAGGACTCACTCAAGCTCCTACTACTTTAGTGAGAACGAATTTAACAATTATTTAAGGCCTTGTTAGGACAGACAGGAAAACCCATTAAGCATAGAAATTTGAGGTAAGTAGAGGACCCAGAAACCAGGAGACAGAACCAAGAAGGGTTACAGAGCTTCACTTGTTGGCTGAATTCTCCTAGGCCAACAAGCCTTTAGCTCTAGATCGGCTGTCATAGGAGGATGCTGTGTGTTGTCACATTCCTCTCGCTCCATACTCACCTCTTCAGGTAGCAGGAAAGGGCAGGTGACACACCTGGGGACCTACTACTGTCACCCTGGCCAAGGGCAAAGCCTCCAGAAGGATTGCCTCATTTCGGAGAAATGAGCGGCAGGCCCTGTGGGCTTGTGGACAGCTCTCAGGAAAGAATCTGGGCCAGCCACATTTTTAGAAAATTCAGCTGTGGTAAGAGCACTGAAAAATGCTCCCTAACTCAGGTCTGGGTGTCCTCTTCTAACTCAGTTAATAAATAAAGTTTCCCAAGTGAGTAACAACTTCATCATCAATCAACAGAAATGTGGTATTTCTGAAAAATGTCCTGTAAATAACAACTCCCTTTCCATGCCCTAGCGTTACACAAGTCATTCTTAGTCCTGAGTCCCCCTGAGACTAAAGGCACCAATGGCTCGCAGAGAAGCTGCAACAGGTGTGGCTGAGACTTGCTCAAGATGTCCAGAGGCAGCCCCTAGCCCACCGGGAGACTCTCACAGACTTCCTTAAGCCAAAAGCCTGCAGGAACCACACCTTTGTTACTCCTCCTGAGGTAGGGAGTATGCAGAGCTGAACCCACCAGGAACGCTCCATTGACATAGGGTTTTCCAGAACAAACAGCTCGGAGTGTACAACATCTGTTGAGAAAGCAGTTACACTCAGGATTCTGAGTTACTAACAGATAATTGATGGGCACCAGAAATGAGGCTTCTTTCAATACTCAACATTCCAGGGTCACTGGGGTGAGGTGTCCAACCTCAGGCATGCCTTGGCCAGTTAGCAAGGCAGTTACTAATCATGGTCCAGGTGGCTTCTGAAGGCGCCTGGAAGATGAATGCAATGATTCTCCCCCACAGAGGGAAGTCCCAATGAGTTGTACCATAAGAGGGGCTGCTCAAGGCTTTGGAGCTTCAAATATCAGTATTTTTCTTAAGGCATTTAAGAGGGTCTTTAAGAGACATTATCTCATCTAGTCCCTAAACAGTCTCTGAGTTAAGGTCTCTGATGCTAGAAGAGCTGATGTGCTCCAGAATGGGCTAGATGACGAAGCAGGAGGAATTCCACACTCAGGACAAGCTCACAGGGGACTCTGATCCCTCAGTCAGGCACCACATCCAAGGCTGATGAATGAGGGTGAGCTTTAGCCCAACTAGAAAAGAGCCTTCAGCTGGGGATACCCAGACCTTTTGTCACAATGCCTCTCCAAATAACCAAGATCTCGGTCCTCTATGAGTTACATGGCCTTCAGCAACTCACCAAGGATGTACATGAAAGTACCTTAAACTATACAGTTTACCTTAAACTACAAATGTCAAGTGTTATTTTGAAAGTACTTGGGAGCCTTTTGAAAACGTACATGCTGGTGGAAAAGCTGATTCTGCTTCTTTGTTCTTCATCCAACCCAATCCCAAAAGAGATGTGCCCCACCTAACTGCCTTGTGTATCTACCCACTTGATTATTCAGCAAATATTCACTAACCTTCTCCTGGGTGCCATGTACTATGCTAGATGCTGGAGACAGAACAATAAATAAGATACCCTTAGAGAATTCCAACACTGCCTATTCCTATCTCTGTTTTTTATATTCTTAATCTGTGAGTCCCATCCCAGAAAGATCCCTTCTACCAGAAGCAAATATAAACCATCTCCTTCCTGGTGTAGATGAACAGGCATGAACATGCAACCTCACCCTGTGAGCTAGGGAGTCCCTTGATGTAAAGTCTGCGCCACAGTCCTGAAGCCACAAAACTCAGCCCTCTCCCACCCCACCCCATCATCATCATGGCCTCATTCAAAGCCTTTCACGACTGAGGCTCTTGGTGCACCCAGCCTCAGTCTTAGCAGATACACAGTCTTTTGAAGCCACTTTTGAAATAAACACATGAAAGACCAAACCAGGAAACCAGAGGTTTATCTCCACCTGCAAAGCCCTGTTAACCATGTCCATCATGGGGACTTGCAGCAGGTTGAGTATAGACACTAAAGTCAGAAAGACCTGGGTTTGAATCCTGGCTTTGTCACCTGTGAGTCTTTAAGCTAACTGACCACTCAAAAGCTTAATTTTCACACTTATAAAACTCAGAGAATAATATCTCTCCCATTAGTGATATTCAAATAATTAAATGTGATAATGTTGGTAAATAATTTAACAGTGCTTGGCACTTGGAAGCACTCTATAAATGGCAGCCTTTATTATTTATCATTATAATAGTCATTACTATTGACATGCTCACAAAACACAGTCCATTTCCTCCCATGCAACTTGGTATCTCTACTGCCTATATGGATGTACAACAAAAACAAAACCTCCATTGACTCCAGAGCAAGTTATTTCCAGCTGTGACCCTAATTCATCTTGCCTTTTTGGCAAGACTAGCTCTCAGTCCTGAAGGTTAAGATATATTTATCCTTGGTGTAATACCCACCTGATGGACAAAATGAAAGAGTAAATCACAACCTAGAGCAGTATTCACTTACCAACAAATCCGTTGGGTTTCACGTCTCCCACTCTATTCATACATAAGCTTTCAGCACACTTCTTCATAGCGGATCCCTTCCTTGCCAGCTACAGTCACTTCCTCGCCCCCCTCCCTCATCTGTGGTTCTCTCACCTCCATTTCCATGACTGCCAACTGCCTCCTACAGCTCCAGAACACCCTACCACAACGCAACACATTTCTGCATCTGGCATGGGAAGCCCCAAAGAAGATACAGGCAAGCAAAGAGAGGCTGTGTAGTAAAGAATTAACCTTGCCCAAAGAGAGTCTGGCCTTTGCCCTGGGCTTCCGGGAGGTCGTCTCTAAGTCCTTGAAATGTAAAGTCCTGAGAGGAGTGTCTTGGTTTGCCTAGGACCTTGGGTCATGCAGGTTAGTGTGATGTGACAATGTGACACAGTGAGGGCTTTGGGTCTTGCTGAGTCAGCTCAACCTCCAGCTGAAGATTGGACTGGAGACTGGAATCAACCTTACTTATGTGATGGAACCCGCCACCAAAATATCTGAATACCTAGGCTCAGGTGTGTTCCCTGGTTGGCAATGCTCCATGTATACTGTCATGTTGATGCCAAGAAAGTATCACTCTCCACGACTCCAAGGGGAGAGGAAAACAGAAGCTCCACATTTGTAATTTTCCCAAATTCTTCCCTATGTGCCATTTCCTTTGGCTAATTTTAATCTGTATTATTCAACTGTAATAAACTATACCATGTAATAAACACTTTTGGTACATTCTGTGCATCCTTCTACAGAACTATGGAAAGTAAGAGTGGTCCTGGGGACCTCTAAACTTACAATTGGTGTCAGAGATGAGGGCAGCCTCGCGGGCTGTTCCTCTAACATTGCAGAGGCCATTGGGAAAATCCCTGCAGATGAGCAGTCAGATTCCAGTATGTACCAGGAAGTTTCCAGAAAACTGAACAACCACATCCTTGGGCCATCCCCTGTCATCATCATAAGGCAAACCTCAAAGCCTAAAATTGTTACTCTGCATTCACTTGCAAGTCCTTGTGTAGTCTCAATGATCAACATTCCCTGAATTAATGTGTACAGACAGACCTTTCCCCTACCCCAGCCTTCACTCTGTCCTCTGACCTCCACATACAATATGGGAGAGGTCCTATCTCTGGGTTATTTGGGATTTCTAAGTCTGGCATAAATAGCAATGTTAGGTGGTGGATTGGAAGCAATATCATGTGGAAGACTGTACCTGGGAAACTGCTACCTGTGCCCATGTATCCCATCAGCCTGGAAAATGTTATCACCACTATTCCACTGAGTCTGGTCCTCAGCCCAAGAGAAGAAATTATATAGGCAGAAGAAGGAGGAAAAAGGAGCCAGAGGAATGCTCAGGGAAGCCAGAGGTCAGTAAGAGTGTCAGCCACAACAACGTCTGAAATCCTCAGGAATCATACCCCTGTAAGGATGTCTTCCCTCCACTTGCTGGGCCCCTCTGCTTAAGAACAAAGCTCCTTTTCAAGATTGTGCTGCTATCTGCAGTGGTTTAGTGTCCAGATAACTGGGAAGCAAGAAGGTACATTCTTCTGTCAAGGCTCATGGGGAAAATACAGGAAGAAGAAATGTCAGCATTTGGATACCAGTGGAAATGGAAAGCCTCAAAAAAATCAAAAGGGAAAGAAAATGCATTTTGGTGATAAAGGCCTAGAGTGAGCTGATGCTGGCTGAATGCTATATTGGGTCTGAACTAGCCACAATATCTTCCTTTGTTAACCCTGAGTCCCAGCCAACTGCCCCAAGAATATGGAGTAAAAATGAAGGAACAAACTGGACCCCATATGTTTAAAATGAAGAGGTTTCAGGGCTGTATCAGTCACTTAAGCCTAATATTTGGCTTTCCTTTAAATTGCATTGTCGTCAACAACTGTTCAGGCTGAGTTGC
Organism: Hylobates moloch; assembly: GCF_009828535.3. Taxonomy (NCBI): domain Eukaryota; kingdom Metazoa; phylum Chordata; class Mammalia; order Primates; family Hylobatidae; genus Hylobates; species Hylobates moloch. Next base: position 222,322,042 of record NW_026652276.1, on the reverse strand, counting down.
TTAGACAGTAAATTCTGGTTCTAGCTGCCATTTCACATTATGCTAATGTATGTGAGAAGCTGTCTCCCTGGATACCGTAGCAAATTGCCAGCTGAATCATAGAAATGCTGTCAAGTTTTTTTTTCAAGTTTTCCATTTTTGCTTTGCCATTGTGTGTAGTCAAGAGAAACCAGGAAAGGCAGGGAGGGATATATATATATATATATATATATATACATATATATATATTATATGTATGTATCAAGCTTTCCATTGGAATGGTTTTACCTCTTTAAGAAAAAGCTGTTGCTTTCTCCCTTGTTTCCAAAGCAACCAACATGCATGCCTCCATTTTATTTGAAATCATTTCTCGGCCCAAATATCTGTGTCAGTTTCAGGGAATCAGCCTTGAGAGCCAGCAGAGGGAGAAAGAGAGCACCAAACCCTGATTTTCTATAGATTCCACTCAAAATCAGAGCCTGAAAAAGTGGACACTTGCTGAGCCCAAAAAGAAGTATGCAAATCAAATGGATTCACTAAGTGAAGCCACCATAAAAGACGGCCCAGGGTTCCTGGCGTGAAGCAAACTGCCTTGGCTTGCAAACTGGTTCTAGTTTTGGCACTGCTATCTTCTCTCCTTGGATGACCCCTGTTGTGAACAGTTATTTTATCTATTAAAAGTAGGAGAGGAAACTGGATAAGCTGTAAAGTCCTTGTGGCCCCAACATTCTAAGTCTCTAGGGCTCTTTTCTGGCCTTAGCTGCCTATGGGGCTAAGGATAACAATAATTTATTTTGTTGGAATCAGGAGCCTAGCAAGGTTCCTTCCAGGTCTAAGAGCTAGGATTCTGTGAAGCTCAAGGTGCAAAATGAGTAATTTCCCTTACTGTCTGTTCGTAGATAAGACAGATGCGTGCAGGGGTTAAAGGCAGCTGCAACAGACAGAGCCACGCACTCCCTGTGTCCCACTTCTTTTCACTTTTGGACTCCACTTTTCTTTCCCTGGCCCTTGTGCTACTTCCTGGAGTTGTGATGGAGGCAGAAGCACCCAGCAGAGGACCTGGAGCGGGGCCGGAGGTGGGGAAGTTGTAATGATAATCACGTTCACTCACAGCTCTCAAGCACTCACTCGGTCTTAGACTTCCTGAACTGCCGCTTTGTTAGCTCTGGAACCATATATGACTAACGATCCCTGCACTTGGGACCCTCCTCTGCATCTACAATTTCTTTGCCTCATCTGTCCCATTTCCAACCACCCAAAAGTTCCACCTATACCCCAATGGTAGCATTTCCTGCAGACAAAGGTTCTAACTTCTGCCCCTGTTTCACCCGAGCCCTCACCTAGATTTCAACCAATTTAAGGGTAGCAAAGTCAAATGGCTTTGGGAGACAATAAAAAAAAAACCTATACAAGTGAGGTTTCCCAATTTGAGGCAAATAGGAAGAAGTAGAACTGCCTCTTAATAGAAGAGAGTGCATTGCCCTCTTCCTCACGAACACGGCATTCAAATTGAATTTTTTAAAAACTCTGTGCCCCAAACAAAATGGTTATGCAGAAATTAAGCCTCCACCCCAACAGTTTTTGACTGCAAGCAATACATTCATTAATTTTGGATTTCTTTTTAAATACAGAAATATACTGCATTGAGAATTCACAATTCTTTTCAGTCACTAAGGCTGATCTGGGGTTATCACTTATTTTTTTTTATTTTTTTATTTTTATTATTATACTTTAGGTTTTAGGGTACATGTGCACAATGTGCAGGTTTGTTACATATGTATCCATGTGCCATGTTGTTTTGCTGCACCCATTAACTCGTCATTTAGCATTAGGTATATTTCCTAATGCTGTCCCTCCCCCCTCCCCCCACCCCACAACAGTCCCCGGAGTGTAATGTTCCCCTTCCTGTGTCCATGAGTTCTCATTGTTCAATTCCCACCTATGAGTGAGAACATGCGGTGTTTGGTTTTTTGTCCTTGCGATAGTTTACTGAGAATGATGTTTTCCAGTTTCATCCATGTCCCTACAAAGGACAAAATGGTCTTTTTAAGTTTAATGAATCCTAAAGCTTTCTTACCATAAAGCCTATATTATCTTTTATTAACTGTTTTAAGCCTAATCTCTATAGTATTTCTTAATTTTCCAATGGAAATACTTCTGAGCATGAAGTGATATCTGTGGGGTTACTCCAAAGTGGCCCCAGTAAGTGTAAAATTCCTCTGATGTCTTACATGGTTTTATCTTTAAAAAGAATACTTTTTGTGAATTTTGTTTTCTACTCTGTATCTAGATTTATTAATTTGAAAATAATGTTTTTTTAAATTACTTACCACCTACATAACATTCACTCCAAATCTTCAAGTAAAATAGAAACTTCTAGAAGATGCACCATGTTTATTTCACCATATTCCAGATGGGGCCTGGGTTGCCCTGTGCTGCATAAATAAGATTACTTGACTATTACCTGCTTCCTAAGGATGAGGTAGGCAGATGATTTTACACAAAAGTGGCAGAGTCAGAGATGACCAAAATACAAGGATGGGGAGTGACTTCTGGAATGGTGGTGGGAAGTCTGCAAAATCCTTTTCCCAACAAACAGTGATAGAAATGGGGGGAAAAATGGTCAAAAACAACAATATAAAAAGTTTGGACATTGATGAAAGACATACATCAAATTGAAAAACGTTTATCCAAGATCAGTGGGAATCTGCTGGGTTTTAGCTTAGGAGATGTTCCCATCCACCTCTGCTCCAATGAAACAGTACTTCAATTAAGGTGGAACAAGATAAGAAAATCATCAGCTTTGCTGAGGAAGGCAGCTGGCTTGATTTGGAGTATATTGCAAAACAAAACAAAGCAATCTCCTGGGCATTGTCATAAACAGTAGCAATCTTGGTGGCAAATAAATGAGGGAAGTCAATGCCAAGGTGAAGCAAGCAACTAAATGGCAGACAAGCTAGACATACAACAAAGAGATCCAGAAAATAAAACATCAGGGTCTTGATACAGTCCCATATAACCCTGGTGGTCTGAAAGGCTGCATGCATTACAAGGCTGTGCTCACACTCAGGAGAGATCAGAGAGGGCCCCAGCTATCCACACACCCCTGGGTGAATGTGAGGCATTGTGCACAGACAGAGGAGACACAAAGGGCATAAGGGAAAGTAAAAGCCAGGGAGACCTCATCCACAGATTCTTCAGCAAGGGATGGAGACCCTACCAGATTAAGGTGTTGGGCACAACCTCTGACCAATTGCTGGCTAACCACTAAGCTGTGCTGACCTAGAAGCAACCCCTAGAAAACCAGCTTAAAAATAAAAATAAGAAGTAAAGAATTAATCAGAAACATTAGTAGCTGCATATTGTCAGGGAGACAGACCTTACCTAGCCCAGACAAGTCATTAAACTAACAACAAGCAACAATGACAATCCCCAGGGAAAAATCAGAGCCTAGAGTTCTTACAATATATTAACTAAAATTTCCAGTTTTCACCAAAAATTATGAGATATGCAAAGAAATAGGAAAGCGTGACCCACACTCAAGGGGAAAAAGAAGCAATCAATATAAAATGACCCTAAACAGGTTCTGGAATCACCAGACAGACTTCAAAGTAACTACTATAAATATGCTCAAAGAATTAAATTCATATTTAATGAATTTTTAAAGTATGACAATGACTCATCAAATAGGTAGTATCAATAAAAATATTTTTAAACAGAGATTCTGGGGTTGAAAGATATAACAACAAATAAAACTTCATTAGAGAGGCTTAAAAGAATATATCATATGGCAGAAGAAAGAATAAGCAAACTTGAAGATAGGACAATAGAAATCATGCAATCTAAAGACCAGAAAGAATAAATAAAAATGAAGAGCATCTCAGAGAATAGTGGGATACTATCAAGCATACGTATAATAGAAGTCCCAGAAGACAAGAAGAGAGAGAAAGGAACAGAAAGTATATTTGAAGAACTAGTGGCCAAAAACTTTCCAAATTTGATGAAAACCACTAATCAATACATTCAAGAAGCTTAGTAAACTCTAAGCAGGAAAAACACAAGAATGTCCACACTCAGGCTCATTACAGTCAAAGTGTTAAAAGCCAAAGATAAAGGGAAAATGTTAAAAGCATCAAGAGAAAACTGACTCATATATATAGGAGAACAATAATCTGATTAACAATGGACTTCTTATCAGAAACAGTAGGCCAGAAGACAGCGAGATGACCCATTTAAAGGCTGAAAGAAAGAAGAAAAAAACTCTTTTAACCAAGAATTCTATATCCAGCAAACTGATCCTTCAAAAATGCGGCAAAATAAAGACATTCCCAGATAATTAAATATGGAGAGATTTCATTGCATCAGACCTGCCTTACAAGAAATAATAAAGAAAGTCCTCAGGCTGAAAGGAAATGACACTGGGCTGTAACTTGAATCCATATGAAGAGAAAAGAGCACAGAAAGGTAAATATAAATGACTAGGCAAATATTTTTTATGTTCTGCCCTTAATGCATTTAAAAGGCATAAGATTTATTCTTTAAACCAAGCTTGTCCAACCTGCAGCCCACAGGCCACATGTGGCCCAGAACACCTTTGAATGTGGCCCAAAACAAATTTGTAAACTTTCTTAAAACATTATGAGAATTTTTTTGCGATTTTTTTTAACCCATAAGCTATTGTTAGTGTTAGTGTATTTTATATGTGGCCTAAGACAATTTTTCTTCTTCCCATGTGGCCCAGGGAAGTCAAAAGATTGGACATCCCTGCTAAACAATGTTAAACAACAATATAAGAACCATATCTGGGGGTTTATGACATATGAAGATGAAATATATACATATATAACATGTATATATATATATATATATGAGATAATAATAGCATAAAGGAGAAGAAAGAAATAAAGTTCTATTGGAGCAAAGTTCCCACATTTTGTCAGAATTAAATTAGTGTTAATCTGAAGTAGATAATGATAAACTGAAGATCATAATGTACTCTCTAGAGAAACTACTAAAAAAACAATAAAATATAGGGAAAATTTTTAAAGCAAATAAATAAAATGGTATACTAGAAAAATCTATTTAACTAAACAAAAAAGGAAGTAAGAGAGGAACAGATAAACAAAAATGATAAGAGACCATATAGAAAAGAAATAGCAAAACTGCCAATGTAAATCCAACCATATCAATATTTACATGAAATGTGAATGAAGGCAGAGACTGTCCATCTAGATTTAAAAGGAAATAAATAAATAAAAATTTTAAAATAAAAGATAAAAAGATCCCAACAAATATATGCTGTAGAGTTTCTTGCCTAGCTGCCTTGCCTCCCTGCTCTATCTTCTGGCTTCGCTGTTCTTAAAGCACACATATCAGGAGCTGAGGAGCTGAAAGCGGAAACTGTCAGAGAGGAGTTTTTGCAGTCAGAGTGGGAATAACTAGAAAGCAGTCTGTGATCTGAGGACTGGATTTAAAAACTTCAATGGTCATTCAGCTCTTAAAAAGCTGCAAACTGTAGAATCCCCACATATTCCAATAGTCACATTTCTGAAAAACATGACATAACTTGAATTTGAGTATTCAGAAACATAGATCCTACAGATTTTTTGTGTCAACATCTTGAAAATACAATTCTCAACAGCAAGAGCTATTAGGAGGACAGCTTGGACTGAACCTGAAGTTAGAACCAGAGAAAGAAGAAAGTGAGGGACTTACTTCTTCCATTATTAGGGGATCACCAACAACCAGCTAGTTTCCCTGGTTCTGAATTTTCACCTCATCCAGGCTTTCACTACATTTGAAAGAGTTGAGCATTTCGTCTTTCTTGAAATATCTTATTTACCTGCTTCTGCAACATCAATCTCTTGGGTTTCCTTCCACATCACTGGACATTCCTTTTTAGTCTCCTTCCTTGGATCCTTCCCATTTCCATGACTCTATGTTGGGATGTCTCAATAAGAGTTCTTGGGCTGCTCTCATCTGTACCCTTCCTTTGAAGGTGATCTCGTCCAGCACCATAACTGTCAATATCATGCACACTGATCCTGTTCCCCTCAACTCCAGATACAAATATTATACTGTCCAACTCAGCATCCCAATGTGGATGTCAAATAGGCATTTCTTAGTGTTGCACATCTCAGAAATTGATAATTCCATTCTCTCACACCCTACATCCAATCATGTCAGCAACATCTTGACAGTGTATCTCAAATCCAACTATTTTTCACCTCCACTACTACCTGGTCCAAATCACCATCATCTCTCACCAGGCTAAGTACAATATCCTCCCAACTGGTCCCCTTCCTTCCATCCTTCTCCCTTAAGACAAAATTCTCCACCTAGAGGCCAGAGCAGACCTTTCAAATATATATCTTATTATGTCAGTTTCCCATGCAAAACTCTCCAGAGCTTTCCATCACACTTGGAAAATCACACTTGGAAAACATTCAGAGGCTCATCTTGCTGTAGGTTACATGAACTTGACCCTGGCTACACCCCCAACCCTGCCCCTTACCACTCTCACCTTCAGCCACTGAACTCCAGCCACTCTGGTCTCCTGAGTTACTACACATTCCAAGTACCTACTGCCTTAGGGTCTTGGCACTTGCTCTTGGCACCACCTGTAAGGCTCTTCCCCCAAGTATCACTTTGGTTTTCCCATTAAATGTATTGGGGTTTGCCCTCACTTCATGGGCGAGCATTTTTCTGACTACTGTGTTTGAAATAAACACTCATGGTTTATTTTTCTTCATAGCCCTATCCCTTCTTTTAATTTAAGTTTACTTGTTTATGGTCTTCTATTTATATTGGAATGTATCAGAACTAAGAATGTCTATTTTGTTTACTGCTAAATCCCCAGCATACAGAATATGCCCTACGACAGGTACGTGCTTCTTAAATATTCACTGAATGAATAAATAAGTGAATAGATAGACAGAGGGAGGGATGGATGGAGGGATGGAAGGATGGAGGGATGGATGGAAGGATGGAGGGATGGATGGAAGGATGGAGGGATGGATGGAAGGATGGAGGGATAGATGAATGGATGGAAGGATGGATGGATGGATGGATGGATGGAAAGATAGAGGGATGGATGGAAGGATGGAGGAATAGATGAATGGATGGAAGGATGGATGGATGGATGAATGGATGGATGGATGGATGGACGGACGGATGGACGGATGGACGGATGGATGGATGGATGGATGACAGGTTTCTCTCATCCCTAGGTATGGGAAATGTAAGTAGCCTCAGCAGAGACCACAGGTCTCTCGATGCCTGATCCATCCTGACCTTTTGCTTTAGTTAGAAGCCCCAAATGACCAGGTACAGTGGCTCATGCCTGTAATTCCAGCACTTTGGTGGGGGCAAGGTGAGAGGATGGCTGGAGCCCAAGAGTTTGAGACCAGCCTGGGCATCATAGCGAGACCCTGTATCTTAAAAAAAGGCAGGGGTGGGGGACAAAATCCAGTCTACAGATTCATATCGGTACAGGATTAGGTTTTTTACTCACCCTAAAAAAAAACTAGAAAACCAAGAATAATGTAGTGACTCTTTCATTGAACTGAATTTTCATACCTCTCCTTTATTTTGAGATTGTCCTTATACTTTAAAATTCATGTTAAAATTCTCATCATTTTACAAAGCAAAAGTGATAGTAAGTGGTAACTAGGTTTTGGCAATTTCCTTACTAGTGATCCAATGTTGTGTTCCATTGTTTTAGAGGTAAGTATGTTTGTTAATGAAATCAAAGGGTTAGAAACCACTGTTTCTGGTTACTCCTTTTCTGCCTTTTTCCTGTGAGCAAATTATTTAATAATTGCAAAGTCTTGTCAAATAACAACATGCAAAGTACCCTTGTTCCTTTAAGGCTAGAGTCTGGCCTTGAATTAAGCTGTTTCTCGTACTACCTTTACCCCTATCCCGCCCAGAAGTGGAATCCAACCTCTATACCCCAGCTCTGCCTCTGATGCCCTGATCCCATTGGCAGGGACCTTGACAAGAGAAAGGAAAAATGAGAAAAACAGGCAGACCTTGCATCATGCTCCTGAAAACTGTGTGTAAAATAAGCCTTTGTATATCAAGTCCCATCTTCCCACTGACCTCATGGTTACTTTTCTTCCTTCTTAGTTGCGTTTCAAGAGACAATGCACCCTAGCACAGTTAAGTTTCTCTCACCTCTACTGAGAACCAGTGATTTGAAATACTCAAGGGTGATAAGGAACTTTTCAGACTGTGAAGTGAAAAATTATTTTATATGGAGAGAGACTGCCCCCTGATTCATATATTTCTGAAAGTACAGATTTTTATTTATCACCTGCTGTTAAAATGGGGGTCACCTTTACTTAGATTCTGGTATCTAAGAATTGTGTACACTGAAAATCACTACATGACTCAAAAATCACCCCTTTTGAATTCCAGTTGCAGTAAAAAAACTTTTTTGTCTGTTTGTTTTAGATGAAGTCTCGCTCTTGTCCCCCAGGCTGGAGTGCAATGGCACGATCTCGGCTCACTGCAACCTCCGCCCCTCCGGGTTCAAGCCATTCTCCTGTCTCAGCCTCCTGAGTAGCTGGGATTACAGGTGGCTGCCACCACGCCTGGCTAATTTTTGTATTTTCAGTAGAGATGGGGTGTCGCCATGTTGGCCAGGCTGGTCTCGAACTCCTGACCTCAGGTGATCCACCCACCTCAGCCTTCCAGAGTGCTGGAATTACAGGCATGAGCCATCACACCCGGCCAGCAGTAAACAAGCTTTTAATTTCAGGTGAGAAGGAAAGAAATGAGATAAGCCGAGGCGGGCAGGGGGTGCTCTCCTGGGAACCCTGAGTAGCACCTGTAAGCAGCTGGGGTCATCTCAGCAAACGAGCTGCCCCGCACCCAGGCAGCCTTGCTGGTATCACCTGTTAGGGCTTACCTCTGAAAGGCCATGTCCCACCCACACTGCCTCTGTACTTTGGTGGGATGGCCCTATCCTCAGATGCCAATCAAACAAGAGAAACTGGTTATTTCTCACCTAGGAAACAAAGCAGATTCAAATAAATGTCCTTCCTTTCCACCGGGAAGATTCTCTTCTACTTTACTAGCAGAGTCCAGGCGAGCCCCACTTTTGACACCTTTTCAAAAAGCAAAATTCCCAACTCATAAACAAAAAGTTAAAAGCGGGGAAACAGTAAGGGAACAGGGAGGCATAACTTCCTTTGCCAAAAGATGTATAGCTTTGCCCTGGGATACAAATGCAGGTTTTGTTATGGAGGGGGTCCTAACAAAGGTCCCTAGTGTTAGGAGTCACAACTCACTGTAGAGCCTTCAAAAATGAAGGGGGCCGGGCGCGGTGGCTCATGCCTGTAATCCCAGCACTTTGAGAGGCCGAGGCAGGCAGATCACCCGAGGTCAGGAGTTGGAAACCAGCCTGGCCACATGGTGAAACCTCGTCTCTACTAAAAATACCAAAATTTAGCCGGGCATAGTGGTAGGCGCCTGTAATCCCAGCTACTTAGGAGGCTGAAGCAGGAGAATCGCCTGAACCTGGGAGGCGGAGGTTGCAGTGAGCTGAGATCGTGCCATCGCATTCCAGCCTGGGCAACAAGAGTGAAACTCCATCTCAAAAAAAAAAAAAAAAGAAGAAGGGAAAATGTATACCTAAAATGAAAATAGTATAGAAAAACAGGGACTCAACTAATAAATGTGTAACTTAATGCAGCGTTTTTGGAGCACAGCTATTTTGTAAACAAAGATAAACCTGCTACAGGGGATTTAAAAGAGCATAGTATGGAGCTGCTGAAGCTGCACATTTGCAGATCCAAACACCCCGGAGAAAGGAGGAGCCTGGATCCATCAGGACCCAACACAGTGGGCATGCTCAGAGGGAGTTAACAGGAAAGAGTTTAAGGAAGGAATTCTGCATACAGCTGTGTTCAGAATTAAAGGAACCAATTAGGGATGGAGAAGCACAAAGGGATTGGCAACAAGGGGGAAGCAGATACTGCCCCTAGGCCTAAGGAACCAATTAGGGATGGAGAAGCACAAAGGGATTGGCAACAAGGGGGAAGCAGATACTGCCCCTAGGCCTGAGGAACCAGGGGAGGGAATTCTGTGTGCCTGAGAGCCTGCAGGAGCCAGAATTGTGGAAGAGAGGCCACTTTGCACAAGACATGCCTTAAAGGAGCACAGCACCGTAGAACTGGAGGAGGCAGAGGGCGGGGCATGTGCAGATAAAGATTGCCACCTCTTTTCTCTTGCCCTCTGGTTTTCTGGTGGTGCCTCCCAATGGCCAAACCCAAGTGGAAGGCAGAAAGCCAGGGAGCTCAGGCAATGCTGTCCATGGAGATCAGCTTCGCAGGGCAAGGAGAATGGAGCTGGGGCAAATGCAGCCAAGCCAGCAAAGGGCCCTAGACTGAGACCCAGGACACCTGGTGCTAACTATGCCACTGCTGTATTGGCTTTCAGACTTTGAACAACAACACATCTAGACTTCTAGGTAAGAAACTGTACTATACAGTCTGTGGTCTCTTTGACTTAATTTCATCCAGGAGTTATGTACATCCAGGAGCTATATACATCCAGGAGATGTGCAGAATTAGTAATAACACATCAGCTACTACAGGTATCACAAGGCTTTCAACCAGAGCCCGTCCATCTATATAACACTGATGTGTTTACTAACTCCAAAATTCAGATAGACATCAAATCCATGGGCACAGAAACTGGCCCAAGGAATTCTCATCTTCGTTTCTCAACAACTTCATCACTAGAGCGACGTCTACATCGTGGCCAGTTTCCCTTGGGGTTATCGAAGAGTTCAGAATTTCACATGCCTCCCTTGTTTCTTTTGAGAACAGCAAATATGGGCACAATTGGAAGATGAACCATCCTGAACTCCAGAACCTGTGAGGCTGTGCCTGCAGGAGAGAGGGCTCAGACCCCCAAAACAGCAGGAAGAGACCCCCAGTCCAGTCCTAACCATTGCAGGCAGCCTCTCCTATCACAAGGGTCTCCTCTTTTTTGCATCCTTCCCATCCATGGACTGGTACCTGCCCCATACCAGCTAGTGGGGAAAGGATCCTCCGGACAATAGGTCCACACTCTGCCCTCTAATGGCAGGCCTTCTAGTCTTTCCTGTCTCATTGGTACTTCTAGTGACTTCAGTCCTGTAGCTTTACAAAGTCTTCCTCTAGTTATTTCATAGCATCTTCGGCAGGGACACTAACACATAGTAGAATTGCAAGTTTTTAAGCCTTAAGCAAACAGGGATCTTAGAGAAATTTCTCTCTCTTAAGAGGAAAAAAATTAAATGATAAAAGAAAACATCAAGTCGAATGACATTTCAGAGAGAAGCAACATCCCCCTTGCACCCTAGGGACGGTAAAAGGTGAGTTGTTGGGTGCTGCTGAAATCCCCAGGTGAAAAACCCATGGGGATACGACCCGAGAGAAAATGTGGTTTTAAGGCCAAGTCTACTAATAAATCAAAGAAATGCTGGTCTGTTGACCTTGGACAGAGGACCGCGGGTTGGGGCACACTGTAACAGGTACAATGCAGGGTGGATAAAGTACACCTGGGGTAATAAAGGCTCTAAATTTGTTTTATAAGTTTGCTCTGGAGTTATTACTGTCGCTATTTGACTTAACAATTATGGCTTAGTGTGTTAATAATTTTTACTGATGCAGTAATCTTGCAGGCTAAGTAGTTGCCTGGGAACTCTATATCATGCACCTAGTAGGTCCTGGCAACAAATGTTAATTGCAGTAGCTCCAGCCGCAGAACTTTGGAAGCCATGAGGGTACATTGCTCTTTCTTCACCCTCTCATGCTCCCCCAAACTGCCTAGTACTGTCTTACGTCACACCCCTTTCTGGCCCATTCCCATGTACAGATATGATGTGTTTCCCTGCATATCTGTCTGTAATGCACTGCCCAGGCCACTCTAGCTGTCATTTTTTAATGCCTCTCTGATTCCTGTGGGTGCTTCTGCTTGTTCGGTTGTTTGTTTTTGTTTGTTTGTTTACCTCCAGTATAGAAGTTTCTGGCAAAGAGACTGCATCTTCCTTAGGGATTGAGAGACTCATACAAGTTAGACTGTGAGCCTCTTGAGATGAAGGAGTTCTCTCACTCATCACTGTATCCTCAGGGCCCAGCAGAGCCACATGGCCCACAGAAGATGCCTAAAAAAGATCTGCAAAATCTGAACTGTGTTTTAGGTACATTAGAGCCTAGCTGACCCTTTAGGGAAACAGAGTTGAATGCAAAGGAAAAGCCGAGGAAAGGAGTTTTCCTTTCCCACAGCTTGGAGTGCTGAGAAATGCCCTTCTGTTGCAAGGTGGGAAGGGAGCAGAGACAATACTTTGAACCTAAATGCTTTCAGAAAGAAAGACTGTAGTGTGATTAGACCCATTTGATCCTGTCAGAGACGAAAAAGGCTTGGGCAAACGATGAGGCCATGCTGGCCAGGGCTCCACTAGGTGGAAATTGTTAAAAGGTAACAGGCAAAGGAGACTGATTTAGCGCATCCTGGGAAGGGAGGATGAGAGAAGAGCCACACGTGGCCAGGTGCTCAGCAGGAGCCTCTTGCTATGGAGAGGCTGATTGTGATAAATGTCAAGAAGCCCAGGGGGATTAAAGGAAGGTGAGCACAGAGCCCCCACTTAGCTCCCATGAGAACATCAGACACTCCATCCTGTATTCTTTCCTTTGAGCTCCTGGAACTAAGTGGTTCTCCCTACCCTGTCATGCTTTCTTTCCTTAGCAATATGTTTCCTTCTGGTCCTGTCCCAATTACACAGAGAGGACAAATGGTAGTGGAAATGAGCACTGATGCTGGAGCCAGACTGCCCAGTTCGAATCCTTCCTCTGCCACTCACTAGCTGTATGACTTTGAACAAGTTACTTAAGCTCTCTGCACTTCAATTTTCTCATCTATAAAGTGGGATAATGATAATAGTACCTATGCATGAGGCTGGTATGAAGATTCAATAAATTAGTGCATAAGTGCTGTAAAGGTGACCTGCAAGCTCACTGGCCATGTGGTTCTCTGAGACTCAGTTTCCACATCTATAAAACTAGCTAGTTAATAATAGGCATCTTGCAGCATATTTGAGAGGATTGGAGGTAATGAATACATTCAATCTAAAATGCCAGGAATACAGCAGTTGCTCAGAAAAAAATATTAGCTATTTTTATTGTTACCAATAGGTAACTATTTTGGCCCCAGAAATATTTCATTTTGGGAGTTTTATTTCTTTAAAAAGAATTCATCTCTACGACATTGGTGTTGTAAGTTTAAATTTTGTTTCCTTAAGGTAAGGAATATCCATGTTGAATTAATCATCTCCACTAAAGCTTGCCTCTGAATTATTAGAATGACACTAAACGAAGGAAAGTCTCATATTAGATTTAATATAGCCACATAGAATTTCTTTTCAAAATTCTGCTATCTGAAATGCATCTCCAGGGAAAAGATGAAATAGTACCAACAACCATTGGAATGGCAGAAGATAAGCTTCCCATTTAGAGCACGGAAAGTTTCCAAGTAGAAGGAAGCCTGCTCCCATTTCGCCAGACAACTCCACCCTTGGCCGGACACATCACAAGGAGCCCCTTTTCTCACTGGGTCCCATGTAATTACCAACAGGGCAGAGTTCAGTGTCAGCATCCTGCTAACACCCTCCCCGAACTGGGCCTTCTTCTGCCCTCTCACTGTTACCTACTTCTGCCATTTCACCTGTTACCCAGTTCCAATGTCGCTTCCACATGTTCAGGAATCTTTACAGCAGTGTCCCACTCTACCGGTACCAATTTACTGTATAAGTACGTTTTCACACTGCTGATAAAGACATACCTGAGACTGGGCAATTTATAAAGAAAAAGAGGTTTAATGGATTGACAGTTCCACATGGCTGGGGAGGCCTCCCAATCATGGCAGAAGGCACATCTTACATGGCAGCAGGCAAGAGAGAATAAGGACCCAAGCAAAAGTGGAAACCCCTGATAAAACCATCAGATCTCATGAGACTTATTTACTACCACGAGAACAGTACGGGGGAAACCTCCCCCATGATTCAATTATCTCCCACTGGGTCCCTCCCATGACATATGGGAATTAATGGGAGCTACAACTCAAGATGAGATTTGGGTGGGGACACAGTCAAACCATATCAGCCACTCTTCCTCTTCTAGGTACACCCCTCTTCTATAAGGAACCACCAATATCCAACAGCCCACATTACCTGCAGCTCAGAAATCTCAGCAGGAAACTCTAAAGTCACAATAGGAGAGACCCCAGCTCTGAGCACGCAACAAAACATAGTCCACATACCGGCTAAGGTGTACCCATCAACAAAGAGCTACATAGATGACAGTGGTCATCCAGTAAGCTAAGGTTAATTTATTATTGCAGAAAGAAAAGTATCTTTCATAAATTGAGGGTGGCCTAAGTGTATGGTGTTTATAAAGCCTACAGTAGTGTATAGAAATGTTGTAGGCCTTCACATTCATTCACCAACTCACCCAGAGCAACTTCCAGTCCTGCAAGCTCCATTCACGGTAAGTGCTCTATACAGAAGTATCATTTTTTACCTTTTATACCTTATATTTACTGTACCTTTTCTATATTTAGATACACAAATACTTATCATTGTGTACAATTCAGTATAGTAACGTGCTGTACAGGTTTGTAGCCTAGGAGCAATGGGCTATATCATCTAGCCCAGGTACATAGTAGGCTATACCGTCAATGTCTGTATAAGTACACTGTAGGACGTTCACACAGCAACATTGCCTAATGATGCATTTGTCAGAATGTATCCCCATCTTTTTTTTTTTTTTTTAGACAGAGTCTCACTCTCTGAATATCCGATGCACTTATTTGCCAGCCTGGAGTGCAGTGGCACAATCTTGGCTCACTACAAGCTCCACGTCTCGTGTTCAAGCGATTCTCCTGCCTCACCCTACTGAGTAGCTGGGATTCCGGGCGCCTGCCACCACACCTGACTAACTTTTGTATTCTTAGTGGAGGTAGGGTTTCACCATGTTGGCCAGGCTTGTCTCCAACTCCTGACCTCAAATGATCTGCCCACCTCAGCCTCCCAAAGTGCTGGGATTACAGGCATGAGCTACTGTGCCTGGCCACGTATCCCCATCTTTAAGCCACGCATGGTTATATTTGCAATTTAAGAAACAACTTGCAGGATGCTTTAGAGATGGACTGAAAAAAAAAAAGAGAGAAAGGGGAAGACTGTTCACATATGTATTAACAGAGGATTGAGTGACACATGACAGGGGAGGACACATGACAAGGCCTGGAGGGGTGCCAGACACAGGCTCTCATGAGGGTCCTGAGAGCCCCCAATTAACTAAGGTTGCCAAATTTAGAGGGAATAAAAAGACCACACAGTTCAATTTTAATTTCAGATAAACAACAAATAATTTTTAGTATATGTATATCCTAGGAAATACTTGGAACATACACAAAAAATTTATTCATTGTTTACCTGCAATGCAAATGTAACTTGGCATCCTACATTACCTGACAATCATACCTCTGATATGCCCTAGTATTACAGCTCCCACCTTTTAGAGAATCTGATAGAAGTTCTCTCCCATTCTTCTTCCTCTGCATCCTCCACTAGAAATACAAAGACAAAGCATGGCTCCATCCTCTTTCCCTTTCCCTACTGGCAAAAAGAATGAAAGCCCAAAGAAAATCCCTTCCCCACGTGACAGAGGGAGAAGCTATGGATGTCGCTTGGAGGCAGCTGAATTCAAACATCTCGAGCAGAACCTGTGATCTTAAGCCCATTTCAGGGTCCCTCATGGGTCTGGGGATGGACTACTGTGATAGGAAGGTAACCAGTCTAAAACCGTAGGCAAAAAATTCTAAGTGTGCATTATTTTCCAGGAAGCTTATATAGATAGAGAGACAGAGAGACCTATAGAGAGATATATCCATGTATATAAAGAATTATCTACATCTATATCTGTGTATATATAAATATCTATATCTACATAGCCATATATCTTGAACTGTGTGTGTGTGTGTGTGTGTGTGTGTGTGTGTGTGTGTGTGTGTAGAGAGAAACCTATAGAGAGATATCTATGAATAAAGATAAATATCTATTTCCACGTAACTCTCTCTCTATATATATAGAGAGAGAGCGAGAGATGTATACATATGTACACACACATATATATAATTCTGTCAGGATTGTTCTAGATAGTGGGAAAAGTCCTATAGCGAATCAGAGAGACATGTTCCCTGACCCCATGGTGCTCACATTCTAGCTGCAGAGGTGATCTACAAAGAAGCAAACAGATAACCAGACGTTTATTTTAGAGAGCAATAAGCCTTTAAAGAAGGAATGCTTGGTAATGGGGAAAAGAGTGCGGGGGGTGGCTGGACATGCTCCCTTATTCAGATCCTACAGCAGCCCCGTAGCTCCTAAGGTGTGCACAGCATTTACGAGTCTGGCACTCAGGCCCTTCTGTACTCTGACCCCAGCCCCTTTACCAAATCTCATCCTTCATTTCTTTACAACACAAATTCTTCACCTACACCGTATCTCTTGTTCCCACCTCTATGCCTTTGCTTACCTGCACACGTTCTTTTCCAGCCTCCACAAATTTTTTCCAGTTTTAACTCTACATGATCCAGTTCTTGATCTGCCTCCTCCAGGAAGCCATCTCTGGTTTTTCTACCCCTTAAAAAAATACTTAACTTATTTTGAATTCTTAGCATATAGGCCACAAAGTGTCTTACATATTTAGCCAAATTACTTTTAAATCATTTTATTGGAGATATTCTTGTCTCTCTACCTACATTACAACCCCCTAGAGGATGGACGTTACTCCAAATACCCTTTCGTAGTCTCAGAAACATTGTACTGAACCTGATAAATACATGCTGAAATCAGGAATGAAAAGATTTGCCACTTGCATCCACATGGGGAAATGGGTCATTACTCTGTAAGTATTTTTCAATTTCATTTTACTCAGGAAGTAACAGATATTTGGTAATACATTTTTATGTGAACTAAAATAAGCATGGCTCCATAGAGATGAACTATCAACAAAAAATGGACACATTTGCTGCTGGTCCTCAGTAGCTGCCTGGGATCTGGAAGCGACCTGATTCTTATTCAGACTCATCCCCTCAGAAACAAATTTGAACAAAAATAAAAAGTTGTGATAGGCCTAAGCTAAACAGGCTTTTCCTAAGTTTGTAGAAATCTTAAAAACTTACAAGTTTAGTTGGAATTCAGGAAAAAAAGAAATCACATCATTTCCCAAACTCTACTACTCCCATCCCTAGTCCCAAACCCCTTTCCCGTCTGATGGTGGCTCCAGAGTGAGGTCCAAAAGTACTTGTTTACATAACAGAAGTGGATTTAAATCTGTCTCCACACAATAACATTTCTATCATGGACCATAATGAAATTCACTGGACAAACTTACACAACGTAAAGAATATGGATTTGGAAAAGGTTTGGATGCAGATCGACTCACAGCATGCCGATTCTCTTGCCTCTATTTTCGCTAAAAAATCTATAGGCATTCCCAATTCCTGTGGAGTTCCATCAGGGGAGCTGGCTTATGTACATGATGTGGCTGCATTTGAGCTTAAGGACAAGTGAAAGCGTGTGAGCACTATTTGCAGAAACGAGAGAGTTTGCAGGAGGGGATTCTCAAAAGAGAAGGAAAACAGTTCTAAGACCTCAGTGATTTCTCTTCTTGCTGTAAACTCAACAGACTATCAGAGACTTTTTGCCATTTCTTTATTTTGCAAAATGTTCTCAAAAGAAGTCTTAACCTCTATAGCAAGAGTTTAACATTCAGGCATCTGGGCAAAATTATGTGCAAGTGTAAAATGAACAAACCTCCATCCACAAATGTCCTTTCCCGGTTCCACTCCAGAAGCAGGCTGGGTTCTGCTTCTGGCCTTTCCACAGTCCTGTTTTCCCTCCCTTTCCCAGGAGGCAGCCCACACTGTGAAATCTTCTCACTCCTGGGCCCCTTAACATGATGCTTCTTGGCTCTCCTCCTACCTCTCCTGTGCACCCTTCTTTTTTTTTTTTTTTTTTTTTTTTGGAGATGGAGTCTTGCTCCGTCACCCAGGCTGGAGTCTGGAGTCCAGTGGCGCAATCTCGGCTCACTGCAACCTCCGCCTCCCAGGTTCAAGCAATTCTCCTGCCTCAGCCTCCCGAGTAGCTGGGATTACAGGCACATCCCACCATGCCCGGCTACGTTTTGTATTTTTAGTAGAGATGGGGTTTCGCCATGTTGCCCAGGCTGGTTTCGAACTCCTGAGCTCAGGCAATCTGCCCACCTCAGCCTCCCAAAATGTTAGGATTATAGGCATAAGCCACCAAGCCCGGCCCTGTGCATCCTTCTTTGTGCCCTTTGCTGAGTTCTTCTTCCCCCTGAGGGCAACCTATGTGCACTTAACACCCTCCTCTTTCATCCTGGAAACACATCCTATTTTATGACTTCACTATCACCTCTATTCCATGACTCTCGAATCTGTATTCTCACTCAATTTTTCACTGACACTCTAACTCGGGTGCCCACAAGCATCTCCAGCCGGACCTGTCATCATCACAGACTCTACGTGCTCCAAACTGAAATCATTGTCACCATTCTCATTACTCCTTCTCACAGCCTCACTAGGTTCTGCCGCCTAGGCTTAAAAGCCTGCAGCCATCCATTTGTTCATTCAACAATTACTCACATGTGCATCTTTTGTGTCCTACAGCCTTTCTAGCCCACCACAACCAAAATTTTAGCCAACTCAAAATGTCATCTTCCTTTCTCTCCACTTATCCCAGTCATAGCTACCTTCAAGGCTCAGTTTTAGTCGTAAGTCATCTCTCCCTTCTCTGAATGTCTGATGCATTTATTTGCCATAGTATCATTTGGGTACTTAATACAACACTGCTTTGCACAGTTACCTGTTTCATGAGTTATGTTTTACACCATCAGTTATGTTATATAGACATACTTACAAGGTCTGGATGAAAGGAATTATATGGATTTTTTAAAAGACCTGCCTACCCTGGCACATAAGTAAATGAGCTGATCTTTACGCAATGCTTATCTCAGGGCCTGGTGCAAAATAACAGCCTAAAAATATAGGTTTGAAAAAATAGTAAGAAACATTTGGTAAATTGAGTAAGATTGAACTGCACAAAATGCTCCCCCAAAATGTCCACAGCCCCGGTTTT
This sequence comes from Hylobates moloch, assembly GCF_009828535.3. Lineage (NCBI taxonomy): Eukaryota > Metazoa > Chordata > Mammalia > Primates > Hylobatidae > Hylobates > Hylobates moloch. The sequence goes on along the minus strand of NW_026652276.1, from coordinate 222,302,853 downwards.
GCCTCTTCTACCAGCTCTAGTGGAAGGCTATGAATACTGGACCATGATGAGGGCAGGCATTGTGAAGGACACAGATACATAGGGGTATTCAGTGGTGGATACATGTTTGGGTCTTGACAGGTCAAACAAAAATGGTCCACACAGACTTGAATTATTCCAGAAGTGAAATGGAACATGAAAATACACTCGCTACTATTACTTTCCTTCCCCTCATAACTTTTAATAATGTTATTAATTTAATGTTTGGCTTCACCTCTTCTCAGCTCTGTCACTGGCTGCATGGCTGGCAATGAGAATGAGACTGTTCTGCAAAACAGATCGGCTGGTACAGTAGGGGAACCACAAAGACTGCAGCTGGATTTGAGAAGGAGGAAGGAAGCCGAGGCCCAGCGAGGAGAGTGACCTGGTAATGGTCACACTTCTACTGGCCCAACTTAACCTGAGGTTCCTGCCTCACTCCTCTCTGTTCCCCTCCCTCCAGTCTCCATTTGAGGACACCACCAGCCCCTGCTGACGTTTCCCTCAGCTTCATCAGCATCTCACATCCTTGGTTAAGAGGCTTCTTCCTACTTCCGATGGCTGCCATAACCCCATAGAGCAGAGCTGACCTCCCTCCACCCCTTACAAAGACAGAAGTGCTGAGAAACTTCAGTGTCATTTTTAATCTCCAAGCAGAGGTTAATGGTTGGAGTCAAAAACAAAAGAACAAAAATCCACAAGTGACCATCCCAGAGGCCCTCTCTGCAAAACCACACACAGAGTCCCAGGCTGACCTCGGATGGACTCCGAGAAAGAGACAGTTCTCCCCTTCATTAGTCAATGACCTGAAAAAAAGGCAGTCAAGCCAGGGTCACATGACTTTGGTTGTTTGGGGTTTAAGTTTTACTTTATTTAACGTGAGTGAAAAATCTAAACTGTCTCTGTTATTTTATTCCTGGGGATTTAAAGCTAGCCAATACATAAAAGAACATTTGAAAAATAGACTTTGTGGCTAGTTCAAGAAGAAAATCAGATGCAAAAGGAGGAGAAAGAGGAAGAAAAAAAGGTAGATGGGTGGAAAATAATGACATAAAGACAGGAGACAGGAGCGAACGCAATTCAAAGGCAGAGAGACAGCAGCTGGAATCTCAGATAAAGAATTAGGGCCTGGCGCCGTGGCTCATGCCTGTAACCCCAGCACTTTGGGAGGCAGAGGTGAGCAAATCATTTGAGGTTAGGAGTTTGAGACCAGCCTGGCCAACATGGTGAAACCCCATCTCTACTGAAAATATACAAAAATTAGCCGGGCATGGTGACAAGCACCTGTAATCCCAGCTGCTCGGGAGGCTGAGGCAAGAGAATCACTTGAACCTGGGAGGCAGAGGTTGCAGTGAGCCAGGATCACGCCACTGCACTCCAATCTGGGCAACAGAGTGAGATTCCGTCTCGAAAAAAAAAAAAGGAAAAGAATCGGGAAGGTAGGTAATGGAGAAACACACACACACACACACACAAAGTATGAAAATAGCCACACAGTGAATACCATGAGGAAATCACTATGCAGTTCTGCTCTGTTTATATTTGGTTTGTTTCAATTCAACAGTACTTTAAAAGATTCTAAAATAGCTGGGCATGTGGCTATTGAATAGCTGAAATGTGGCTACTGGGATTGAGAAAGTAAATTTCGAATTTGATGTAATTTTAATTAAACTTCCATTTAAATTTTAAAATGAAGGCAATATAAAGCCTGTTGCCACTAAACACAACTTTATTTGGTAGGACTACTTTTCACTCTGCTTCCAAGTCAATCTGCTTCAAAGTTTATCTTATTTCAAAAAGATAAACCAGTTCTATTAATAGGAGCGTGAATATTAAAGCTGATTTTTTTGGTACTCAATTCAGTTATTAAAAAACTTTTAAATATGTCTGGAATAACTTGGATATATGCATTCACATTTTCAATTGTCAGTTTTATGGACTCTATAAAACTATAGATCAAGCATTTCTGATGAAAATGTAGCACCCAAATTCAGATATGTTTTAAGTACACCAGATTTTGAAAACTTAGTGCAAAAAAAAATACGATCTCTCAATAAATTTTACATTGATTATTCATTGAAACAAGAATAATATTTTGGATATATAGGGCCAAGTAAAATACACTATTAAATTTAAGTCAACCTGTTCCTTTTTACTTTTTGTAATGTGGCTACTGGAAAATCTAAAATTAGGTATGTGGTTCATGTGTTTCAACTGGCCAGGCCTATTCTGAAGGAAGCAAAACAAAGCTCCTTTAAAGAGGTCTGACAGAAACCAGCACCACCACGTGCTCTCAAATCTTGCTGGAGCCTTGGTAGCTGAGGAACCAGATAAATTTTTTTTTTTTTTTTTTTGAGATGAAGTCTCGCTCTTGTCCCCCAGGCTGGAGTGCAACAGCATGATCTCCAATCACTGCAAACTCCGCCTTCCAGGTTCAAGTGATTCTCCTGCCTCAGCCTCCCGAGTAGCTGGGATTACAGGTGCCTGCCACCACGCCCAGCTAATTTTTGTATTTTTAGTAGAGACGGGGTTTTGTTGGCAAGGCTGGTCTTGAGCTCCTGACCTCAGGTGATCCGCCCACCTCAGCCTCCCAAAGTGCTGGGATTATAGGCGTGAGCCACCGTGCCGGGCCGGAACCAGACAAATTCTAAATAATCTGTAATGTTGGTTCCTAGGATGAGATGAACTAGGAAAGCAGGAAACTTCTTCAATCAAAAAGGCATACAGAGTGGTATAATGGACTTCAAAGACTCAGAAGGGGGAGGATGGGAGGGGACTACGGATAAAAAAAAACTACACATTAGGTACAATGTACACTACTCGGGTGATGGGTGCACTAAAATCCCAGAGTTCACCACCATAGAACTCATCCATGTAACAGAACCAAAAAACACTTCTACTGCAAAAGCTATGAAATAAATTTAAAAAAAAAAAAAGGATCCCAGAGGACATGACAGTGTTCTCCACTCATGGGGGGCTTCCCACCAGGAGGAGTCACAAGGCAGGAAGTCCAGAAGTGCAACCTCCCCAGCACCCACCTTTCAGAAAACTTATCAAAAGCTAGCAGATACCAAATCACAAGGAGGAAGAGAGAAACAGAGACATGGAAAAGCAAAAGGAACACAAACAAACTCAGAGCAGTAGAGGATGAGAAAGCAATTGGCTTCATACAAATAATAGCAAAACAGTGCACACAGCTGTGTGTTTATACCTAGAAAATCCATCCTGGTGTTTGCCAAAGGCAGAGGAGATCTAACTCATTTATAATACTGTTGTCTTCAGTATTAAAATGCAATCTAATCAATTAAATAGTTTTACCCAGAAATATTCTTAAAAGTAAAATTTGTAATCACAGAAATTCTTGTCCTCATTTGCAACACAGAAAATCATTAACTTTCTACTTTGGGAAAGTGGAAGGTGTCATCATCCATGGAAGAGACAAGAATATTCTACTTTTGCAGCCTGAGCTGAAGACTGATAATATAGATTTAGAAGCCAAATCAGTAAACACTGTAGCAGATGCTTAGAAACTTCTAGAAAGAAAATACCAATCTTGAATAGTCTTCTTTGTACTGCACATAAATTCAATCCAGTGTGTTGTACATGTTTTTTAATAATAATGATAATTAATTTGAATTATTGGCCATCTAACCCCCTCCAATTAAAAACCTCATTTTTTTAAATGGGAGGAGTAAATTCATGGCAGAAAGAGGTTGTACTCTAGAACTATCCAATACAGTAGCCACTACCCACACGTGGCCACTGCACACTTGAAATGTGGCCAGTCTAAATTGAGATGCACCATAGTATAAAATTCACACGTGATTTCAAAGACCTAGTACAAAATAATTAAATCAAATTAAAATATTTTTTCAATGTTGATTATATGTTGAAATAAAATTTTGATATTAAGTTAAACTATGTTATTAAAATTAATGTCATCTGTTTCCTTTTATTTTTTTAAGTGGCTACAAGAAAAATGTTAAATCTGTGGCTTACATTCTGTTTCTACTGGACGGTGCTCAAGTGACCAACTTTAGCTCCCTAAACCAGGAGGCAAAGCCCAGGTTCACTGCCACAGGTGATGAGGTTGATGGTATTCTAGAAGCAGATCCACCAAGTCCTATGGAAAAGCTCCATGTATCCTCCCTGATACAGTGACCAGGACCATCAGGAAGGCTGTCCTGTTGGAAACCACCATGGATGAGCCCAGGATGGGGACAGTTTTCAGAATGTAGGTATTGTAAGACTCTCATCTTAGAATCTACCCACCCTGTGGTGGGTGCCGTGGGATGCCACCAAGATCCCACTTCAGAGCTGAGGCATGGGGTCTTCTAGTTATCCCCCTGCTGAGACTTGAGGCTAAGTCCCACCCGGGGAATCCATCCTGGCCAAAGGTAAGGTTTCACCTAAGGTATGACCCTTTCCAAGCGATGGCTGGCACCCAATGACAGGTCAATTGGGTCATTGGAGGGTACGAAGTGACCAACTTCATGAAACAACAGGACACTCTGAAGGGCTATCCCAGGTCCAAATGACTGAGACATTTGCTGCAACTCCATTGCCGCTCAGTGGCTCCCTCTGCCCAGTCCTGCTCCCCTGCCTTCCTCCCTCCCTCCCTCTCTCCCATGGTACTGCCCAGTAACCTCTGCATACAAAGCTCCATCTCAAGATCTCCTTCTGGATGAACCCACCTAAGATATCCCCAGATGTGAAGAACACATTACAGCAAAATGTATATGCACGCATGCATGTGACATGTCCCCACATGAGGGGACTTTATCTGCTTTGCATTCAGGCCCAGGAATGATGTCAGGATAGTTGGGTCAGCTAACAACAACAACAACAAAAAAAACCTAGCTCCTACCAGCTCCTGCAGAGTCCCTCCATCATGATGATTATTGTGAAATATTTTTCAGCCTCTGCTCTATTGGGCAGAGAATAGAAATCCTGACAGCCAAGAGCTAACCTACCTGTGAAGCTGGTTATCTCACCTAGTTAGAGCCCTTTGCTAACGAGTCCAAAGATATAGGCTGCAGCTATCCCAAGGGGGCTAATTAATTTCATTCTGTTCCTTGACTACAGAATGCACCCCTAACCACACAGAACCCAGCAGTACTCTCGCTGTTGGTCACAGGGAGGCTGTGTGGGAACACAGGCTTAGATCCGCATAAACAGTGACCAGGTGAGGAAACTCACAGTGGCACACCCAGACAGGGGCTGCCCCCAGCTGTGTTACTGCTGAACCTGCCTCAGTTCACTCGCTGCTCCCATCACTAAGAGTGATTTTTCTCCCAGAGATGGTCTTCTGGGTTCCTGGTCTTCCCCTGTTTTCTCTTCTTCTCTGAAGCATTACTTCCCTGTCTGGTCCACTGCAGCCCTGATACTGTAGTTCAACTGCACAGGTATTTTTTCTAAAGTTTAGAGAATCCTGGGTTGTAGGTTACACACAGTTAAGATACATCAAAAGCATGGCTCTCTATTACACGCCAAACCAGACACAGGAAGGATATGCAACATCTTCCAGGCTCCCGAAGGTCTCTTTCGCCCCTCTCTTTTCCCTGGGGGCTTCTATCCCACTCGTCATAACACTGACCACCACTGAGCAGCCCCTTTTTCTCCATAGAGAAGTGAGACCTTTCTAACCTGGACTCAGATCTAACTCCTGGGCTTCAGGATAAGACTCACCTCCTCTCAACAACCTGTCCTACTCCCTGGACTCTGAGCCTAGAGACAGCAACAGGATTTGTTAACGCAGCTCCTGAGCATGAGCCTCCATTGAAGTCAACTGGTTTCCCAGTCTGTGCTTGGGACTGGGTTTTACAGTCCCAAACTGTGCCCTGTTTACCTCCTCCTGTCCTTACTTCCTTTTTTGTTTGTTTGGTTTTTTGTTTGTTTTGTTTTTTGTTTTTGGTTTTTTTTGAGACCGAGTCTTGCTCTGTTACCCAGGCTGGAGTGCAATGGCACAATCTTGGCTCACTGCAACCTCCGCTCCCCCAGGTTCAAGTGATTCTCCTGCCTCGGCCTCTCGAGTAGCTGAGATTACAGGCACATGCCAGCATGCCCTGCTAATTTTGGTAGAGACGGGGTTTCACCATGTTGGCCAGGCTGCTCTTGAGCTCCTGACCTCAGGTGATCTGCCCGCCTCAGCCTCCCAAATTGCTGGGATTACAGGTGTGAGCCACCACGCCTAGCCCTGTCCTTACTTTCAAAATAAAGTATCTGATGGTGATGGTGGTGGTTGTTATTATTTTACTTCAATGAATCACATATGTTTAAAAGATTAAATACAAAAAAAAATCTTGAAAGGAAAAATCACTCATAATCCCACCACCCAGAGATAATCACTGTTAACATTTTGGTTTATTTCCTTGCAGCCCTTTTCTATGTATATGTGTACATATTATCTTGTAACAGTCTAGCTAGAAGGATAATCTACATCTCATTTTACATTCTTCTTTTTTCAATTTGTATTCAATATGCAAGCATTTCTTTATGTCTAAAAATTCTGCACAAATGTCACATTTAATGGTTATAGCACACTCTACTATATAACTGAACCATAATTTGTTTAACGCTTACCCCATTTTTGAGCATTAAGATCATTACCAATTTTTAGTGGTGAACAATTTGAATTTAAAACTCTGTATATTTCACATTGTTCCCTTACGATAGAGACCCTTAAATGAGATTACTTAGTCACAGAATATGAATATTCTAAGACTTTTGATAAATATTGCCAAATTGATTTCAAGTAAGGTTATATCAATTTGATCTCCTATGAACACACCAACAATGACTGAGAGTTTTCTAATTTTGTTAGGTGAAAAAAAAAAACAAAAAAAGATATGCTATTAGTATATTAATTTACATCTCAGATTACTTGGTGAAACCAAATACTTTTCATGTTTGTTAGAAATGTCCATTTCTCTTTGCAACATGTTCACGGCCTTTACGCATTTATTTATTGGGCTCTGAATCTATTTGCATGCCCTCTTACCATATTTGGAAAGTTAATATTTTGTCTAGCATGTTTGTTGCAAGTATTTTCCCAATTTCCTTGCCTTTTAATTTTTCATTACTTTTTGGCCTGCACAGTTTTTAATTTGAATGGGAACAAACCTATCAGTCTTTTCCTTTGTAATTTCCCGTAAGCTTCGAAAAATCTTTCCCTCATCAGGGCATCAGATAAATAATCACCTCTTTTTCCTGCTTTGTTTAATAGTTTCCCATTGACGTTCCCATTCTCAAGGTATTTCTAATCAGCTTCTCTCCAGGGCTTCCCTCACTACGGGTTATTTTGTCCCACTCCTCACTCATCCCATGTGCTGCATTTGTCCCTGGAGTGAAGATAGAGGTGATCCCTTTCAAATGGCCTGCAATATCTGGGGGAAGATTCAGGCTGCAGGCAGGTGGTTTGGCTCTGTTATCTTCTTGCGACATTGCACACAGGACCAAGAGAAAGTGCCCCGGTGCCCCTGCTTACCTCCCAAGGGCTGCATCTACCTGCAGCCAGGGGAGAAAGAAGTAATGTTCAGGATTGTTGGGAATTCTTCCCAGGGGTCCTGGTAACCCCACCCCACTTGCACACAAGCACCTGCTTTCTCCTCTCTTTCCCTATCTGTGCTTCTCTTCACCGAATCTCTGTAACTCCTCAAATTTGGGAGCAGCTTAGTCAGTGATATGGGGAAACTTTCCTCTTCCTCTCCCACTCAATACAAACCCTCTCTGAGACTGGAGCTCCCTCCACCCTCTACCTCCAGATATTCACAGGGACCTGTGGGGGTAAGGGAGTGGGGTGTGGACTGGGTTTGCATCTCAGAGAACATTTAAAAGCTGGAATTAGGGAGCTCTGGTCTGGTTCTCTCGTCCCCACCTCTTGCTGGTGATCCAGCAGAGAGAAGAAAATCCCTGTTACACTCTTCTGTTTGCTCTCATCAGAAAACTAAATAGTGGACAGGCTTAAAGATTATCCCACATCCAGGACTGGGAAGGCTGAGCCGGGACAGCCAAGACAGGCCTGAAAGCCCGCAGGAAAGCACTGCATGTCTAGGGGAGATTGTAAGATTCAAAGGGCAAGGGGCACACCTATCTTACTCACTGCATCCGAGGCCCTGGCAATTTCTTAGGGCTCGGTCAATAATCGTTAAGGAATGATTAGGAGTATCCTCTCCATCATGTACCCCATGAAGTATGGGGACTAACATATGCATAGACAATCAGAAGGTTGAGAGCCCTATTCATTCCCATGAGTTCCGTATCAAAATGTACTTCTCCCTTTTGCAAAACTGGCAATGCCAAGTTCGACCTCTTTGACTTCATTGTGCATCTGTCCCTATCACATGAAATATTTCCCGGGGCACAATTGTCAAACAGTGATCCCAGGACCACCAGCATCAGAATTACCTGAGTGGGCTTGCAAAAATGCAGATCCTTATCCTGCCATTTCAAACTACTGATTTAAAGATTATTCCTTTGTGCTAGCCAAGATTGGATAACTTCTGTCTTCAGGCATGGGGAGGTGGTCCCCCTAGGTGCAGTAGTCCTCTCTGATGCTTCTAAAAAGATGTATGGTCCAGATTGCACCGGGAGAAGGTGCAATCCTCTGTTTGGAATTATCCACAGAGGATTTTGAGGTTTGGTTTGGTTTTAGTAACAAATGCACTTTTTTGTCCTTGGCTAGCCCATGGATAAAAGCTCATAGTACCTTTAGTATTTCATCCTCAAGTTCCTTAAATTTCTCTGGGCTTCATCACTAAAATGATAAAGTTAGATTAGATGACCTCAAATGTCACTTCTAGCTATAAAATTCCATGATTAGATTAATAACTTAAAAGGAATGTTTTTATTGATGGTTATAAATTCTGTTCTGTCTACACATGGGCTTAGAGTACATGCAATAATTTACATCTGACTGTACTTTACTAGAAGCTAAAGTTCAAAAAGGAATTAGAATTGTGATTGGCTGTTTCTAGCCTGCTGTGTACACCACAACACAGGCACAGAAATGATTCTTCAAGCAAGTCTTCTAGAGCAACCATGAAACTATTATTAATATAAGAACATATTCCTTACCACAATAAATCAGAAGGCTTCATTTAATGATTCTGAAATTTGGTAAAGGTCATTCCCAGCTTCATGAAAAATCAGTCACAAATGAAGATGTGCTGATGGAAGCCCATTCGCCATAGAAGCCAATGTGATGGGAATCTTTGAATGCTAATACTCTAGAACATTCCAACTAGTACTAACATAAATAATACTTATATTGAAATGAAAATTGATCCTAGGATTTCTTTTTACATGGCCTTAGGATTTGGTGGCTTGTTCAGAGAGTGCCAACTCATTTGAATATTTGCCTAATTAGGAAGATAAATCTGCTACCCCCGCTGCCAGCAATCATGTCGTGCGTTCCAAAGCCAAATATAAATGCCTTTTGTATCACCCACTGTTTCAGATTATTCACCTCCCACGTCTGCATAGACAGCACAGAACTGACCCAACTGTTTCTCTTCTTGGCCTGTCCTCTGCTCTCTCATCAAGGCTTGGCTCTGCCACATAGACGAGAGTGCAGATGGCACAGAACAATTTTGAGGGCATGGGGTACAAGAAGATGCAAGGGGAAATAGGGTTTGATTAACCCGGAATGAGGAAATGTGATGGGCATGGAAATTCCTGGACCAAGTTCTGCACGAGGGGGAATGATCACATCTAATCCTGCTGGAAAAGCTGACTCGCCACCCTGGACACAGAAGACAGCCCTGGTGTGCCTGAGTTTTAAGCAGCATCCGTCTCTCCTCTCATGGTACAGCCTCCTGCATTCTCCCTCCTAGCCAAACGGGACTCCTCTCTGCTGCACAGACATCCCTCTGGCCTCCTCATTTCCATGACTTGATCAAGCTGCTACATCAATCTAGAAAGTCTTTGTTTCCCTCTTGTCTGGGAAGTCCCAGCCATTGTTCAAGGCCTAATTTGAAATCCCATAAAACTCTCACCAGATCATCCTAACCTCAGCAAAATGATCTCTCCTTCTCCCCATGTTTCATGGCATTTGATATGCCCCAATGTGCGCTTTATTGAAGTGATTTGTTTATGAAGATAGACACTTTAAGTTTTACACAACAGAGAACAGAGGCAGTATCTTGCTGATATTTTATCCCCACAAATGCCTATCACAGACTTTATATATAACTATAGACCAGCAAGAGGCAGGCAAAAGAGAGTAGTCACCTTCTCCCAGTGCAATCTGGACCATACATCTTTTTAGAAGCATCAGAGAGGACTACTGCACCTAGGGGGACCACCTCCCCATGCCTGAAGACAGAAGTTATCCAATCTTGGCTAGCACAAAGGAATAATCTTTAAATCAGTAGTTTGAAATGGCAGGATAAGGATCTGCATTTTTGCAAGCCCACTCAGGTAATTCTGATGCTGGTGGTCCTGGGATCACTGTTTGACAATTGTGCCCTGGGAAATATTTCATGTGATAGGGACAGATGCACAATGAAGTCAAAGAGGTCGAACTTGGCATTGCCAGTTTTGCAAAAGGGAGAAGTACATTTTGATACGGAACTCATGGGAATGAAGAGGGCTCTCAACATTCTTTTGACCAGCAAAAGTCCATGTCAAAGTGCTCAGGGCTTTATATAAACACCCAGCTCCCTGAAGGTATCTGTGCTACAAGGGACCTAAGACTCTTTCTCCCCTCACAAAACACATACCCCAGTGGGACATGGAAGTTATAACACCCCCAGTCTAGCTCTTAACAACTGTCTGTGCCAAAATGCATAGGAACCCTGAGAAGGGGTAGTGCAAAATGAAAGAAGAGCTTACGGTGGACTATCACTTGGAGAAAGGTTTCCAAGGTTAATGTGGAAAAAGGAGAAAATTTATTCTCAGAACAGTGCTCGCACAGCTGAGAGCAATAGAAATTCGACCTTCAGCAATTTCCTGGGTCACCCCCATTAGCCTTTGAGCTAATCCTGCACCTAACAACTCCACTCTCACATTCGTTAACTTTGTTTGATTAAAGAAATGTCTTTCATGCCTACTATGTGCCAGATAGATATCATACCAGACATTGGGATTAAAAGATAAAAAGGCATGTCCCTTGTGCTAGGGTAGACAAGCACAGCAGTAAATAATAACTTAAATAGTGTGCTGACAGCAGTGTTCACAGAAGAGACTCCCAACCTGCCTTGGAGAGAGGAGCAGGGAAAATTGAGGTTTCAATCTCAGAATTAACACACTTCTCCAGGATGACCACATTCAAATCAATGCACTCTCGCTCCATCTGCTCCAAGTTACAGGAGAACTTTTCATCCACTCCCCCTCTGGCTATTAGGGAGGGCAGCTCACAGCTGTACTCAGATCGTCTCCTCAAGCTTCTCTCAATCAGGCTGTGGTGCCTCCATTACTAACCTCCTGCTTCCTGAGTTTAGGGCATGACTGCTGGATCCCCAAGGGCCTTGTAGCAGGGGACTCAGGGCTCATAATGGGACACAGGCCTGCCTGCTGGTAAAAGCAGGGTGGCTGGAGATCCATGAACACCATGGAGCCAGGGAAAGCTTTCTGGCAGGAGAAAAAAAGCTACAGAAAGAGGAAGTAAAGAAGTTGAGCCCCTAAGTTTACATGAGCTTATTAGCACTTAAGTCATATTTTTACTTCTATTTCAACTAAGAATTAATATGTGTAGGAAAAGCAATGCTGTGCTTCTGTGCTGCTGGATTTGGTTTGCAACATCACTGATCATTTGAGAAACGCAAATCAAAACCACAATGAGATACCATCTCACACCAGTCAGAATGGTAATTATTAAATAGTCAAGAAACAACAGATGCTGGCAAGGTTGCAGAGAAAAAGGAATGCTTTTACACTGTGGTGGGAATGGAAATTAGTTCAACCATTGTGAAAGACACTGTGACGACTCCTCAAAGACCTAGAACCAGAAATACCACTTGACCCAACAATCTTAAGTATATACACAAAGGAATATAAATTGTCTATTATAAAGATACATGCATTCATATGTTCATTGCAGCACTATTCACAACAGCAAAGACATAGAGTCAACTCAAATGCCCATCAATAATAGACTGGATAAAGAAAATGTGGTACATGTACACCATGGAATACTATGCAGCCCTAAAATGGAAAGAGAGCATGTCCTTTGCAGAGACATGGATGGAGCTGGAAGCCATTATCTTCAGCAAACTATTGCAGGAACAGAACACCGCATATTCTCACTTATAACCGGGAGCTGAATGATGAGAACACATGGACACATGGGTGGGGAACATCACACACCAGGGCCTATCAGGTTGGGGGTGGCAAGGGGATGGACAGCATCAGGAAGAATAGCTAATAGATGTTGGGCTTAATACCTAGGTGAGGGGTTGATTGGTTTGGCAAACCACCATGGCACATGTTTACCTATGTAACAAACCTGCACATCCTGCACATGTGCACCAGAACTTAAAATAAAAGTTGATGGGAAAAAGGAAAGAAAGAAAAAGCAATGCCGCCTAGACTAGATCATGTGGTCAGTTATCTGAAGCCCAGCTAGTTGGCCATGGGAGAAGTGCCAGTGGAGGGAGCCATGCCACTGTGCAGTTTCCACCAAGCAGCAGCAAGTCTCCACCTTGCAGGTGCAGTGGCAGAGAGGGCCCTTCCAGCCCCCAGGGAGCAGGCTTTGCTTCTGTCTCTAAACAGGAATGCTGCAGAGGAGATGCCATGTCAAATAGAAAAAGAAAACAGGAAATGGCTGGCACTGGGTGCAGAATTATTTTACTAAGCAAGTGTTTATTTTTATGAGGCATCAGCAATTTTTTTTTCAGGTTACATACTGAGTAACTGCAATCATTGATTACATTAATGGATTACCTCTGGAGAAGGAATCTAATTACATTTTTGTACAAATTGCAAAATGTAGATTAATTTCAAACTTCCTTGGCAGCCTTGTCGTGTTTTTTTTGTTTGTTTGTTTGTTTTCTCTTGAGCTCTAGGTCAGGAGCCCCAAAGCATGGCAAAGAAATCTGAACCTTGAGAAGGCTTTGTTTGTTCATTCAACAAATATGCACTAAGCTGCTTGCCTTCTGTAGGCATCAGCTCTGTTCTAGGCACTGGAAATGCAGAGGCAAACAGGACAATGTCTCAGTCCTCTTGGGAGTTTTCCAAGCTGTTAAAGAACTTCAAGAGCAGAAAAATCCCAAATGTTCCTGAACCCATTTAAGTAGCTGCTGGGCTTTACTTTCTGAACACCACTTAGGGCTTGGTGCCTCTTATCCAAAGGTTGTCCATTTCTTTAGCCCTGCAACGGAATCTAAAAGAGTAGGAAAGTGGGAGGCCAAGGGAGGAGGATCACTTGAGGCCAAGAATTTGAGACCAGCCTGGGCAACATAGAGAGACCCTGTGACCTGCCTGCAAGGTTCAGCCTCTGCTGTCCTATGAGAGAACCTCTGAGCTATCTTGTAATCTACAAAAAAAATAAAAATAAAAATTAGCCAGGTGCAGTAGAGCACACCTGTAGTCCTAGCTACTGGGGAGGTTGAGGTGGGAGGATCACTTAAGCTCAGAACTTCAAGACTGCAGTGAGCCATGATTGCACTACTGCACTCCAACCTGAGTGACAGAGCAAGGCTCTGTCTCAAAAATTAAAAAATAAATTTTTAAAAGAGTGGAAAAAGATTAAATAAGGGGGAAAGTGAAGAGGGTAACAAGAGAAGGAAGGAGTCTTTGGTCAAGTGGCACACCCACTGAAGACATTGATCTACTCAGAGATGGCAAAAGTAAAGTAACAGGACAGTAGAGACAAAGAAAAGAAAGAGAGAACTTTACAAAGGAGAAATACAAGTGGTTGATAACCATTTCTTAAATTCAACCTTTCTTATAATCATATAAATATTTCAAAAAATAGTAACTTTTTTTATCAATCAAATCAGCATACATCTTGAGGGGAAAAGGATTTTTCAATGTAGGTAAAATCCAGTAGGACTATAAACTGCCTCAGTTTTTCTGGAAAGCAATTTGGCATTATATATGAAGAACCTAAGAAATGTTCATATCTTTGAGCCAGTAGTTCCAATTCTGGGCATTTATCCTAAACAAATTATCAGAAATATGATCAAAGATTTATGCGCAAGGATTATCATTATAACATTATTATAATGGCCCAAAACTAGTTCAACATAAACATTTAACTTCAGAAGAAAGCTTAAGTAAATTATGTATACTTACATGGTAGAATATTATGAAGTAATTAAAATTATGTTTATGAAGAGTTTGATGACAAGGGAAAATGCTTATCATAGAATTATGAACAAAATTTGGGATACAAAATTATAAAGTATAATTTATGCTATGAAAAGAAATACAAAGAAAAACACAAAGGATATACACCACAACAGTAGTTTGTCTCTTTTTGTCGTTGTTGTTTGTTTTGAAACAGGGTCTCATTCTGTGGCCCAGGCTGGTGTACAGTGGGGAATTATAGATCACTGCAGCCTCGAACTCCTAGGCTCAAACGATCCTCTCCACTAATTTTTTTTTTAATTTTTTGCAGAGACAGGGTCTTACTGTGTTACCCAGGCTGTTCTGAAATTCCTGAGCTCATGTGATCCTTCCACTTTGGCCTCCCAAAGTGCTGGGATTACAGGAATGAAACATCATGCCGAGCCTGTAATTTTTCTATTGATTATAGCATTTCAAGTGGTTGTTTCTGCTTTTCTTTTATACTGTTCTGTTGATTTTTTTCTATGATAATTATGTTTCATCTTGATGATCAGGAGAAATAAAATAAGCTGATGGAAAACACAAGAGAAAATAATAGAAAGGGAAGCCGTTAATGTAATGAGGAAGAAAAGGATGTTTCCCCTGCTCCATGGAACTGGGGATGGGGTAGGTGGTTACAGGGAAGGATTGAAACCAGAGACTTACAGGATTCAGAGGATGGGCAAATGCATGCTGCCAGAGTAGCATTCGGTGACGATGCCTGACCCAAATTTCCTCCCTCCTTTCAAGATTAGGTGGATTTACTGTTAGGTTTCCGTCTCCCTGACGACTCTTAAAAAATCTTGACCTGAGTCCGTGGAATTTTAAGTCTGATTTGTTTCCATCATATTCAGCCTCCAATTGAATCCTACCTGGTCCTAGAAACTTCATACATTGACCCATGAAAAAAAAGTTTAAACACACACACACACACACACACACACACACACACACAGACATCATTTTGCAAAAAAAATTCCCTAGTCATGTAATCAAATTCCACCAGCCCCCAACCAAAAAAAAACATAGTACTGACTCTAATCCATGGACTGTTCAAATTCTGTCTCTGGAGACTCCATACCACTGAAGGAGATGAATTATAGTCTTGGAAAGCTTCTAAAAGGGGTGCCCCGTCTGTTCAGCACTTACCTTTCACTCAGTGAACTATAAATACTTAATGATGAGGCCAACCATGATGATGAAGCTGATCAATAGTAAGCATGGAGACAGCATTCCATTTCCACACCCGACCAGGATGGATGCCAAGGGAATGGAGGAAAATGATACAAGCCGGGGAGACAGCGGGCTGCTCCTCCACTGCTATCTTCATTCACCCATTGGTCACCCCCAGCTGGCGGCAGCTCAGTGCTCCCAGAGCAGGGGCTTAAGCTGTTATGAGGCTGCACTGGAGATCCTGACAGCCGATATGGAGGGTACCAGCCATCTCCTCACCAGTGTCCTTTGGCCATGCAATTTTAATAAGCTCAACCTCAAGAAAGGAAAAGGGAGCCTGGGACCATGTTGAATTATTCACAGCTCCAATCAGGGAAGGCAGAGGAACCCCTCTTCTGAGAGAAAGTGATAGCTACTCATTGATTTTTTTTCCCCCTTCATGACCCTTAAATGAGAATCTAGTCTTAAAAAAAAAGTAAGAAAGAAAAGAAAAAAGAAAGTCTATCTTAAATCTGAGTTCGTGAATAATTAGTGAAGTTGAGAATTGTGTTTCAGTTGACATTTTTCTGAAGAATAATTCTGATATCTTGGACTTGATTAGAAAAGGGAAAAAAAGCAAGGACCTTGGTATATTTAAATTTATTTAAATACAACATATATACGAAAACTATTTTTATGGATTAATGACCATGATCAAAGTGATCTTATTTAATAACACAATAAAAATGATGTGAGACCTGAAAGCCAAAAAGATACCTCATTCATGCATTTATTAGATGCCTAAGTTGAATTTGCTTTTGAATGTGATATGTGTGCGTGTGTGTGTGTGTGTGTCTGTACACACACCTTATTTCTTTGTATGGACAGAGAAATGTAAGCTATAAGAAAACATAGTTCATTCTTCCCTACACTTCAAGGAAATCTTGCTTTCTAGGATTTTTCTCACATTCCACACCCATAGTTAGTGCTGATAAATGTCTTCCTGGAGATAAAGACAGTCACTACGATCTGTTAGAGAGTGGGTTAGAAAACAGCCACAGAAGCTTCTTCAGGCCTTGTCCATATTCCTCAGAATCTCTGCTCTCCCCTAAAACACTTATGCAAGGGCAGCCACGGCCTTAGCAGGTGGCCTCACCTCCCTATTTTGCGAAGTTTCATATCCCCTGCTGACAGTCTAGTCCAGACCCACTCTCTCAGAGCAGGAATGTCACAAAGGCTCCTCACAGTCCGGACTCCACCCACTCACATCCATCCCATGCCTGGCTGACAGATGCATTTCCTAAGACCTCCTAAAGTCATCATAAGGCTCATAGGACATGGCTCTTCTGTGACTTATTTAACCTCTGTTAGCCTCAGTTTCCTCCTTTGTCAAACAGATATAATAATAATATTCACCTTGTAGTACAGTTGAGATTTCAGTGAATAAGGTATGTCAGGCACTTAGCACAGCCTCTGCACATCCGTCAGTAAGTGGTGATTATTGCATACAAATGCAAGCTCCATGAGGGCAGGGATTGCTGCTCTTCCATCTAATGCCTAGAACAGTGTCTGGTAAGTGAGAGAAACTCAATCCATTTTACTTGAGTAAATGAGTGAAGTATTTTAGGCTCCTTTCAGATGCCACTATTCCTGGCCAGTTATCCAAGCTAAGATGGTCATTTCCTCCTCTGGATGCAGCCAAAAGCATTTTGTTTATCACACTTCCAGCCCCAGCCTCTGCCATCCTGAGTCTGTGTCACTGCTCTGTGTTCCCTGGGAGACTTCAGATTCCCTAAGGTGCCTCTCTGACTGCCTGCCCAGCTCCAGTGCTGTCCATACAGCGGACTCCCAGTCCACACTGGGCACTAAGGACCAGCCCTGCAAGTCATTCCAACAACAACCAAAGATGGCTCCTCGTGAACCAGATCTGCAAAGCTCCGGCCAGGAATGGTAAACACTAAAAATCCAGGCCTCTCTCCTTCAATTTAATGAGGGATCGAAACTGAACTAGTAATTACTTTTTTTATTTTTTTTTCAGAGTGGTAGAGTCTCACTCTGTTGCTCAGGCTGGAGTGCAGTGGTGCAACTTCAGTTCACTGCAACCTCCGCCTCCTGGGTTCAAGCAATTCTCATGCCTTAGCCACTTAAGTAGCTGGATTATAGGCATGCACCACCATGCCCGGCTAATTTTTGTTTTATTTTGTTTTGTTTTAGTAGAGATGGGTTTTAGCATATTGACCAGGCTGGTCTTGAACTCCTGGCCTCAAGTGATCCACCTGCCTTAGCCTCCCTAAATGCTGGGATTACAGGCATGAGCCTCCACGCCTGGCCAGTAGTTTTTAAAACTGTATGTTTCTGTTAGCTCTGCCAAGCTAAACAGTAGCTGTATTTCAGATCTTACCTATAAAACCAGAAGTCCCTATTCTTTTTGATGTAAAGGAATTTTCACTTCCTGAAAATGAAAAGATCCCTTCTGAGTAAGTACTGATGACAATGTGAGATGAGAGAGGGTGGTGTGTGGGACTCAGGCAACACGGAGACAAAGCCAGCCTTGGGGAGGGTTCTGGAAGGGTAGTCGGCATGGAGCTACCTACTCGGGACTCGGGGCTGGTGTCAGTCAGCATTGTCATCCATACTCATGAACAGCCACCTGAAGAGCAGCCCCTTCCTTCTTCACACCCTCCCCCAAGAGGGTGTTCCCGTGAGCTCTGGGGAGGAGGTGACTTGTGCACAGTAGTTTCTCCTAGTTTCCTTGGCAACAGTGCAGCACTAGAAGCTCCAAGAGTGAGGCAGTGGATGGGGTGGCGGATGGAACACAGATGCTGATGTCAGTCAAATGTGTTACCTCCACACCCATGTTTAGCAGCCTCGTGGTTTTGGAAGCTGACACACACCACACACACCTCTGATTGCTCATTTCTAATTTGGTGCCAGGCGCCCAAGCAAAGAGCCTCAGGGAAACGTGGCAGAATGGGTCTCATTTTACCAATGTGAACTGAGACTGGGGCCTAAGACTGGATGATCCCAGCACGAAGGACACTGGATGTCCTTTGGCTGGGTTTCTGGATTTCATACAAGCCTACATAGGGCACATCGAGGGGCAATCATCGATTTTGTATCAGGGGCTAGCTACAAGGGACAGAGAAATCTGAACTTTCATCATGGGAGTTGAGGGTATCCAACTTGGGGGATCCAGTGTAAAAATGACAGATGTAGCTGGGGTAGGGGGCAGAGATGGCAAGTCCATTCAGAGGCAAAACTGCCTGGAAAATAGAAAGTTGTCAGTCTCCAGCTTTGCAATGAATTCCATTCCAAAATCTCATTTGTTAAGTCAATTATTTAGAATTCAGAACCCATTTCCAGAGAAGTCTTGTCTGTTATACTGGGTTTCTAGGCTAGTCCACAAAAGCGTATTTAACTCATCATGTAGATGAAATACTATGCATTTGCAATGAAAAGGAATAGAAAAAAACTCCTGTTGTGATAGCAGTAATTAAATGAAAAAGAAAAACTGAGAAGTGGAAAATAAATAGCTTTCTTTCATTTCTTTTGAACAAACGGACAAAGAGAAGGGTTCTTCACTTACTTTAGATAATAGGATAGAGCCTATGGTGGGGAAGGGGTGAAGGATGGAGCAGGGAGGTCCTCTGGGAGAAGAGAAGGACAGTAGGCCTGCCCCACGAAATATGTGTGGGGCTCCCTGGCAGTAAGGAAAGAGCATGAATTTTGCAGTTACAACTGTCTGGATTCTAGTCCTGCCTCTTCTTGTAGCTCTGGGGGAATTATTAGATCTCTTATCTCAATTCCATCACTGGCAACCTCGATTGCATCAGACAAATGCCTGCATGATAGGCACTGTGGTGCACCTTCCAGACCTCCCTGCAAGGAAAGACTTGTTGCCAGGTTCTAGAAAGGCTGTCAACCTTTAGCGGTCAATCCCTCTAGAAATTGCTCATACACCCAGAGCCACATACTCAAGGTCACTCCACTTCCAGTGCTTACATCCAAGAAGTGCCCAATGTGGGAGTGTAAAGACCCAGCCATTTCAACCTCATTCAGGAGACTTTGAAGGGTCGCTCTAAGACAAGAGCCCTCCAAGGCGTGTCATCACACCCACATCCCAGCCTGACTTCTCCTTCTGCCAGAACCTGATTCCTCCCCTGCCCTTCCACAAGCATGAGTCCTAAGGAACTGAACTCCATCTAAGTCCACTTCCCAGGGAACTCAGCCTGCGACATCCTGGTCCAGAGTTGGCTTGGGTAAATGTTGAGATCTTTGCCCTGCTGCCTCTCTCTCTCCTTACCTGCAGAGGACACAGATTGGCAGAAAGGCCTAGTAACACCCCAAGTAGCTCTGGGATTGGGGCTGCTGAGAGCCCAAGGGCTGAGTGGTGAGCAAGAATCTGAGAACTCAAGGAAATGTGCATTCCTAAACCCCGAAAATGGCTAGGGCATCCAGGTCACCTATAAAGTTTTATTTCTAATGTATGAATGCTTGTAATCAGGAGTTTATAACTTGGAGATCAAATCCATAAAAGAAATACAAGCACTGCTTGTTTGGAACTGCTCTGTCTGCTATGGTAGCTGCTGGCCATGTGTCACACACAAATTTAAGTTGGTTTATGTATTAGTCTGTTTTCACTCTGCTGATAGAAACATAACCAAGACTGGGTAATTTATAAAGAAAAACAGGTTTAATGGACTCATAGTTCCACATGGCTAAAGAGGCCTCACAATCATGGCAGAAGGCAAAATGCACGTCTTACATGGCAGCACACAAGAGGGAATGAGAGCCAAGCAAAAGGGGAAACCCTTTATAAAAACATCAGATCTCGTGAGACTTATTTACTACAATGAGAACATTATGGGGGAAACTGCCCCCATGATTCAATTACCTTCCACCGGGCCCCTCCCACAACAGGTGGGAATTATGGGAGCTACAATTCAAGGTGAGATTTGGGTGGGGACACAGCCAAACCATCTCAGTTTTTAAGTAAAATTTGAAATTCTGTTCCTCAGTTGAACTAGTCGTATTTCAAGTGTTCAATAGCCACTTGTGGCTTATGGCTACCATGCAGACTTATAGAATATTTCCATCACTACAGGGAGTTCTATTGGGTGGTGCTGATTGGAATGCTGAATTGTAAAGGACCTAGGAAGGTTTGAACTGTATTCTGTGCCAACCTTCCCCAGAAGGCTCCTCAGATGGACATGCATAGAGAGTGAAGCAAGATAAGTACCACTAGGCTTTCAACCCCCACCCCCAAACTCCCAGAACTCTAGCTCAGCATGTGGAAAGCTGAATTCCATGCACAACTACTCTAGGCAAGCCAGAATGACCCAGAAGGATGTATGCCTCTTGGCTATGACCTCCAAAGTTAAACCAGAGTTAGATATCAGGGAAAGACAAAAAAAGAGTGAAAACAGCAGAGAACATCAGCTCCAAAGCCTAAGAAAGGAAGGGGTTCCCCTCTCAGAATCATCTGAAGAGGCCCTTCCATGCACCCCAAACATATCAGCTCTGCCTGGTAACCCCAACTCCGTAACCCCATAATCCAGTCTATGACACATCCAGCACCAGAACCAGGGCAAAGAGATGAAAATAAGGGGATAGTAATACAGTATAGTAATGTCACCTCTATGGCCTCCCCTCCACCCTAACAGCAGCTCTTATCCTATTCTTGGGCCCTCCTTTCTCTCTATGTCCAACATTCTTGCAGCATCCTCCTTTTGGATGTGTGTTTTCACACACCTGAAATAGAATAGAAGAGGATCTGATCATAGCAAATGGAAGGCAGGGCTGGGCTAGACAGGTGAGTCTTTTGGTTCCCCTCAACAATTTCAATACATTGCACTCACATTGTATTTATCTTCAAAGCTCTTAAATGTTACTTTTTAGACACTAAGTACATAAATCTTCTTTTAGAGACTGTTTGTGTCTAAATTGCATTCTTATTGGACACAACTGATAAATTAAAGAGCTGCTTCTGCTGCTGCCACCACACTGAGGACCTCAAACACTGATAATTTTCTGCCCTGAAACTCCTTTCACAATATGCTACACTATTGCCAGTAAATAATAGTCAGCCACTTTCTACTCCTACACTGTAAACACCAAATGCAAGCTCCCATCACACAAACCTGTGCAGATAGCAAACCCCCAACACTCACCAAGACAAACAGCCACATACAAGGCCAACTCACCTGCACAGGTTGCACAGAGTCAAACAGGAAAGCCCCTGAGTTGACGAAATGTCATTTCAGAGGCATTCCCCCCAGCTCCCACAGGACCTCAATATGGGACCTCTGCCTTCCAATAATAATAGCCTCTCAGGTTGGCTGCATCAGACTTTGCAAACTTACTCAGAGGTTGTGTATGAATTATTTTATCTAATTTAAACTTTATATTAATCTTCAAGGCAGGTATTACCATCTCTGTTTTACAAATGAGTGTACTGGGGTCAAAACACTTAAATAGTTTCCAAGGGTCATATACCTAGAGAGTGGCAGAGGTGGGACTCAATCCAATATCTGCTGGACTCCATGGGGCTTGAAGCCTGTTTCCCATTAAAGGAGTACATCAGAAACATAAGAGAGAGATTTGGAGCCTAGATATTAGAAAGATTCCCTCAGCTAACATACATAACACAAAAAAAAAAATTCACCTCACCTCTTCCATGCTGTTGTATTCAACTAACCACAAGAAATATGGAAGGAAAGTAAATTACCAAATCTATAGCCAGTCAACAGACAGCACACAAATACAGGTGGTGCTTCCCTGAGAGGTTGTGCTAATTTGCAATATTCCATCTCCCAGCTCCCATCCCAAGCCTGCCCATGCTCTCCTGCCCTGACCCTTCTCTGACCACTACAATCCACACCAATGCTCTCCAGACCAAGAGCTCTCAAATCTTCATGTGTTAAAGGTCTTACAGATTCTTGGGTCCCACCCTTAGAGATTCTGACTCAGTAGGTTAGGCTGGGTTCTAAGAATTTGCATTTCAAACAAGTTCCCATATAATGCAGCCACTGCCAGGCAATGGACCCCATCTGGGAGGCACTGGCCTTGACTCTGGTAGGACCTTCATCATACAACATGAACTCGGTTACTTGCTCTGTTACCCCATCCTGGTTCCCAGCCACCTTCCTGCTGCCCTCCCCATCTTCAGAACACCCATACCCAAAATCCAGGATCAAACCCAATCACTGTTTGTGACTGGTTCTCTGACTATAACAGCCTCCCATCTTGTTCTGGGCATAGTACACCTGCCTTGTGTGCCCTGGTTCTTACAAGTGGGCTCCTCTCTCAGCCACCACTCTCTATTTCTTATTCTAATACCCTTCTATTCCAAATTTCTTGTAAAGCTGGGGCTTTTCTTCCTTTGGCTAAGAATCCTCCCTGGGAGTTCACTCATTCAGTCCTGAATGCCAAAGTAGCACCTACAGCACTTATACCTGCTGACCCACTTTATTGATGCCAGGTATCTGCCTGCTCTGACATCCATGTCTTCCCTAACCCAGATTCTCCATCACTGAGATGTTTCTGCCAGCCGGAGTGCTAAGCACCTGTTCTTGTTCCTCTTCTTCACTGCAGCATTTTGCCCAGAAGCTGAGCTCAGATTGTCTTAACTTTGGAAAGAGGAATCACCTGCCATATTAAGCTCCCTTTTCAGCACCTGGAACTGGGACAGTTCCCCTAGAGGACCAAGAAGAGGCAAGTCCTATATGATGCCCACTTTTCCCTCACTGTAAAAAGCAGGCCATGCGTCTTACTGAGATAAGGTAGTTTGTCTTATATATTGTTTTTTTTCCCTGCAATGAATCCTTGCTGATTTAAGTATGGAAGTTGGGACCCATGAAGTGTATATGTCAGCAGCATTAGCCTGCACTCTCTAGGTAGTCTTAAATGTTTAAACATTAAGCAACAAGTAACTTGAGCCCTTATCTGGTTGGCACCTGGAAATATATCATCCAATTTGGGAAGCAGAATACCTTTTAATATCCCCTCCAGCAGTCAACATGGGGGTTCTCACAGAACAGACACTCCATGACTATTGAATGAACAAATGAACAAATGGATGAAGGCAGACAGTGGGGTTGTTCTCCCAGTTCTCCTTCATGGTGTGGTGTCCGTATCAGTGTGCTCAGCCAGAAGAAAACCACTTCCGATCTGCAGAAGCTGAGAGAATGCCTCCAGGCCAGACTTCCAACTAATTCCCGGCACAAAATTGGACCTGTGCATTCAGATGAACTGTGGCTTGAAGACTGCAATTATACCAGCACAGTGGTTCTTAGGTTTTGTTCAGGACGTGGATGCCTTTAACAGAAAAGGCTGTACTGTACTCCCTCCCACACCTACTCCAGGCCTCCTTCCTTCCCTCTCCCTAGGTCATCTCAGAAATAAACTCTCCCTCTTATCCATGTAGAGGGCGCCCTTGTATATGGCAACCATGCTACAGTGCATTTTCATCACTGACCCCCAGCTAGGCCGGCTATCTAAGTAGGTGGGACCCAAAGCTGTACATGCACATGCATTTATTATTTTATTATTAGTAGTATTATTAGTATTAGTATTAGTATTTGAGATGGAGTTTCACTCTCACCCAGGCTGAAGTAAAGCAGCGCGAGCTCCACTCATTGCAACCTCCACCTCCCAGGTTCAAGCAATTCTCCTGCCTCAGCCTCCCAAGTATGGCATATGCCACCACGCCCAGCTAATTTTTGTATTTTTAGTAAAGACAGGTTTCACTATGTTGGCCAGGCTGGTCTTGAACCCTGATCTCAAGTGATCCAGCCACCTCGGCCTCCCAAAGTGTTGGGATTTCAGGCATGAGACACCATGCCTGGCCCAACATTCATAATTTTAAAGCATCTCTATGTTACCTGTAATTCCCTTGCCATCATTCCTTGGGGCAGGCCTCCTGAAAAATAAAAATGCTATCCGGGGAAGGTAATCCAAGAACACATTAACCCCCTAGCTCAAGCATGTTCATCAAATCAGTAAGCCTGCTCTCCAACAGAAACCTGAGGGAATGGGACAAAGAAGAGGTCAGTTTTGACAGGCAGGAAAGCTGTAAGGGAAAGGAAATGTCCTGGCATGAGTTACTTCTGCAAGAGCAGATCTTGGTGCAATATCACATTAAGGTTTGTGTTCTCCGCGTGGCCTGGTGCATAAATACCACCAGAGCTCTGGGAGGACAGGCACGAGGCAGTGGGTATACTGAAAGGTTTACAAGGTTCTCTGCAGGGGCTGGGTTGAGGCAGAGACACAAGGAATGGTTTGCAAAAAGCAAAGACTTCAGGACTCGAGGCAACCTATGATGACACGCTGTTGGCTGAGTTTTCTTGCTACCAAATTTTTCCAGTTCTAGGGCGGGGAGGTGGGTTCTTGCTAGTAATGACCCCCATGGATCCCAGTCTTGCAAGAAAGAGGCAGCTAACAACAGACTGCACATAGTAAGAGCCTCATACTGGCTGAGCGCCGATGTGGATGTGGGAGAAGGAAAATGGCTGATGCTGCAGGGGACCTGAGCTTCTAATGTCTGGGATGTTTACCTCATTAGGCTGTTTTCCATAACATCAGCCAAAAACACGAAGAAAAAAATAGCTGGAGGGACCCTACCAGAGCAGCTCAGGCCTGGATTCTGAGCCCTTACCCTCAGATTCCTCTGAGGTCTGAGATGGGACCTCTAGGCAGCCCCTCCCACTGGCTCGGTTACCTCATCTGCAAAGGAGCCACAACAACACGGGAGGGGCTCCTGGGAGGAAACGCCAAGTCATCCTCTGAGCAGCATTACAGCCCACTGAACAAAATGAGGTGCTTACTGTTGTTATTACTGTTAGTTTCATCCCAAGACCTTTGATCCACAGCATTCATCTTCTCATAACAAGGATGGCTGGGGGAGGAGGGACCAGGCGTCTAGGCAGCTCCTAGGCTAAGAAAGCCAGAGAGTTCTGAGTGGGAAGAAGGTCCAGAAGGTTGCCATTCTACATTGGAGCAGGCTGGGCTAGAACTGGCCAGCTCAGTCCACTGGGAAAGGGAAGGCAGGTACCATCAGGCAAAGAGCCAACACAAGTTCAAGCTGAGAAGGTTGATGCCAGTGGGGAGGGCAGGACCCAGGGTGGCTGGAGAGAGTCTAAACAGCACCAGGGACCTTGGGGTTCAGGGGCAAGACCCTCTAATTCTGGAAAGGGAGAGGGTGAGGAAGAGAGCATGGGAGAGTCCAGGTGTGGGGGGCCAGGTTGGGCTTGGCCACAAAACATAAGTTAAGAGTCCTGTCCCAAGATCCACACCAGAGCACCAGGACATGCTGGGCTTCCCACCATACACCAGCCCAGGGTCAGGGCTGGTCACCTAAGACTGAGCCAACCCACAGGCAGCGGTGAGAGATCAAGAGCCGTGGGGACAGGGAGCCAAGTGTGTCATCCACGTGTCTGCAGTAAGTGAGACAGTTCTGGATTTTTACTTCTTGTCCCTCCTAGTGGTATGGACACTAAAATGTCCCTGCTCATCCACAAAGTCTTGGTCTCCTGCCTCCCTTCTTCCATCCCCACTGCTCCCTCCCTCCTCTTCTCCTCTCTTCTCCCTCCCTCTGCCAGCCAGGCTGTACCCTGCTTCAGGATGGCTCCTTGGTACTGAAGTTCTCTGCCCCAGGGGTGCAAGGATCCACTGCGCTGGTGAAGGCGAGGACCCCCAATGCTGTAGATGAGGAGCCTGTTCTGCCTGGTCCTGGTATGTGCTCAGCTTGCCTGAGGCAACAGCCACAGGGCCGACGAGTGAGCTTGTGTCTGTGTGTCTGCGGGGTTGGGGGTAGGGAGTAAGGAAGTCTCGGAGGGGAAATCGTCTCTCACTCTTTCCCTCCGTGGCCAGCTGGAAATGTGCGTGTAACTAGCCAATCTAATTAGTTGAACCCTCAGTCCTGACAGAAGAAAGCTTCAAAAAACACCTCTGAGTTTCTTGGCTCTCAGCATCTCGAAAGATAACAGAGAGCGTCTGATTGCAGGAAAGTAGAGCCCCACCTCCCTGATTCTCGCTGCCAGAGGCAAGCCACTGGGAGCAAAAATCTCCATCTTGAAAACGCCAAGCAGAGTGAGAGCATCTGAGCTCACGTCACAGTGAGTCCACGTCTCAGGGATCTGACCCTGAGGGAACCTTAGTAACAGCTGCCCACAGAGGCTCTGCCCAGCAGATCAGCAGATCAGGGGGCAAAGAAGACCCACTTCTAATACCTTCCAATGGGTGTCTGCCCTGCAACCTCAGGCAGGCTCTGCTGCTGTGCCTTCTGCCAGCCTCCCTGGGGTCCTTGCCTGGGGCAGCCAAGGCCCAGTTCCATGCCATCCCAGTTCCTTCCTGGGATAGATGCACTCACCTCTCAGTGACATCTTCCCATCCCCTGCTTCCTCAGCCTCCTTCCTCTGTCATAGCCCACCCTGGCTGCCCAGGTCCTGTTGCAGACTCCCACTCCCTATCAGCCACCTCCCCTTGTTGTGCCACTGGGAAAGGCCCAGGCCCCACCTGTGCTGAAAGGGCAATGCCTGTGGCGGGGAGAACAAGAGCAGAGCTGCTGGGGATGGCCTCAGGAGCTCCTGGGGGTTGTGCGAGGACACCGAACTCTCCAAACAAGCAATGCTACCATAGACTGTGGGATATGAAAAGCATATAGGGACATAGTCTAGTGAGAGAGTGAAGCAGCTGCATTTAAAATGCCACCACTTCCCCTGACCTTGTCAATCGGATTCTGTCATATTTAAAACATAAACGTGCCCACCCAAGAGCAGCACCAGCCCAGCTCATCCCCTGCGGCTGCCTGTCCCCTCCTCACTGGCCAGTGACACTTGCCTGTCCCGCTGTGTCCTGGAGGCAGCCAGAGGATCTGGGTCAGGCATGCAGCTCACCCTGGGAGCCCACAGAGGCAGGATAAATGCTGTTCTACCTCACTTCACGCTGCACCCCAGGACACTGCACCACACCGCAACCCACCCAGGGCTGCTGGGACCTCAAGCCAGACAGTGGGTGGGTAGGAAGACAGATAGGCTGCACCAGGCCTGGGTGGACTAAGGACACAGATCCCAACTCCAAAAGGAATTCTGCCTTTTCCCAGGGTGAGAAGGAGAAAGGTGCCCGCAGTACCCACCAGCAATCACCTAAAAAGCCAGAGTGAGAACCCGGTCACCAGTTCACCCGGACAACTCAGCATTTGAACCTCATTCACAAAGACCACCCCTCTTCCCCACCACACACACACACACAGGCTTCATCCTCTGGCCTTTATTTCCTATGGAGTTTATTCTTTCTTTACAATTAGATTTGTAAGCCTAGTAGCCTCCAGAATCTTCTATCCTTTCACCTGCTAGTCACCCGACCATAAGGTGTATGAGCGCACACACCAGCACTTAAGCCTCCCCTTGGTACGCTTAACTTTTCAAAAACCACAATGTAGTTTCAAATCAAATTATCTTCAACTCAACTTCAAATCAAATCAACTTCACCCACACCATTTCCTACTTGAAAATTTTATTTCTATATCAATGGTTGATGATGAGGCCACATGCAAACTCCTGATGAAAAGTATGTAATTCAGGCCAGGCGCAGTGGCTCATACCTGTAATCCCAGCACTTTGAAAGGCTGATGCAGGTGGATCACTTGAGACCAGGAGTTCAAGACCAGCCTGGCCAACATGGTGAAATCCAGTCTCTACTGAAAATACAAAAATTAGCCAGGCATGGTTGCACATGCCTGTAATCCCAGCTACTTCCAGCCTGGGCAACAGAAGAAGACAAAAGAAAAGAAAGAAAAGAAAGAAAAGAAAGGAAGGAAGGAAGGAAGGAAGGAAGGAAGGAAGGAAGGAAGGAAGGAAAGAAAAGGAGGAAGGAAGGAAAAAGGGAAAGAAGGAAGGAAGGGAAAGGAAAAAAATAAGTAATTTAAAATCCAAAATTAAATCAAATTTCTTTCCTTTGGCAAAAACTATATAGTAGGAAAAATTACAGAATACAAGATATTATGGTCAAATTATAAAATGATAACCAGACCAGGCATGGTGGCTCACGCCTGTAATCCCAGCACTTTGGGAGGCTGAGGCAGGTGGATCACTTGAGGTCAGGAATTCGAGACCAGCCTGGCCAACATGGTCAAACCCTGTCTCTACTAAAAATACAGAAGTTAGCTGGGCATGGTGGCACACGCCTGTAATCCCAGCTACTCAGGAGGCTGAGGCAGGAGAATTGCATGAACCTGGGAGGCAGAGGTTTCAGTGAGCCAAGATTGTGCCACTGCACTCCAGCCTGGGCAACAGAGTGAGACTCCATCTCAAAAAAAAATAATAATAATAAAGATGATAACCAATCTAGGATGAAAAGAATTAATTTGATCCCACTTAAAGAGTGCAGGACTCTCAAACCAAATAAAGAAATCAGACTGTGATTTTTTTCATTTCCAGTGTTTGATCAGGAGTTGGCTAATATTTAACCATTTCTGCTTTATTTTAAAGGAGGCTTATATGCCTACTTCCTACGTAATGTCATCAATATCTGACCTCTGAAAATTAAAATCGACACTTCCTATGCTTCCCCTCTTGCCAGCATTCCCAATTACACTTAGTACCAAATTCAGTTGTGACAGATGCTCACCTGCCCTCTGGCTAAAAATAACTGTCATCGATGTCAGAAATGGCAAATGTTCCCTCTCTCTGCTTAACAGCCCATTAGGCAGCTTTGTGAAAGAGGCAGATGAATCCCTCACCAAAAGGTGGCCTCAACTTCACCCACACCAAGTGCCCGAAACCTTTTCATATATCAATCGTTGAGATGGCTTTTATCAGTTAAAAATAGATCTGTCACCCCAATTCACAGCATAGGCTGCACACTAGATTTTGCAGAACCCTACAGCACTACAGTTTGGGAATAAGAACCTGGAGACACGCAGGGCTCAAAGAAGACCCCACAAACCTTGGCATTATCCTCTCCTCTCTGTCTTTGCCAGTGCCTCGTGACATGTTTCCAGTGACGCCTCCCTAGGTAATCTCTTTGAATTCCAGGTATCTACAGTGTGTGCAGTCAAAAGAGTTCTACCAGGTTTCCCTTGAAGAGTATCTGTGCTATTTACACTAAAATAATTTTCCTTCTTGCTAAAAAATTTCCAAATTATCTTACTTGCTTAAAGCAATTCTACTATATTGTAATTATCACATTGCCTTGTAATTACTTGCATTATGAATGTCTCTCCCCATCCCCCACCCTCCTCCACCCCTGAACTTGAGCTCCTTAAAGAGCCCTCTGTGGCCTCGGTATTCACTGACACAAAAAGAAACACAGTAACTTTGGTTAAATTGAGTTAATTTAAATTGAAGCTGCTATGTCAATAATTTCTTCCTTCTTAGATTCTGAATCCTATTATGACCCCCATAACTTAAGTTAGATTTCAATGGTTAATCAGCAGGACTTATCAATCTTGAACATCCCTTTTAGGCTCCTAAGAAAGGACTATATTAGACCAATACATTGTGGGAAATAAGCAGTTATTGTATATTTCTACATTTTAGTCCTTACATGTCTACCTTGAAAAGGAAATTAATAACCCTGATGACTAGTGTCTCTAAGGCAAATATAACATTGAAATTAAATATGTGGTATGCTTAGCTCAATGCCAGCACATGGGAATCCTCTTCGAACATTAGCTCTCCATCCCCATGTGCTGCTTAGTGTCTCTAGTAATGGATAAAGCTTGTAGGGGAAACAGCCTGGTGAATGCTGTCTCATCCATTGGCACCTGCTCTATCATTTCAGGCCAGGAGTATTTAGTGACAATCATCTGGACACGCAGCCACAATATACTTCTTGAAACCAATGAATGATTGTTCTGTTTAATTTTACTTGTCTCTTGCACCTCTCACTCCCACCCCAAGCTGTGGTGGTTTAATTAAAGCCAATCCCAAAAGTAGAATACACCTGGTGGACCTAATCCAACGAAAAAGACAACTAAGCACCTATAGGTGAAGCACCTATAGGAGAAGAGAGATGTTTTCCACCTAGAGATCTACTATCTTCAAAGTTTACCAATTAAGGGGTCTTCACTATCAGGAAACAATAAAAGAATCCTCCTTCACATATAGATGAAAACAGAATCTTAACCTTTCAAAATCTGGTGAAAAAAGATGGACTATGAATGCATGACAAATCAGCAGAGGCTGCATGAACTTGCTGACAGTAAGAATGTGTCAGCCTGAAGAACTGTGCCTGCAGGAAGGAGAGCTCTCCTGCCACAGACAGGCAATGTATCCCAATGGAGCAGAAAAGTAAAAATAGCCAACAAACTCTGTTTGCTCATTAACTAACCCTCTCGTTATCATTTAAGTCTCTGAGGATCCCTGGCCAAGAAATGCCCTAACCAATGCACACAGATATTCTGATCTTTGCTGAGGAATTGCACATGAACCAGGGTTCCAAAACCTATCATTTGAGGTAAACAGTAGCTTTAAAGACCAGATCCTACTTCTTAGTGACCCACCCAGATGAAAATCTCCAATGTGATGCATCCTGCAACCACCAGCTGGTCTCATCCTTTACAAATGCAACCCAAGGGACTAACAGGTTACCACAATAATATTCCAAGCAACTTGGAGACAGGCTGGAATTATTAATAAATACCAAGAGTTGGTTCAGTCAGGTAGGTGAAATCTTACATGCCTACCAGGGTAGTGAAATAAGATGGCTGTCTAATTGCTAGTTGTTTTGATGGTTGGTTCTTTCTTTAATTTTAGAAGCAAACTCCCCAAATTTATTATGCAATCAAAACCAACTGAGGCAATTCTAACCCAAAGATACTGACACTTTACGGAACCATCTCAATGTTCTGAGACCATCCACAGATCCCAGAAGGAGGCACATCCAATCCTCCAATCCCTCCAAAGGGGACCTCACAGCACAGTCACAGCCACTGAGACTCAGGTGCACTTACGTAGGGCATGCCACTCATCCTGACGGATGGTCTTCGTGATATTGAAAGTGAGGTTCCTGGGGATGGTTGCTGAGGAGTAGTGGTATTTGATGTACGTGCATCGCTCAATTTCTCCTAGAAAAGAGAGACAGGAAACAAAATGTTAAGGAAGGAGCAACCACATCTGGACTAGTTCTGGGATTAATTTTTCCATCCTGGAGAAGAAGACTTATTTCATATTGGGCCTGGTGACAACTACAGAAAGACAATACCTTCAACTCAAAGAGCAAGAGAGTAGAACTACAATCAAATAGCATTGATTTAGATGGAAAAATACGTCTTTGGGATCACGCAGAGGTGCGAAGAACCAATGTTTAGGCTGATAGCAGATTGTCTAACATTCCCAAGAAAATCAACTTTCAAGTCAAGAGAGGAAGTTTGGCATCAAAGGACATCAACAGTTTCCACCCAGGGACCAGCAGAGAGCAGGATTTGTTAAGCCTTAATGATATCATTTGTGCTTTGAGCACACACAATTTTCTGGAATGGTGAGCTGCGGGAATGGTGGGTGGGGGCCTCTATCCTCCCATCCTCATCCTCCCAACCTCACCTCTGAACACAAAGCACTCAGATCAATCCATGTGTCTCTTTTTTCTTTTTTTTTGAGACGGAGTCTCGCTGTCGCCCAGGCTGGAGTGCAGTGGCACAATCTCGGCTCACTGCAAGCTCCGCCTCCCGGGTTCACGCCATTCTCCTGCCTCAGCCTCTCCGAGTAGCTGGGACTACAGGCGCCCATCAACACGCCCGGCTAATTTTTTTGTAGTTTTAGTAGAGACGGGGTTTCACCGTGGTCTCGATCTCCTGACCTCGTGATCCGCCCGCCTCGGCCTCCCAAAGTGCTGGGATCACAAGCGTAAGCCACCGCGCCCAGCCCCATGTCTCTTTGAACTAGTCTCTTTTCAGGTTTCTTGAACAAAATTTTGATTTATTAATAGACTCAACACCAATCAAAGCATGCTTTACTAGTCGATTGTCAAAATAGATCTTAGATTGTCAAATTTAGATCTTAGGGCAGAGATTCTCAAAGTGTTGTCCCAGGACTGGCAACATCAGCTCAGCATTCCATAGGAACTTGCTACAAATGCAACTTCTCAGGCTCAACCCCAGACCTACTGAGTCAAACTAGGAAGTAGAGCCTGGCAATCTGAATTTAAATGAGCCCTCCAGGGATTTTATTACACACTTAAGTTTGAGAACCACTGCCTTGGAGAAACTAACAGAATTGCCAGTGCATTAATGCATAAATCCACCCTTTATGTCTGCAAATTCCAAAAGGAAGGCACGACGGGGAGCTCTTCCCCCATTACTTTTGGTTTCTCACAGCCATATCTATTGACGCTTGTTCATCTGGGGGAT
Organism: Hylobates moloch; assembly: GCF_009828535.3. Classification (NCBI taxonomy): domain Eukaryota; kingdom Metazoa; phylum Chordata; class Mammalia; order Primates; family Hylobatidae; genus Hylobates; species Hylobates moloch. The sequence continues at coordinate 222,270,068 of NW_026652276.1, read as the reverse complement.
ATAAAGACTCAATGTCAGAGCATTGTGAAGAATCAGGAAAGGGGTGATTTTTAAAGGTTAGGGGGTTTTAAATTTGGTTTTGCACCTGAATGGATTTTGATGGTAATCCATTTTGCACCCCACTGATTTTCAATTTATAAGTGGTGGCACATGATTGAATTGTTTGACCCCCTGGCCCATTGTCAGCAGGGAAACTGCAATTGGTGAAGTGCAATAATTTAGACAGTGCCTCATGAAACCGATGCCTTATTGTAAATCATATCTGGACAACTGCCCAGTTGCCTGTAATTGGCAGACGCTCCTCCCATGAGACTGACGCTGTCCAAGAGGCAGGTTCTAGAGAGTAGTATGCACTCTTCCTGCATCTTCCATTTTTCAACTTTTCTGCCTCTTTTCCTTTAGCCCACAAGCATCCTGAAGCCTCTCACATGTTCCCAGCATTCCCACTAAGCACACCTCCTCCTCATACCTTCATCCTGTCATCCTCCGTCCTTAACTTGCAAAACTTGTTGAAAAAGGAGTCTACCAGCCAGTCTCCACTTCCTCCATTCACATTCACACCTCCAACCCCACACGCTCTAATTTCCATAACAATTTCCATTAATAGCATCACCTCCCATCCAGTCTACATCATAAATCCTGCAGTCATTGCGAATGCTGCCTCCTCTTCAAGGGCGCCCCGCCTTCCTGACATCCAGCTGGTCACCAAATTCTGCCAGGTCTACTTCAGAAATGTCCCTAGAGTCCAGCACCTACTCTCTGTCTCCCCTCCTCCTGTAGTAGTTGTCCTGATACAGTCAACAACCACATTGTTTAAGGACTTATGAGATAGGAGGGACTCACCAAGGCTCTGTAGACCACTGGTTTCCAACTTTACTTATGCTATGGTGCACACACAGAAGATGTTTACAAGGCACCCTGGAGTGAACGGATGAGGCTGCCCATGGCTCTGTCCAGGCTCCTAGGGCACTGAAGGAGCCAGGGTTTCCACCACACCTGGAACCTATTTATGGGTTCTGGACTTATTCCACCAGCGGGAAACTCTGTTATGGATATCATCTCATTTAATCATTTAATCCATTCTACAACCAAATTAAGTAGGCATTACCATCCTCATCCCTATTTTTTTAATTTTTACTGATTGATTGATTGAGAGAGAGTTTTGCTCTTGTTGCCCAGGCTGGAGTGCAACAGCGCGATCTCGGCTCACCGCAACCTCTGCCTCCCGGGTTCAAGCAATTCTCCTGCCTCAGCCCCTGAGTAGCTGGGATTACAAGCATGTGCCACCACATCCAGCTAATTTTGTATTTTTGGTAGAGATGGGGTTTCTCCAGGTTGGTCAGGCTGGTCTCGAACTCCCGACCTCAGGTGATCCGCCCGCCTCAGCCTCCCAAAGTGCTGGGATTACAGGCATGAGCCACAGCATCCGGCCCCTCATCCCTAGTTTTTAATGGGAAAGTGGAGGCATGAGGAGATTAAATGACTCACCCAAGGAGGTAGCAGTGCCAAGATTAAAACCCAGGACTGTCTAACCAGAGAGCCTCCTCTACCAGGCCACCCTCCCACGTGGAGTGTATGCTATAAAGGAAAATGTGATAATGTCACACCCTAGTCACAGGCCCTCTGTTGGCCTCTTTACACACAGTATAAACCCTACACTCCTCAGGCATAAACTCCCAGCTCCCTTCAGGCCTCAACCTTCACATACCCCAGGCTCCAGCCAGGTGAACCCCCCACCTTACCCTGAATATGCCATATTCACTCCTGACTTAGCATCTATTCTCCTTCCTGCCTTTCTTTCCCTTAGGATGAGTAAACATCTACTCATCCTAAGAGATGGCTCAAATGGCAGTTTCTCAGCAAAGTCTTCCTTGCATCTAGATTGCACCCCAGCAGCAGGCATTCCACCAGCAGCTTCCCTGTTTCTGTCCTTCCTGCAGCAAACACACTCCTGCACTGTGATTTATCTGTTTACATGCCTCACTCCCCGATTAGATTATGAGTTTCTCAAGGGCAGGGATGTTGTCTTATTCATTCATCTTTATCTACCCAGCCCCTAGCACAAAGTAAGCACCAATAACATGTGCTTTGAGGAAAGAAATGAATAATACGAGGTATTCTTTGTAAGACTGCAGTGGGCAAAGAATCCAACTGCTTTTATTACATGCAAGGAATTAAAATAATTGAGGCAAATTAGAATCTAATGAATTAAAGGAGGTGATTGCTGCAGAACTCTGAGTCTATAGCAAACGCCTCTTCCCTGCCTGGACAATACAAGCAGAGGCTTATTAATCACAGTGAGGTAGAAGAAAATGGCATGTGATCACAGAACAGTGTCTCAATGTACTTGGTAAATGTAGGCCCAGGGCAACTAGGTCAATGGTTTTGGGGGAGAAAAAAGGAATCAAAGAAAGAGGAAAGGAAGATATAAAGGGTAGAAGGTTGTAACAAGAATACCATCATGCCTTGGACATGTGCAGTTGGGCAGGTTGTGTCCTGCACAAGGGCACTTCCCAGGGATACCTGGGCACTGAAACCCAGCTGCTGCTCTGCTGGCCAAACCTTGCACCCTGCTGGGGGGTGTTGGGGGCTGCCCCTGCCAGAAGGTCTGCCTTTGTCTCACTTGCACAATGCTGCCTTACGAGCTAGCAGCAGCCCTACCTACAATAATTTCAAGATTCAACAAAACACCTCCAAGACCCAGCCTTGGGACACAAAACCAGGTCCCACTGGGAACGGCCAGATTGGTGACTCCCTCTTGTGTGAGGAAAGTACCTGATTTCTTAGCTCAGGTCAGATTCTCTCAGCCTCAACAGAAACTCAACAAGTTGCCACTGGTTCCAGGCAGGCTGGAGCCAGCTCCTTTAACCTCCTCCAACCGCAGCCCAGCCAGCCAGAGAGGGAAGAGGCCCTTGACATTCAGCAAGAGCAAGAAGCCAACCCACAGGCACTGCAGGTGACTGGCTGGGGAGCCTGCCTAGAGCAGCCACCACAGCCCCGCTGCAGGCCCTCACTATTTGCTTTGCCTGGGGGATTACAAGCATCCTGTCTCTGACAGCAATTAAATTTGAAAGATTCAAATATTGCCTAAAAAGAAAAGCAAAATATTTATCCATGTGTCTGCAGGTCCTGTCAGTGTGCTGGGCTTTTGTAAATACAGGAACCATCTGGGCACCAAATAAGTAGGCCCAGAATGTGGGCTGCCTAATACAAACAGGTTTTCCTGCAGCACACAATGCAGAGGGGCTACCTGGAAGGAAGGACAAGCCCTTCTTCACCAAACTCCTGCATCCCAGCCCAGAGTCTCCGTTCTCCCTCTAGAAGCCTCAGGTGGGGGAGGACTGGCTGGTTGAGATCCCATCCGTGGCTCCTTCCTGTGGCCCCTGTGGGAGACTTATTTATTTATTTAAAAGAGACTGGGTCTCACTATGTCACCCAGGCTGGAATGCAGTGGCATAATCATAGCTTACTACAGCCTGGAGCTCCTGGGCTCAAGTGATTCTCCCACCTCAGCCTCTGCAATAGCTGGGACTACAGGCACATGCCACCATGTCCAGTTAATTTTTTTTTTTTTTAGTAGAGACAGGATCTCACTATATTGCCCAGGCGGGTCTCAAACTCTTAGGCTCAAGCGATCTGCCCACCTCAGTCTCCTAAATTGCTGGGATTACAGGCATGAGCCACCACACCTTGCCTTTTCTTATGTTTTGTAGAGATGGGGTCTCACTATATTGCTCAGGCTGGTCTCAGATTCCTGTGCTTAAGAGATCCTTCCACCTCTGCCTCCCAAAGTGCTAGGAGTACAGGCGTGAACCACCAACCCTGGCCTGGTGGGACACTTTAAACCCTCAGTCATGCTCTGCCTTCTGAGCTAGTAACCCCTCCTGCCCATATATCAGGGTCATAGCAAGCCACAGGTAATTAAGGAGAGTTTCAAAAAAGGACAATTTAACCCAACAGCAAAAGAACAACCTGATTAAAAAATGGGGAAAGGATTTGAACAGACATTTCTCCAAAGGCAATGGCATTCAAATGGCCAACAGGGAAAGATGCCCAAGATCACTAATCACCAGGGAAATGCAAGTTGAAACCACAAGGGGATATCACCTCATGCCTGTTAGGATGGCTATTATCAAAATAAACAAATAAATACATCATATTGGCGAGGAGGCGGAGAAAGCGAAACCCTTGCATGCTATTGGTGGGAATGTAAATCAGTGCAGCCACTGTGGGGCTCAGTATGGTGGTTCCTCAAAAAATTACGAATGATCTAGCAATCTTACTCTTGGGCATATATCCAAAACAATTGAAATCACTATCTCAAATAGATACCTGCACTCCTGTGTTCATTGCAGCATTATTCACGATAGCCAAAACATACAAGCAACCTAAATGTCTATCAGCAGATGAAGGATAAGGGAAAGGTGTATCCATGCGATATCCAATATTGCATCCCTACAATGCCACATAATCGGTCTTTAAAAAGAAGGGAAGCTTGCTGCATGCGACGACCATAGGTTAACCTAGACATTACGCTAAGTGAATAAGCCAGTCATAGAAGGGCAAATACTGCATGATTCCACTTATATGAATTCTCTAAACCAGTCAAACTCATAGAAACAGAGAGGGGAATGGTAGTTGCCAGGGGCTGGAGAGTGGGAGAAATGGGGAGATGCCATTCAACAGATACAAATTTCAGTTGTGCAAGATAAATAAGAGATCTGCTGTATAACCTTGTGCCTATAGTTAATAATACTATTATACACTCGAAAATCTGTTAAGAGAGTAGATCTCATGTTAAATGTCCTTACTACATTAACAGCAAAACAGGGAGGGCAATTTACAAAGCTAAACACAGAGTAGGAAGAGACCAGTGAAGGATGGTGCAAAGGACCCAGGGCTGGCAACAGAAGCAGCTGGTATGACCCCAAGGCCTGGAGGGGCAGAGAAGGGGAAGCGGTCACCAGGACCTGGCAAGGGTGGCCATATGGACAGAGATGATGCAGCCTTTGGCGGACAGTCACAGCCAACCTGCGGTGAGGTGGCAGGGAGGAAACACCCGACCTCTCACTGCTCCAACCTTCAATCTCCCGTCAGTGCCTCCCAGTAGCACAACCCAAACTAGAAGCCGGAGGGTAGGTCAGAGCTCAGAGCAGGTACAGAAGACAGAGGCCAGGTTGGAAAGGCAGACAAAACATCCAGCTCATTCCTCTCTTTCTCCAGGGCTCTTCCTCTCACATCTCCCCTCGCTCTTCCACTTCCAAATACATCACTCTAGCTTCCACTTAGTCAAATGCTAGCACATTCTTCCTTCCTAGAGGTCCCTGGTGGCAAAGGGAGACATGGAGAAGCATCAGTGGGAAGAGACTCTTCCATTACTTTTTCTCCATCTCAAGTTTTCTAAGACCCAAGCATAGCATGACAATTCACATCAAGTACTAAGTCTGGTCCCTGCACATAGTAAGAGCTCAATAAATATTAGTTATTCTTATCAGTTGCTGTCCTAAGACTACTTTAAGGGGACATGAACACAGGAACTCAGAAATAATATTACTGAAATGTTTGCATCATGCTATAAACACAGATCTATGTCTATCAAGTATAAATTTTCACACACAGTAGCCCCAGAAGGCTGGTGGAGCAAGAGTTCTGATGTACGGAAACAGAGACCAAGGAAGGGAGGGTGCCAGAGATGGCACAGAAACTGCGTGCAGTGACACTGAATTCTGAAGTCTGGTCATACCTACAGCAATGCCAGCAGGCAGTTTTTCTCCCACATGTATCAGCTCTCGGCAATCCAGGGCTTCCTAAGTGCTTGTCAAAGAAGTCTATCACTCAAGGGTAATATATATTAAGCAGGGCCCTTCTAGGCAGAGTGGTTTTAGAGGCAGTGCTGGGACCTAACTTCAACCCATCTAAAATTATCTTCCGTAAACAAATGCTGTCGTACTTTATATCTCCATTACAGAGTCATTCCTTTGGATCAAATATTGTTCTCCTGGACACCCATCGTTAAAGCTCTTCAAAATAAGTCTGAAGGGCTGAGATCCCAGATCCCCTTCCTCCAGAGGGAGGGCCCCTCAGCTACAGAGGATGCCTAGAGAGCAAAGATGCTGAGAAAGGATGAAGCACCCAGGGCAAAGGCAAGGCCCTAAACTACTCACAACGGCACCTGGGCACCTGGTGCTGACAGGGTGGCTGAGGAAGAATTGAAATGTGGGAACTCGCTCCACCCATCACTTTACAAGTGGTGAGATGGGATTGCCATGTGATGGCCCAACGTATTTAGGAGAAATTGGGTTAAACAAAGTATAAACGGCTTCCTTATTGCAGGACTTCAAGAGTTTTTAATATACATTGTGACTCCCCCAAAAAGGGACAGTTAGAGCAGATTTTCCTAGACTCCTTTATTCCCAAATCCTTTTTTATTCAAAGGACAGTTTCCAGCACTAGACAGAGTTTATCAAAATCAGAAATCGGTCTAAGTGCTGTGGCTCAGCCTGTAATCCCAGGACTTTGGGAGGCCAAAGTGGAAGGATCGCTTGAGGCCAGGAGTTCAAGACGAGCTTGGGCAATAGAGTGAGACCCCGTCCCTATAAAAAAAACTTTTAAAAATTAGCCGAGTGTGGTGTTGCACACCTGTGGTCTTAGCTACTCGAAAGGCTGGGGTGGGAGGATTGCTTGAGCCCAGGAGTGTGAGGCTTCAGTGAGCTGTGATCACACCACCACACTCCAGCCTGGGTGGCAGAGCAAGATCCTGTCTCTTAAAAAAAAGTCAGAAGCCATTTCTTTTGTTTACATTCGTACAGCAATGGGCACATAGGAAGCCCTGAGTTATATTTGGATGAGTGAAAAATGGACATCGAGGCCTGCTATTGATCAAATGATCTACTAGGTAAATTGAGTAATGGCTCCAAGTGTCTGCTGCTCTCTTCTCCGAAGCCATATCTGAGAGCTACCAGCAAAGCCATACCAGGGTTGAATTCCCACCCACAAGCTGTGTTTACACAATGTCTTAAAATGAGTCTGGCATCTGTGGACAAAACTAGTGCAATCGCCCTCAGTGTCCTGTGCCACATCCCCTCCGTTCACCTCCGATTCTGGCTGAAGCTGCAGTGGACGCTCCTGGGAAAGCTGATAGTGCCCACAGCAAGTGCCCAGCAGCCCTCCCTGCCTCCACTCCCTTCCCAAGTCCACTGAGCCCATGCTGAGCAACTACAGGAAAGCAGCTCTCAACCAAGGGGGTGACAGGGGTGACAGATGGAGAGCAACAGCCCCGTCCTTTGGGAGACTAGTTATGAGATGCTTTCTCACAGTTTCTCACAATTCCCCCTGGAATTGAACCTGATGCTCACAGTAGTCACTGGCTCAACCTCACCTTCTTGACTGGCTTCTCCTCCTTCCGGTCTCACGCTTCCAGCTCCTGCCCACCTGCTTCCCTCAGAGTCCCCGTCACAAGCTCTACTTTTGGAAGAACCCAAACTAAGAACGATGACCTAGAGGAGTGTAGCGGACAGGTTTACATGCTTGAAAAAGGAACTGGTACAATTTAGTCTTGCGGTTACTTCGAAGGATCCTATGAGCACTGTTGGATGAGGTAGGCTTTCTCTTCCTTTTTGGTTCCCCCGAGGCCCTTTCCTCTCTTGGTATTCACCCATCTACAGGCACAGGGATGGACTCCAGTAGTCCAGGACACACTACTGGACCACATCTGAGAGTCCGTGTGTTTCCTCCACCCCAGAGTTCCTTTTTTTAAAAGAAACAAAAATCTATTCAATGCCGACCACATGCCGGAGGCTCCCGTATTATCCCATGCTGTCCTCGTGACAACCCCAGGAGGGGATATTCTAGGACTAGCCCTGTTTGACAAAAGAGGCCTCCAGGCCTTCATCTGTGCCAGCCAGGGGAAAAGCTGGGATGCAGAGTCTGGCCTCACTAACCCAGGTATGTGCTTTCCAGTGTGAGTGCAGCAGTTTCAGATACCACGGCTATAAGGATTCACTGTTGGGTGGAAGATTTGTTGGGAACAAGGGTTATATTTGCAGCCATAGTACCTTGTACATGGAAGGAACTCAATACATCCACTGATGAGGAAAGAAAGAAAGGGAGGAAGGAAGGGACATCGTCCATGTCCGAAATGTTGCTCACCTTTCCACGGTGACAATGCCCGGAGTGTCCAGCCCACGTGGGGTCTCCCAGTGGCACATGCTGGCCTCTGCCCACCACAGTGTCAGCCTTTAGGACTTGACGCTGTCTCACCCAATGGGCTGACAGTTCTTAGACTTTCTAGCCCGAGGCCTGGCTAATCCCCTGCACTTAATATACGGAAGATTAAATCAAAAGAAGAAAGAGCACATGGAAAAAAACCACCAACAAAAAAAGACAAAACCAGTTAGAGATTTAAGGCTCAGGCTTCGTCTCCTCTTTAAAGAGCATTTTCTCAAAAAAGAAAAAAGTTAAAATAACATCTTAGCAGGGAGATTTTTCTTTAGCACATTAGGAAGGCCATTTATCAGATGCCTTCGCATTATCACATTGGATTCTTCAGAAGACCACGAGAGTTGGGTGGAGGAACACAGGAGTCTAGGGGCTTAAAGATTGGAGATGAAAAGGGAAACTCTGTCGGTGATGAAAGGGGCAGGAAGCAAACCAGGAATATTCTGGGGCTTCAAAGTGGGCAAACCATGCTGGTGGTTCCCACACCCCCCACAGCCCTGTCCCCAAATGGGGCAGAAATGGGAGAGGCGGAGAAGGCACACCCTTGGCAACCTCCACCAAGACCGGCAATGTTGACAGGAGCTCTCCCTATTTAAAAGGCAACTCTTCACAAAAGCTTATTTCAAGAAATCTCCACACCCCACCTCCCCCACGTCTTCTCTTTAGCGCCTTCTGCTCCTCCCAGATGTTCTGAGCCCAAGGATTTGCAAGGCTTATAGCTGCTGCAGGCCCAGCCAGAAAGAAGGTTTTATTTTCTTCATACTGAGGAAAAGTGTTATCTACGTTTTTATTTTCAATGCTTTCAAATGCATTCCATTTTGTATGCTTTGTTTTTTTGTGCTGCCATATCAATGTGGCCTTTTAATGTTGTTTTGTATGCATTGCGTAGACTGAGTCCTAAATATTTAATTTCTCTCCATTCTATGTTACATAAATGTTTGTTATGAGAGGTGCTCAGGGGACTCTCCTCATTACACACATGGAATTTCATTTTCGAAACCTGTCACCCCACCATCATGTTTCTGACCCCGTTACCCTGCCCCTAAACACCTTCTGCTGGTTCTATTGCAACACGTTTATTATATATTCATCATGTATTTCTATCTATGGTAAAAGCTCTGAGATAGAGGAGCTTGTGTTTTTCACCTTTGTGGTCCTGATGGTCAAAATGATGCTTTGAGTACTGTTATTCATTTTAACAATAGCTTCTGTTTAATGAATACTTTCTGTGTACTAGGTACTGTGCACAGAACTGTTTTATTCATTTGTTTAATGCTAAAAGGTGCATTATTATCCCCACTCATATATGAAGACTGAGAAGCTTAGAGATATATCCTTATCAAAAGTGCATAGCTATTAGGTGGCAGAGGTGGGATTCCAATCCACCTAACACACTCTTAAGTATGCCCTGCCACACATGTGAAAAGAACTTGGGAAATACCAGTCTCTTCTGAAAGAAAGCAGGAGATCTTCCAAGGTTTTATATTGGAAACATATAAAGTAAAACTTTTCCATTTGCAGGGATTTTCAGCACCTACAGACTCTGCTGCTCTTATCAGAGTAAGACAAAATGTTTGCTTCCATAGCTCCCCTAACAAGCTGGAGAGAAGATAGCTCCGCAGTAACACAGCGCACAGAAGTGAAGGAGAGCTCAGAGTGCTCACTAGCCTGCATCTGACGTCTTAAGTCTCAGCCACATTCCTGTCCCCATTCCCAGGACAAGCCACTTACCAGCAGGAGCCTTTGGGGCTCACCCTCTCAAAGCCTCTATTTCATCATCTGCAAAATACTGATGGTAATAATAGCACACACCTCAGAAAACAGATGAGGAATAAAGGAGATAACCCATATAAAACCTGCTCCATGGTGAGCCATCAGTAACATCCCCTTCCCATACAACAGCCCATAAATATTTAAAGACAATGCTTATGCCCCCCACCCCCACCCCCACGTCTCCTTTTCTTCCAGCTGAACACTTCCCGGCTCCCCCAGCTACACAGTCACAAAACCCATTACTACACTGGCCATCCTCCAGGTTGTCTGTGGTTGAGAATCTTCCCCAGGGTCACACAGAGCACTGGGTACAGTCACTCCTGTGCACAGTCAGACCTGTGCAAACCCAGTAGGGCCACCGGCTCCCAGGTCTGGTGTCACAGCTCTGGCCATGTGGCCTGGCCTCCTCTTAGCTTTGTGGGCTGCTGTGTGCCGGTGCTGTCACCCGAGGGGATGGCGCCGACGTGGTTTCCTCCAACAAAGCTATTCAGCCAGCTCTGCCCCTTCATGTACATGGGCAGCTGTCTTTTCTCATTTTTCAGTTTTTTTTAATATTTTGATTTGTTACCTCAGTGTAGGATCTTCTATTTGTTCCAGCCCCTGAAAAAAAATTTTGGATTGTGATTCTGTCATTCTACAAATTAGCAATTAGTCCCACATGCTGCATCAGCAGGCCATCCCCATCCTCGCCAAGTCATCGCTAAAATCTTTCCACAGGGCGGTGCTGGAGGCAGAACTCTACCCGAGCACACACACAAAGCCTTGTCGTGACCCGAAATCAAGCAGTTAGGAGAAAGCGCTTTGGGTGCCATCATTCTGCTGCCAGGAACTCAGCTCCCTCCCTGATCTGCCTCCACACGTTCCTGTTTTGTCCACCTGGATGTCATGAGAGACCTTGCCCACACTGTTCACCCCTATCAGTCTGTCTAAGAACCGTATCCAAAAAGGGAATGAGGTCAGCTTGGCATGGCTTGTTCACTCTGCCGGTATCACCACTTTCTCACTGTGTGCTCACCCACCATCTGTTTAATAAGCCTTTTGGACAGCTTTCCAGGGCTCCCTCTAACTGGGCTGCTTGTCCACATTCACGGAATCCCCTGATAGTGCTCTCTTTCATTGAAAATCTAGACACCAGTCACCTGCCTCCAGGCTCACAGCACTTTTCATTCCACAGCTCCTTCAAGCCATCCTGTCTCCCGCCACAACCAGGACAGACCCATTAGAAAAACAACCTCTCAGCCCCACTAGAAAAACCACCTCGGAAAAACCATGTCCCCTACAACCAGGACAGCCCCACTAGAAAAATCACCTTTGCATTCCACAGCTCCCTTAAGCCATCCTGTCTACCCCGGCAACCAGGACAGCCCCACTAGAAAAGCCACCTCTACCTGTGCTTCCACATCATCGGGTGGTTAGCATTCCAACTAAGAAATAAAAATAGGCCAGGCACAGTGGCTCACAACCATCATCCCAACATTTTGGGAAGCCAAGGCAGGAGAATCACTTGAGCCCAGGGGTTCAAGACCAGCCTGGGCAACACAGTGAGACTCTGTCTACAAAAATTTTAATTTTTTTGAGATGGAGTGTCGCTCTGTCACCCAGGCTGGAGTGCAGTGATGCGATCTCAGCTCACTGCAAGCTCTGCCTCCCGGGTTCATGCCATTCTCCTGCCTCAGCCTCTCAAGTAGCTGGGACTACAGGCGCCCGCCACCACGCTCAGCTAATTTTTTATATTTTTAGTAGAGATGGGGTTTCACCACGTTAGCCAGGATGGTCCCGATCTCCTAACCTCATGATCCACCTGCCTCGGCCTCCCAAAGTAAGTGCTGGGATTACAGGCGTGAGCCACCACGCCCTGCCAAAAAAATTTTTTTAATTAGCCAGGCATGGTGGCCTGCACCTCAGCTTCTTGGAGGCTGAGGCAAGAGGATGGCTTGAGTCCAGGAGTTCATGGTTAAAGTGAGCTATGATGGCACCATGGCACTCCAGCCTAAGTGACAGAGCAAGACCCTGTCTCAAAGAAGAAAAAAGAGAGAGAGAGAGAGAAGGAAGGAAAAAGGAAGCAAAGGAGAAAGGAAGAAAATAAGAAAGGAATAAAGAGAGAGAACCAACCTCCCCACTGGGGGACCACCAGGCACCTCTCCCACTACAACGGATGGAGATCTTCCCCAAATTATGCCGGATGGCTTCCATTCCTCTGCCTTACCATTGCATTTGCTAACCAGGTTCTTTTCATTCCTTTATCAAGAGACTCTTTCTTAACTAAAGCACCTAGGAGGTTGCCATTACTACTAATGGCAGAAACCGCAGTTACTTTTGCAGCAACCTGTAACATTTCACAGGCTTCTGCTGTAAAGTTCACCTCATCTTCAGTGGGAGCTACCACCTTTTTATCCTAATTCCTTTTTTCCTGCATTCTGAATGCCTTTGCCCCTTTTCTGAGTTTTTTTGCATGTTTTAAACAAGACATTTTTAAATGTCATTACATAGTCGCTTCTTCACAAGAGGAAATAAAGAATGAGCTGTCACCGTCTGTGCCCCTCATGGCCCATCCTGCCTGCGTGTTTTTGGCTGCTTTTTCCCCACTTCGCTCATGTATTTTCCAGCCTGAAACAGACTTCTTGGGAAAGAATGAGAAGGTGAGGTATGGCTTTGGATTACCATCTAGGGTGTAGTAAATAATCTATCCCTTATTCCCATCACATCCCTAATGACCTTTGGGAAAGTTCAGAGCCGCGAGCTGCCACCACCCCGCCTGCGGCCCCACACGCCCGGTGCAGACACCCGGCGCAGCTCCTCCAGGTACAGTTTCAGCCAGTGGAAGAATCATCCATCTCCAGGCTCTGACAGACAAACGAGGCGAGAAGGAGACCAGATCTGGTTTTTCACTGGAAAACAATGAGCTCATGCTTTCTCTCTGGGGACCCAGGAAGTGGAGACAGATCTGGAGATGGGAGACAGTGATGGAGGCAGGCAGAGGCGATGAAGGATGGGCCGGGAAGAGAAAGGAGGCCAGTCTGGCACTTTTTTAATGTCACTTTTGATAAGAATCCCCAGCTCTCAGGCCAGAGGGAAACATCCATTTTCTTTAAATTAAGGATTCAGCATGAGGCAGTTGTCCTAAAGGAAAGGGACGAAGAGAAGATAAACAGACTTGGAAATTCGTCATTCCTGCTTCTTCAGAGAAAAGTAAAATGATTGTTCATGAGTCACCAGAATTGCAGATGCCAGGACAGAGATGGCTTTCTTGGGCTCTGCTGCCGCCACCTCTGGGTGTGGCTTTGGGACCTGATGGCAGACACTCTGCTGGCCAGCTTCTCCCCAGTCAAGTCTGCCTCCCCTGGGTATGCACCTCTAGAAGGCCAAGGCCAGGCATTTCCTACAGACTGAGCTCAATAAAAATGAGAGGATTCAGACAGCCACCCAGATGCTTCCAAATAGCTGAATGAATGTTTAGTTTCAGCTAGGGAAAAAAAAATGCATATCACTGAGTTTTCCACTTTTCCTTTGAAAAGGGAGTCACATAATGCTGATTTTCCTTTTTACCAGTTAATTCAGAGAGAGAGAGAGAAAGAAGAGATTAGGGAAGAACTGGGGGGAACTGAGTTGTACTTGAGAAACACAATTCAGATGATTGCCTATTTTCCTCTTCAACCTGTTATATGCCTTAGCTAAAACTTGAATGGAAACTGGCAGGGTGTGGTGGCTCATGCCTGTAATCCTAGCACTGTGGGAGGCTGAGGTTGCTGGATCACCTGAGGTCAGGAGTTCGAGACCAGCTTGGCCATCATGGTGAAACCCCATCTCTACTAAAAATACAAAAAAATTAGCCAGGTGTGGTGGTGCATGCCTATAATCCAGCTACTCGGGAGGCTGAGGCAGGAGAATTGCTTGAACCCAGGAGGTGGAGGTTACAGTGAGCCAAGATCACGCCACTGCACTCCAGCCGGGGCAAGAGAATGAGACTCCATCTCAAAAACAAAAAACAAAAAAACTTGAATGGAAACTAAAGATCACAGACAGAACATAGAACCCCCAAATAGATGAATTATGTTTCTCTTTATACCTCTGTCTACTCGCAATATTGATTATTTCCATGTTTAAGTTAAATGGCTTGGCTAGATTACAGATGTTAATTAAAGTATTAACTTGTCCTGACTCCCTAGTTGCAATGAAATTCAAAAACAGAACTGAAAAAAGGAATAGCAACTTATTCACTCTTTTCCTCCTGTGTCCTGCAGCACTATGCAGAATAAAGAGCGTGGGTGCTGGAGCCAATTTGCCATGGGTTCTAACCCTGGCTTTAAGAATCCCTAGATATGGGATCTTGGCCAAATTAATGAAGCCCTCTCTCTATACCCAAGTGTTTTTATTTTAAAATGGTGTGGTGCAAGTATCTACCCCCTTAGGGATATTGTGAGAATTCAATAAGTTTATATAGGTAAAGCACTTTGTGCCTGGTATGTCATAAGCAATCCACAATTGTTATTGCTATTATTATACTATGGCACCATTTGGGACACAGATTATATATGTCAGACACCATGAATGTCCTTTAAGATATGCAGCAAGCACAAATCTGTCATGGTTTAACAAAAGAAATGAATGTCTGGGAGACAGCTTCCTATCATCCTCTCTTCTTCTGGCCTCAGTTACTGATCTCAGTTTCTTTCTCAGCCATGTTGCTGGCATCTCACCCCATCCCCACTCACAGCCCAAGGCAGCATCTCCCATTACGCTGTAACCCTGGCTGTGTCCTACCATCCTACTCCTGGCTCAAGGACTGAGCCTACTGTGCCCTGATTTCCAGCCCCCTTGAAGACCAATTACACCAATGAGCTTCTCCAGCACATCTCCTCCATGCATGCACGAGATCCTCAAGACATGAAAGCAGAAACATGGCTGCAGTTGCTCGGCACCAAATGTAGTCTGATATTGGATGCACCCAGGGGAGTCATGATTTAGGACTCACCTTTGACCTGCAAAGGTGATACGGGTTAGTTAAACAAGTGTCCCCTAACCCCCAACCCTTAGCTCTAACCTGATGAGTCCAAGCCAAGATGGAATTTATTATTTTTTAACTTTCAGAAACGTTGCTCCACATTCCACTTCCCAATCAAAACAGCAAACCTAACAGATTATATCAAGACTTGGTAAAGACAGGGGAAATAGAAACTTCCAGACACTGTTATTTGGACTGTTCCAAACACTTGACAAAATCAGGTAGAAATGTATATGCCCTATGGCCCACATTTACAGCCCCTCAACAAACTCCTACATGTGTGCCTAAGGAGGACATATATACAAGGATATTCAATACAGCATTGCTTGCAAAAAAGAGTGAAAACCAAATATCCAAAAAAGAGTGAAAACCAAAAAAAAGTGGAAAAGTAAAAGGTGGTCACATTCACATGATAGAATATTATAGAGTCATTAAAATAAATGAACTAGAACTGTGTGTGTGCGTGCACATGTGTGTGTGTGTATAATGATAGATCTCAAAATATAATATGAAAAGCAAATAGAACTGCAGATTGATACATACAGTATCATACTGATATGGTTTGGCTGCGTCCCCACCCAAATCTCAACTTGAATTGTATCTCCCAGAATTCCCATGTGTTGTGGGAGGGACCCAGGGGGAGGTAATTGAATCATGGGATCCGGTCTTTCCTGTGCTATTCTTGTGATAGTGAATAAGTCTCCTGAGATCTCATGGGTTTATCGGGGGTTTCTACTTTTGCTTCTTCCTCATTTTCTCTTGCTGCTGCCACGTAAGAAGTGCCTTTCGCCTCCTGCCATGATTCTGAGGCCTCCCCAGCCATGTGGAACTGTAAGTTCATTTAAACCTCTTTTTCTTCCCAGTCTTGGGTATGTCTATCAGCAGTGTGAAAATGAACTAATATAGTAAATTGGTACCAGTAGAGTGGGGTGTTGCTGAAAAGATACCTGAAAATGTGGAAGCAACTTTGGAACTGGGTAACAGGCAGAGGTTGGAACAGTTTGGAGGGCTCGGAAGAAGACAGGAAAATGTGGGAAAATTTAGAACTTTCTAGAGACTTGTTGAATGGCTTTGCCCAAAATGCTATATGGACAATAAGGTCCATATAGCGATATGGACAATAAGGTCTAGGCTGAGGTGGTCTTAGCTGGAGATAAGGAACTTCTTGGGAACTGGAGTAAAGGTGACTCCCGTTATGTTTTAGCAAAGAGACTGGCAGCATTTTGCCCCTGCCTGAGAGATTTGTGGAACTTTGAACTTGAGAAAGATAACTTAGGGTATCTGATGGAAGAAATTCCTAAGCAGCAAAGCATTCAAGAGGTGACTTGGGTACCGCTAAAGGCATTCAGTTTTATGAGGAAAGCAGAGCATAACAGTTTGGAAAATTTGCAGCCTAACTAGGTGATAGAAAAGAAAAACCCATTTTCTTGGGAGAAATTCAAGCCAGCTGCAGAAATGTGCATAAACAGCAAAGAGCCTAATGTTAATCCTCAAGACCATGGGGAAAATGTCTCCAGGCCATGTCAGAGATCTTCATGGCAGCCCCTCCCATCACAGGCCTGGAGGCCCAAGAAGAAAAAGTGGTTTCATGGGCCAAGCCCAGGGTCCCCGTGCTGTGTGCAGCCTAGGGACTTGGTGCCCTGTGTCCCAGCCACTCCAGCTGTGGTTGAAAGGGGCCAATGTACAGGTTGGGTGTTGCTTCAGAGGGTGGAAGCCCCAAGCCTTGGCAGCTTCCATGTGGTGTTGGGTCTGTGGGTACACAGAAGTCAAGAATTGAGGTTGGGGAACCTGCATCCAGACTTCAGAAGATGTATGGAAATGCCTGGATGCCCAGGCAAAAGTTTGCTGCAGGGGTGGGGCCCTCATGGAGAACCTCTGCTAGGGCAGTGTGTAAGGGAAATGTGGGGTCGGAGATCCCATACAGAGTTATCTACTGGGGTACTGCCTAGTGGAGCTGTGAGAAGAGGGCCACCGTCCTCCAGAACCCAGAATAGTAGATCCACTGACAGCTTGCATCACGTACCTAGAAAAGCCGCAGACACTCAACACCAGCCCATGAAAGCTGCCGGTGGGGAGGCTGAACCCTGCAAAGCCACAGGGGCAGAGCTTCCCAAATCCATGGGAACCCACTTCTAGCATCAGCCTGACCTGGATGTGAGACATGGCGTCAAAGGAGATCACTTTGGAGCTTTAACATTTGACTGACTGCCCTGCTGGATTTCAGACTTGCGTGGCCCCTGTAGCCCCTTTGTTTTGGCCAATTTCTCCCATTTGAAATGGCTGTATTTAGCCAATACCTGTATCCCCATTGTATCTAGGAAGTAACTAGCTTGCTTTTGAATTTACAGGCTCATAGGCAGAAGAGGCTTGCATTGTCTCTTTGAGATGTGAACTTTTGGGTAATTGCTGAAATAAGACTTCAGGGGACTGCTGGGAAGGCATGATTGGTTTTGAAATGTGAGGACATGAGATTTGAAGAGGCCAGGGGTGGAATGATATGGTTTGGCTGTGTCCCCACCCAAATCTCAACTTGAATTGTATCTCCCAGAACTCCCAGGTGTTGTGGGAGGGACCCAGGGGGAGGTAATTGAATCATGGGGTCTGGTCTTTCCCATGCTATTCTTTTGATAGTGAATACGTCTCATGAGATCTGATGGGTTTATCAGGGGGTTCTGCTTTTGCTTCTTCCTCATTTTTTCTTGTTGCTGCCAAGTAAGAAGTATATGAGGTAGCCTGAGGCCAGCCCACAAGGCCCGGAATGGCATATGAGGAGTCTGCACCTCACTCAACAGGAAACAGAAGTACTTTGAGGGCCAGAACTGGGCAGGGTCCTGCAGGAGGCTCTTGGAACTGGCAGCAGGGCATTCAGGGAAGAACCTGGGCTGGGGCTGTTGTGCTTGTCCAGGCACCAGAGTGGGGGCCTGAGTATGGCTGCAGACATGGGCAGGGTGGATGCCCATGCCCTCTATCTAATTGTTCCACTCTGGCCATGGTCTCTGCTTACCTCCAACTCCTCTGCCCGTCCTCCAGCCAAGTCCTACCCCTGCAGCCTGCTTCTCCTGTGAGGCAGTGGCCCAAGCATCCTCTGCCTCTAGCCCCTCTGCTAAACAACCCCTGCTCTTGGAGTTGGAGGTAAGCAGAGACCATGGCAGGGTGGATGCACAGGAGCCCATCCAGTCTACACTTGGCTTCCAGGTCCCCTTGAAGTTGACTGCTCCTTGCAGGGATGGGCCCGGCCTAGGCCTCCCTGCACACTGTGCTCACCCTTCTCCCGCAGCAGAATCCAACAGCCACTCTCACTTCCCAAACATAAGAGCTAAGAGGTGGCAAGTTGGTACCCCCTGGGACCTCAGGCATCCAGACAGAGTGAGTGGAGAGGAGCAAATCGTGCTGACGGAGTCACCTGACCCTGGAAGGGCTGCCCAACTCCTCCATATAAGCATATTATTCCCATGACTCCAGGGGCCCCTTAGGTTTTGCATTCAGGGCCTCTCTGAGATCAGAAGCCAGCACACAGAAGCAGAGAGAGCTAAGACAGATAGCTGTCTCTTATCTAGTTTCGCAAGGCCTCAGGTTGCCACCCCATTCACTGCGGTGAACAGAACTGGTGCTGCAGGAGCCTCGCCAGGAAGTCTTCTCAGGGGAACTCAGGATCACAAAAGCACAGCCAAGAGCAGGAGTGGTTCAGCAGAGGGGCTGGAGGCGGAGGATGCTAGGGCCACCGCCTCATAGGAGAAGCAGGCTGCAGGGGCAGGGCTTGGTTGGAGGATGGGCAGAGGAGTTGGAGGTAAGCAGAGACCATGGCCAGAGTGGAACAATTAGATAGAGGGCATGGGCAGCTAACACTGGAGACATTTCCACTTTCCTACATTTTTTCCTGCTTACAGAAGATGGAATACATTAAGATTTTTAAAATAAAAATAAATATCAAATCGTAAGATGCTTCCCCCCTGGGAATTAGGACTTCAAAACGCACATCGCAGAGATGTTTGTGGAATAAAGTGGCAGATATGAAACCACCAAAGCAAGTGATGTCTAAGCACTGAAATAGACTGAAGTAAACACCTAAAAATGAAGACCACTGGCTGGGCATGGTGGCTCACGCCTGTAATCCCAGCACTTTGGGAGGCCGAGGTGGGTGGATCACCTAAGGTCAGGAGATCGAGACCATCCTGGCTAACATGGTGAAACCCTATCTCTACTAAAAATACAAAAAAATTAGTCAGGTGTGGCGGCACGTGCCTGTAGTTCCAGCCACTCAGGAGGCTGGGGCAAGAGCCTGGCAATGAGCCAAGATTGCCCCACTGTACTCCAGCCTGGGCAACAGAGTGAGACTCTGTCAAAAAAAAAAAAAATGCATGGAGAGTCCCTATTCCTTCCCATCTCTCATTCCAAGTTGCAGCAGCTCCCAGTTAGCTCCTGGAATATCTGCCTTGGTGCTTCTTTCTGCTGGACCGCCCACCCCCACCTCTCCCTTCCCCAGCTGCGTGGCCTATCTCCCCCTCCACATCCTGACAGTCCTTTTCTAACCTCTGGTGTCTCTGCTGATCTTGGTCACTCCCTGCAGACCTGGAGCCCTCTGCCTGTCCTCTCTCTATAGCTACTTGGTGCTTCTTCCCCAGCAGGGCTCTGCCTTTCTCTGCTGCTTAGGTGATAGAAGAACTGGGCCGGAATTCAGAAAATCCAGCTCAATTTAAAACATGGGAATTTACTATATAGTAATAGTGGCATCTCAAATCAGTAAGGGAAATGATGGTTTATTTAATAAATGATATTCAGTAAACTGGATAGCCCTCTGGGAAAAATAAAATAAAATTGAAGGCATGCTTTGCCCCTTAAACCAGGGTAAATTCCAAATGGATCAAATATTTGTTTGGAAAATTTTAAGTCACAAAGCATTGGAAGAAAACAGGATTAAAATCTTTTTATAGCCAAAAAGAAAAAAAGCCTTTGCAACTATTACCCAAAATCCATAAAAGAAAATACTGATAAATTTGAATATGTAAAAATACAAAATTTCACATAGCAAAACCTACCATAAGCAAAATCAAAAAACAAACTGAGAGGAATACTTGCAACTCACATCACAAAGAACTCATTTGCTGCAAAGATTAAAAAAGCACCTACAACTGATAAGAAAAAGATCAACCAATACAATTTTAAAATGAGCAAAAGATAGGAACAGAAAGTTCATGGAAATACAAATGTCACTTAAACATATGAAAAGATACTCAAGAGCACTCAAAATAAGACAGCTACAGATTAAATCTACACTGAATGTCATTTGTAACTATCATTCTGGCCAAGGCCCGGAAGCAGGGTTGATGGCAGTGGTGAGATGTGGAGAACCAGACACTGTTGTGAGTTGCCGTTGGAGTGTAAATTTTGTAAATTTGTTCAGCCTCTCTGGAGGGCAATCCATCAGGATCTCTCAAAATTACAAAGCCTCAATTTGACCCAGAAATTCCACATTCAGTAATTTATCCAAGAGATGTTTCACAGGTGTGAAATGACAGATGTACAAGGTTATTCATTGCCACTTTGCTCATAAGAGCAACCTAAATTTCCATCAATAGGAGAATGAATAAATTATGGTACATGCATGCAATGGAAGGCAATACAGCCACTTAAAAATAGACAAGACTCTTTAGAAACTGATATGGAAAGCCTTACCAGATAAATTAAATGAAAATAAGCAAGGTGTAATATATACAGTAAGTCCTTACTTAATGTCATTGATAGGTTCCTGGAAACTGGCTTTAAGCGAAATGATGTATAATGAAACCAGTTATTTTTTCTCATCAGTATTATAATGAAACAACATTATTCAAGGACCTGATGTATGTTGCTTCACTTAAAATTGCAGTTTCCAAGAACCTATTGATGATGTTAAGTGAGGACTCAGTATACCACTTTTATGTAAAAAAAAGGGAAAGAGGTGACAAATATAAATATAGATGAATAGGTATATGCTTGCCTATGCATAAAACATCTCTGGATGCAAACTAGTAATATTGGTTGTCTACAGAAGGATACTTGGGAGTTTGGGAAAATGAGAGGGAAAGAAACATTGCTTGTACAGATGGTCCCCAACTTAAGATAGTTTGACTTAGATTGTTCAACTTTACCATGGTGTGAAAGTGATAGACTTCAGTAGAAACCGTATGTCAAGTGCCCATATGACCAACTTGTTTTTTACTTTCAAAACAGTATTCAGTAAATTACATGAGCTGGGCATGGTGGCTCCTGCCTGTAATCCCAACATCTTGAGAGGCCGAGGTGGGAGGATCACTCGAGCCCAGGAGTTCAAGACCAGCCTGGGCAACATAGAGAGCCTTCATCTCTATAAAAAAAAAAAAATTAGCCACAGTGGCACACGACTGTAGTCCCAGCTACTTGGGAGACTGAAGTGCGGGAATCGCTTGAGCCCAGGAGGTCAAGGCTACAGTGAGCTGTGATCACACCCCTGTACTCCAGCCTGGGCAACAGAACAAGACCTTGTCTAAAAGAAAAAAAAAAAAAAAAAAAGTTACATGAGATATCCAACACTTTGTTATAAAATAGGCCTTGTGTTAGATGATTTTGCCCAACTGCAGGCTAATGTAAGTGTTCTGAGCACAGTTAAGGTAGGCTAAGCTAAGCTATGATGTTTGATAGGTTAGGTATATTAAGTGCATTTTCTACTGCTGATATTTTCAACTTATGATGGGTTGATCAGGACAAAACCTCATCATAAGTCAAGGAGCATCTGTTTATCCTTTTATGCTTTTAAGACATTAAACCATGTGAATGTATTGCCTATTTTTTAAACGTTGATTATAATGCTAAAAAACAAAACAAGGTGAAGTTAAAATCATAAAAAAGAATATGGGTCTGTTCCAGCTCTGCCCAGGATGATGTGGGGATGGCCAGTTCCCCTCTCTGAACCTCAGACTCTGAGCCTTGCCCTTCAGGGTTCCACACTCACAGCTGCACAGGGCCCAGCATCCCTGGTGGTTCTTGGTCAAGACCATCCAGTTTCCAGCACTCAGAGCCCTCCTCTCCCCACAACTTTGGCCACCCCTCTCTAAACTCCAAGGCAGGGCTGACCTTTCCCAGAGAGACGTTACAATGGCTGACACAGTCAGGATGCCGCTCAGGCTGATGTGGGAGCCAGCTCTGTCATTGCCACCACGAACTCTGCCCTGACCTTGTATACCAGTCGCCCTGACTTTATATACCAGACTGGGTAACTGGGCCTCTGCTTTATTCTCCCATGACCAGGGCCTGACTGTGATGACCGCTTCAGTCACCAGTCTCCCTAAGCTGAGGACTCCACCTTCTGGAATCCTGGCCTCAGAAGAACTTCAGAGGCTTGGTCCCTGGCTGCCAGACCTAGGAACTGACCCAATAGTCTACAGGCCACCCTTAAGTTCCTGCTGCTCTGCCTGTCTGCTATCTGCCCACCCACCAGCATCGGCCCACAGGCTGGGCTCAGCTATTCATTCCTGACTCCAGAGTGCCCTGGAAGGGTTTCCTCTACTCTGGGTGCCACTGCATGGGAAAGTTCTGCCTTCACTCAATGCTTCACGTGGCCAATCCATTAGAGCTTTGCTCTTGGAAACAGGCCTTCAAGTCTTTCCCTCTGGCTACATTCTAGTACAATGCAGTGAGGGATTCTCTTTTGTCATTTGATGTTCATTCTGGGTTATATTCAAACAGCTCAGAAAGCCTCTTATGATGTCCAGGTACCACAGCTGTCTGAAAGACGAAACATGGCTTCATTGTAGACCTTCAGAGCTACACTGGCTCCACCACTCTGTCTTTCCAAAGGACACTGTGACCTCCTCAGTTTGGGCTTCTGATTCCTTGTCAACTAATTCAGCATCAGGCCATGTGGCCTTGGACCTTCCTCAGGCAGCTGGATTCAGGGACACCTTCTAGCTCAGCATTACCAATGAATAACGTTGGCTCTTTTCAGGGTTTCTCAGGTTTGGGTAAGTCTGTGACCTTGATTCTCTCCAGGCTTATCTTCAATCCGCAGCGCATCCCAGACTTTGCAAAGCAGCCTGTAATTTTTGTGTGTCCTCTCGTGTGAGTACTTCAAGGTCACAATCACCAGCACAGAGCAATCAGCTCTCAGATGACTGTCTTAATGGATGTTGTTTGCAGCTTATCCTAACTAGAATGTAAGCTTATTTCTGTTTTATCTCCTCATAACACCTAGGGAAGCACAAGGCCTGCATACAGATGTAGAACATACCGGAAAAAAGTTTGGGACTAGAAGTCAGGAAGCTAGATCTGTCTCTCACTTGCTCATTGTGTATAACTGGGCAAGTCTCTTGACTTCTCACTGACTCAGTTTCCTCCCACATCAAATGAGAGTAGTTATGCAAGTTGAGTATTTGCACAAGAAGTGTTTTGGATTTTGGATCTTTTCAGATTTTTGAAACACTTGCATTATACTCACCATTGAGCCTTCCTAATCCAAAAATCCAAAACTGAAATGCTCCAATGAGCATTTCCTTTGAGTGTCTTCAGATTTTGGAGCATTTTAGATTTTTGCATTTTTGGATTAGGGATGCTCAACCTGTACCTACTCCAAGGTGGTTGTGACGATCCAATGAGTTCGGGCATGTGAAGATGTGGGTTTAGCCATTACACACAACACAGGAGCTAAAGAGATTGATATACTGAAAGTCACTTTAAAAGCATCATCTCAAAGAAGCTTCTCTAGGAGAAACAGGCTCTGTGCCATCCACATGGATTTGTGCTGCTCCACTGTGCCAGATACCAGGTGACCCCTAAGACACTGCAGGGCCAACAGCCCTGGTGAAAAGGCAGCCACATTGTTAGTAGCCACTGGTGGGGCTACTCACTGTCCCTGGGAATCAAGAGACCCACTCACATAACAGTTTTCACAGTTCCATCCCCTAGAAACTAGAGAAGCATGCCTTGGCCACCCATGCCATATGGCCCAGCACAAGATGTTGAACGAGGCTGATCAAATACTCTCTCAAGTGAAGATGATGCCAGAAACACTGAAAGAATGCAGCTGAAGTGAAGAAGGGACTATAAGATTAAGCTGGTGTCAAGGAAAACAAACAATATCAATAAAATGAAATAAATAAAATGTAGGTTAAGGCAGGAGGGAGATGGACAAGGAGGAAGCTAAGTAGAAACAGCGGATGGGGAGGGAGGAGTAGAGGCCCCGAGAGGAAGGGCAGGATGGGGCTGCTCCAGTTTACACCCCTGCCAGCCATGCCATGCAAACCACCCTCTTTACTTGACATAATCTTTGTGGGTTTCCTGATGTCAAACCAAACAGACTTGGTGCCCTAAAAATGCATCCAACTTTCAAAACACAACTCCCTCTCTGGACCAGGGCCATTAGCACCACCTGCTCGGTTCTTGGCACCCACTGGACCTTCTAGGATTAGTTCTGGTTTCCTACCCATGACCTTGACTCTTTAACCACACACTGAACCTGCTACAGGTTGATAATAGCTTTCTCTCCACCCTAACACATACACACTCCTACCCGAACCCCATTTTTCTTTTTTATAGTGTCAAGTCACAGTGGGCAGGAAAGGTGATAAGTTACTAAGGATCTAGAAGGTTTCAAGAAATTGAAGTTTCAAAAGGAGAGAATTCTCAGGAGAAGCTGATCAAGGACCAATTGATCACAATTAAGGTCATCTACAGAGATCTGCTCTGTGCAGGTCTCTGATTGAGGCATTTAATATCAGCTCCCCAGAAAAGCCCTGAATGCAACATCTTAACAGCCTAAGCCATGACTGTGATATGGAAAGGGGGAAGGGAAGTGCTGGGTAGAGGAGGGCATGGTCCCTGGTTAGGGCTCCACCCCCACGGACCGAGGTGAGGACTGGCATTTTTGTTTGTCTGCCCAAATGTTGCATTCTCCAAGACGACCCTGGCCTGCCACACCCCCTTCCTGTGCCTATAAAAACCCCAGAGACCCTAGCCAGAAGACACACAAGCAGCTGGACGTCGAGAGGAATGGATCTGCGGAAGAAGACACAAGAAGCTGGAGATAGGAGAAAACACATTGGCGGAGGAACACACAAGCGGCTGGGTGTCAGGAGATGTTTGCAGCACACCAACAGGCACCCACATGCCAGCAGGCCACTGATCAGCAGAACAACATGGAGTTTGGCCAGGGCAGTCCGAGGAGAGCCCAGGCCACTGAGAGGCCAGACTCCAGGGGAAAACCATCTCCCTTCTGGCTCCCTCATCTGCTAAGAGCTACTTCCCCTCAATGAAACCTTGCACTCATTCTCCAAGTCCATGTGTGATCTGATTCTTCCAGTACACCAAGGCAAGAAACCCGGGATACAGAAAGCCCTCTGTCCTGGAGATAAAGCAGGAGGCTAATTGAGCTAACACAAGCCACCTATGGACGGCTAAACTAAAGAGCATCCTGTAACACATGCCCACTGGGGCTTCGACTGTAAACATTCACCCCCAGACACTGCTGTGGGGTTGGAGCCCCACAGCCTGCCTATCTGTATGCTCCCCTAGAGCTTTGAGCAGCAGGGCACTGAAGAAGTGAGCCACACCACCATCGCACGCCCAGCGAGCGGTGCAAGGGAACTTTTCCCGTTTCAACTGTGCTGAGCTTTAGATGTGTCTGGCCACGTCCAGAGGGTCAGTAGGGCAGCTGCAGCTTAGACCAGAAGTGCAGATTGGAATTAAGAATATCTAGAGTCTAGTCCCAGGATTACCTGTGTTTTACTCTCTCTGGGTCTTCCAGAAGTTTATTTGTACCAAGGATCAATGAGTCGGCCAGGAAAATATTCATCCTGAGAAAAGGGTCACTGTGTGTAAACTTGGTCCAAGGACAGTAGATCATAGTGAGGAGAGGGGGATTCCAAATGCAGGGGGATGTGTTGCTTTGGAGTTCCCCCAAGCTCCGTGCTCTGGGGATTGATGTCAGAGCCCTAGAGAAGACAGGCTTAACAAAATAAACAAAGAGCCCACAGCCAAAAGTCCCCACAAGACATTGCCACACACCCAAGGCAGCACGAGTAGGTGAAATTGACTAGGAGAGCAGAGACTCCCACATGCAAGACGTGGGGAGTGGCAGGAGACCTTCAAAGTTGGGACTAAATAGGCCATAGGGTGGGTCTTGCTGGCAGAGAGGACAGGGTGAAGGAAATGTCAGAGCCCTCCAGGTAGCCTAGAGTCAAGAGCATTTAGAAACACACAAGACACTCCTGGGGACTCTCTGAACCCACTGGGAAGAATTTGAGGGTCCCTAAAGAACAACCGTGGGGGAAGAAAGACTGAAAATCAGGCTTAAAACCTGATCCAAGTCAATAAAGCAACTACAGATCAATCACATCAATCAGGTAAAATCCAGTGAACAAATACTGAGCAACTGTGAAAAATACTGTTCAACATAATAGAAATATGGCCTCCAGAATGTTACATAGATTACTAGGCCCTGATATTTTCCTCAAGCTGTTTTTTTTTTTTTTTTTTTTTTTTTTAGTGTAAGTATGATTTTTTTTTTTATTATACTTTAGGTTTTAGGGTACATGTGCACAATGTGCAGGTTTGTTACATATGTATCCATGTGCCATGTTGATTTCCTGCACCCATTAGCTCGTCATTTAGCATTAGGTATATCTCCTAATGCTGTCCCCGCCCCCCGCACCCCCCACCCCACAACAGTACCCGGAATGTGATGTTCCCCTTCCTGTGTCCATGAGTTCTCATTGTTCAATTCCCACCTATGAGTGAGAACATGTGGTGTTTGGTTTTTTGTCCTTGCGATAGTTTACTGAGAATGATGTTTTCCAGTTTCATCCATGTCCCTACAAAGGACACGAACTCATCATTTTTTATGGCTGCATAGTATTCCATGGTGTATATGTGCCACATTTTCTTAATCCAGTCTATTGTTGTTGGACATTTGGGTTGGTTCCAAGTCTTTGCTATTGTGAATAGTGCTGCAATAAACATACGTGTGCATGTGTCTTTATAGCAGCATGATTTATACTCCTTTGGGTATATACCCAGTAATGGGATGGCTGGGTCAAATGGTATTTCTAGTTCTAGATCCCTGAGGAATCGCCACACTGACTTCCACAATGGTTGAACTAGTTTACAGTCCCACCAACAGTGTAAAAGTGTTCCTATTTCTCCACATCCTCTCCAGCACCTGTTGTTTCCTGCTTTTTTAATGATGGCCATTCTAACTGGTGTGAGATGGTATCTCACTGTGGTTTTGATTTGCATTTCTCTGATGGCCAGTGATGATGAGCATTTCTTCATGTGTTTTCTGGCTGCATAAATGTCTTCTTTTGAGAAGTGTCTGTTCGTGTCCTTTGCCCACTTTTTGATGGGGTTGTTTGTTTTTTTCTTGTAAATTTGTTTGAGTTCATTGTAAATTCTGGATATTAGCCCTTAAAAGCAATTGCTGTTCTCACTGCTAATGGCTGACAGCCTGTGCTGTTCTGCAGGGAACTCTGTGAGGGAGAGGAATCCCCCAAGAAAACTCACAAAGAATGTCTCTCCTTTAATTAAAACTCTCCAAGTGCAGGGACGAGTTTCCAAGAAGCATCACTGGCTGAAGGCTGACCTCAGAGAGGTCCAGTTCCATCGTGTCTGAACGTGATGCTTCTTTGCTGAGGCCAAACCTGGCTGTCCTGCACACCAAGGAGGCCGCATGCCGGGGCTAATTCCACCATGAATCAGCACGTGGATGAACCCACAGTCCTCAGCTCAGGACCTGTCACTTCCAGAAAATGCTCTTATTTCTCAAACATCGTAATCATATACATATTCATAATTATCCATCATTCATGTCATTAGGTATCATGAACAACACAAGGTGCTGGGTTGAGAAAAGTAAGAAAATGCAGTCTCGGCCTTAGCAGGTAACAATGTCATCTATTTGGAGGAGCAAAAAGGAGGAAGATGAGAAGGAGGAGGAGAGAAGGCAACTCTAAGGAATTGTTGCTTTAATAAACATAAAGAACTATGTGGTGACTAACACATCAGTGTTTAAGATATAAATAGGTGTCTCTAAATTGTTTGAAATCAGAAAATGATACTTATTTACATTTCTAATACAGACAAGTAACTGCTTTTTCGTAGGTAACACAAAGAAAAATTTCAAACCCAGCTGTTTGCAGAATGAAAAGGTCTGACTTAAGAGGGCACTAATTTTTGCCACTTACCAAATTAATTTCCTGTGCATTTTCAACAATTAAGGGCAAATCAAAGGACCCAGAATTTTAGAGGGAACATTCTAATGACAGGGTGGGCTGTGAAGGCCACCAAAGATCACAAGCTCTTCCCTCCCACCCTTGGTGTATTAACCCCATGCTGCTGAAAGAGTTCAGGTCTGGAAGAGATCAAGGACAAAATGTCTACTCTGAGGTCCTCTGACTTACAAGGTGTTAGGATGTATAGCCAACATTGTTTTTATAATCAGGAATATTAGCCATTAGGGCAGTGCACTTCATTCATTCAAGCACATATGATTCTCCAGTAAAAAGGTCTGATTAGTGACAAAATTCAGGACTTTGATATCCTTACTTCAATGTCTGATGAACATCATTTCAACATGTTGACTATTCAAAGCTGTATTAGTTCGTTCTCACAGTGCTAATAAACACATACTCAAGACTGGGTAATTTATAAGGGAAAGAGGCTTAATGGATTCACAGTTCAGCATGGCTAAGGAGACGGTGGAAGGCAAAGGAGAAGCAAAGGCACATCTTACGTGGCGCAGGGAAAAGAGAGCTTGTGCAGGAGAACTCCCATTTATAAAACCATCAGATCTCATGAGGGTTATTCACCACCACAAGAACAGTATGGGAGAAACCACCCCACAATTCAATTATCTCCACCTGGCCCCACCCTTGACATGTGGGGATTACTACAATTCAAGGTGAGATTTGGGTGGGGACACAGCCAAGCCATATCAAAATCCAGTGTCCCCATCAACTCTTCTGTTTCCCTTACTAATTCTTTCCGGCCAGGTGACCCACTTCTCTTCTCTTACCTGTGTGATTCCAGATGGACTGTGCCCTAGAACTGGACTGTTTGAGGCTTCAACACACAATAAATTCTTCACATATGTTTGTTAAAACTCATGTTTAAATACATATGAGGGGAATATACAATACAGGGATGACCAGTATAACAAGCCAGTATAATAAGTTTGAGACCTTAACACATAATAACTTCTTGACACACAAGTCAAGGACCGGGGCTGTTGGCCCCACCCTCTTGGACCCAGTAGGAAGAGTCTAAAGAGTTTCCTGGCTGCACACAATGTGTCCTTAGTTATGCAGGCCTTCTTAATCATGGTGGCCTGAGGCTGCTGCCCAGCGAGCGTGCATGAGTTCCCCCAGTGCCCAGGACACTTACCTGGTTCCAGACCCCTGACTGTCCAGGCCCCCAAATTCTTTCTCTGTGTCATATTGTTTCTCTGTGTCATATTCTCATAGGTCTAGTTTCAAGGCATGAGAACTTCAAAAGTAAGCCAATAGGAAAGGGTGTGCACTGGGAATGAGCAGGGCTGGATGAAAAGACTGCCCAGCTCAAGGTCTAGCCTGAATGATAATGACCCCCAGTCTAAATATCAATGTCGCTAGTGAAAACTAGATTAGTTCACAGGCAAGGGATCCAAGCTGGTAGGTGGACTCCAGCAGCAGGACTCTTTGGGTTGAGGTGACCCTCCTAGTTGGGCAGCCAGTAGAACCATGATTCTAAAGAAAGTGATTGCGGATCCTGGACAGGATCGGCACCCAAGGAGGAAGACTTACCAAGAGTTTTCAGGAAATAAGGGATGCAGTTTAGCATGATAACATTCAAGGACCAGAGATAAAAGAGGAGTATATGTGGCTGTGGCTCTCCTGGTCCTAGCTCGTGGCTGTGAACCCGAACTCACTGTCACCCTAGTCTTGTCATTGACAGTTAATGCTAATTGCAGATTTGAAGTGACAAAGGTACATTTATTTGCAAAGAAATGCAATGTTAATGGCAGAACTAGGGCACAGGATAAAACCTCCCAATCCACTCATCTCAAATATTTCCCTCTGTGGGAAGCCAGCCTACACTGAGCCCTTTATGAGACAGTCAGCCTACATGGAGCCTTTTCAGAATTGACTAGTCTACACCAACAATTTCCAGAGTCAACCTGTCTACACTGAGCCTCTCCTTAGTCAGCCAGCCTACATCAACCCTTCCCTAGTCAGCCAGTCTACACTGGTCATCCTGTATTGTATATTACCACTATATGTACTTTATCATGAGTTTTAGCAAACGTGTCAAGAACTTACTGTGTGTTGAGGCCTCAAAGGGCTTACAATCTAATGATACATTTGAAGATGTATTTATGAGCACATCATTGTAATGACACACTTGCATTTGTTTCTAGTCTCTGGCTGTTTCATGTATCTAATTTTGCCTCAAATATTGAAAGGTAAGTTCCCTGGAGAAAGGATCATACCTTCTATGGCTTTTGAATCCTTACCATGCTACCCTATGCAGTTCACTATCATACTTGGCACATGAGAATTGGAGAGATGGATGGATGAATTGACAGATGGGTGGATAGGTGGATGGATGGGTGGGGAGGAGGACGGATGAATGGATATCGATGGAATTTTCCTTACGTGGAGGCTTATTTAAATGGGATTTAGAAACAACAGAGGACAGGGCACAATAAAACCTAGAAGTTTACAAGTGGAAGTGACCTTAGAGATATCTGATTATATTTCTCATTTCACAGATAAGGAAACTGAGTGCCAGAAGAATTAGGAGACAAGTCTTAGGTTAAACCACAAGTAATAGATAATTATACAATTTGAGAACTTGGAGACACTGCTGTCCTCAGCAAGGTGGTATTGAAAACTAAAAAGATAATATGTCGAAACAACCCATTGTATTAATTTGGATATTCCCAATTATGTGACATAGTAAGTCTACAAGTGAAACATTATTTTGTTCCCATGAAGTGACTAAAGGAAGGGAGGCCTCTGGGCAGAGGTAAACTAGAAGACAGGGCTGGAACAAATGACATACGTTTGCATGGATTTGTAGATTTATATTTTCTTTTTCTTTCTTTTTTTTTTTTTTTTTTTTTTTTTTTGAGACGGGCTCTCTCTCTGTCTCTCTCAGGCTGGAGTGCAGTGGTGCGATCTCAGCTCACTGCAACCTCCGCCTCCTGGATTCAAGCGATTCTCCTACCTCAGCGTCCCAAGTAGCTGGGATTTACAGTGCCCGCCTCCAAGCCTGGCTAATGTTTTGCATTTTTCATCATGTTGACCAGGCTGGTCTCAAACTCCTGACCTCAGGTGATCGACCAGCCTCAGCCTGTGCTGGAATTACAGGCATGAGCCACCACACCTGGCCTGTGTTTTCTTTAGATTCATAATTTTTTAAAACACAGCCATCAATTCTCCCCCTCTACCATTTTGACATATTGATGATAAGCACAAAGAAAAACACCATTTCTCTCCATACTGTTTCACGGAGAGTTATGGCCCACCAGCCATTTACATCTTAAGTTGGTTTAATTAAATTGCTTTCCTCTTAAAAATGGGCTGAGATGGAAGAAATGATGGAGGTGGTTTGGGAGCATGGGGCACTGAAAGTGTGAGGGCCTAAGAAGAGTAGACAGTTGGAGCTTTAGACAAACCAGCGAGGCCAGGAGAGATAGAAGAGCTGTGGGAGAAGGCTACAGAAGGGAGAGTAAAGTGCATTAAGGACTAAATGGGACAAAATCAAACTTCATCTTCTTTGCAGTGTGGCCAAGGGTCAGCCTGGCCCTGGGCTCTCACATGGCCCTCGGGACAGAGGACACTTGTCCAGGATGGCCTGCTCTGACACTGGCATTAGAAAGGCGTTCCCCTCAACCTCACCCTTCATACGGTGCTCTGTCCCTAACCACTTAAATCCCACTCCCTGCAGCCCTTTCTCTTGTAAAGGTCATTTTAAATTCTAAATATTTTCAAATAGAACTTGAACTACAACTATTTCTCTAGACCTAATCTTTTGCTGTCAGCAAGTTCACAGGGAAAAAAAAATCAATAAAGGGATTAGCTTCAAGTGACACTGCATATCACAGTAGCAGCACATTGCATCCATGCTAAAGGACTTGCCAACTGACTAATATTATGCAACCATTTCAAATGATGACTTTTTATCAGAAAGCCTCTCCTTGCCTTCTGTCCCTCAAAAGAAAAAGAAAAAAACTAACTTATCAAGAAAAGTCCCTTTTTTTCAAAAATGTATCCATTTTTTTCCATTGGCAAATGCTGCCACTACTTTGCCTAAATTATTATTAACCCTTCAAAACAGGTATTAACTTTTATAATTTTCCAATATTAATATGGCCCTTTATCCAGAAAACTAAACTAGGTTGGGGGAGGACATTTTCTTCCAAATTTCAGAGAAGCTGAGCAAGTTCTAGCAAGTATATCTAGACCTTTAGCTTTCTAGTCTGAAGTCTTATTCTATAGACCAGTGGTTTCCAGTTTGATGTCAAGGGCTTGTCCATAAAATCTGTAGCTCTCTAGCAGCACAGTTCCACCTGAATTATCTGAAGGGCACTTACAGATCAACCTCAACTAAGCAAAAGTCAGCTGAGAACCCAAAAGCAAGTGAAAAGAGGTTTGGAACAAGCCCAAAACCCATTCACAGAAAGTGCACATTCTTTAGTCACAGGAGAGTCCCTCGGGCCTCCATTCAAAGCCTGCTGCTGCTTCCTCTAGATAAAAGTCTAGCAAAGTTAAATTGTGTAATTTTGGAGGCCACGGAAAATTATAACCAGAAAGAACTACTGCTAAAAACTGACAAACTGACAGCAGCCAAGAGGTTGTCTGCGGTTGTCAAAGTAGGACTCAGGAGAAGGAAGATCTCAAAAGCCAGAACAACCTGGGGCCATTCAGTGCAGGGACCACCATGGAGCACATAATTGCATTACAGCAAAACAGAATACTTGACCTTTTGATGATGACAGTGTATCACCAACATATCACCTTAAATCATGGCTAAAACAAGCCATTTAAGAAGGAATAATTTCTACAACCAATTCTATGGTTATTGTCATTGAAATTGTTTTAAGCTTTGTGTAGGTTGTCGCACAAAGCCTAAGTAATCTGGAAATTTAAACTTTGTGGTCCAGCTCATATGTCAATGATTATAGAAGAAATGATTAGGATTATTACATTAAAGTGGATAGTGCTAAAACACTTCTATGTCTTCCCAGATGCATAATTTCTTTATGATAATTAATATTTTTAAAGAAACACCTTCACTAGAATCTCTTCAAAGCCTACTCTATCCAGTCTGCTAAGAAATGTTTTTGTGGGGGCCAATATTCAACATTCTTAAAGAAAAGAATTTTCAACCCAGAATGTCATGTCCAGCCAAACAAAGCTTCATAAGTGAAGGAGAAATAAAATCCTTTACAGACAAGGAAATGCAGAGAGATTTTGTCACCACCAGGCCTGCCCTACAAGAGCTCCTAAAGGAAGCACTAAACATGGAAAGGAATAACTGGTACCAGCCACTGCAAAAACATACCAAATTGTAAAGGCCATCAATGCTATGAAGAAGCTGCATAAACTAATGTGCAAAATAACCAGCTAGCATCATAATGGCAAGATCAAATTCACACATAACAATATTAACCTTAAATGTAAATGAGCTAAATGCCCCAATTAAAAGACACATACTGGCAAACTGGATAACGAGTCAAGACCTATTGGTGTGCTGTATTCAGAAGATCCATCTCACGTGCAAAGACACACATAGGCTCAAAATAATGGGAAGAAGGAATATTTACCAAGCAAATGGAAAGCAAAAAAAAGCAGGGGTTGCAATTCTAGTCTCTGATAAAACAGACTTTAAATCAACAAAGATCAAAAGAGACAAAGGGCATTACATAATGGTAAAGGGATCAATTCAACAAGAAGAGCTAACTATCCTAAATATATATGCACCCAATAAAGGAGCACCCAGATTCATAAAGCAAGTTCTTAGAGACCTACAAAGAAACTTAGACCCCCACACAATAATAGTGGGAGACTTTAACACCCCACTGTCAATATTAGACAGATCAATGAGACAGAAAATTAAAAAGGATATCCAGGACTTGAACTCAGCTCCAGACCAAGAGGACCTAATAGATATCTACAGAACTCTCCACCCCAAATCAACAGAATATACATTCTTCTCTGCATCACATCACACCTATTCTAAAATTGACCATGTAATTGAAAGTGAAACACTCCTCAGCAAATGCATAAGAACAGAAATCATAACGAACAGTCTCTCAGACCACAGTGCAATCAAATTAGAACTCAGGATTAAGAAACTCACTCAAAACTGCACAACTATATGGAAACTGAACAACCTGCTCCTGAATAACTCCTGGGTAAATAAAGAAATGAAGTTAAAGATGAAGTTTGAAACCAATGAGAACAAAGACACAACATACCAGCATCTCTGGGACACATTTAAAGCAGTGTGTAGAGGGAATTTTATAGCACTAAATGCCCATAAGAGAAAGCAAGAAAGATCTAAAATCGAAACCCTAACATCACAATTAAAAGAACTAGAGAAGAAAGAACAAACAAATTCAAAAGCTAGCAGAAGACAAGAAATAACTAAGATCAGAACAGAACTGAAGGAGACAGAGACACAAAAAAACCCTTCAAAAAAATCAGTGAATCCAGGAGCTGGTTTTTTGAAAAGATCAACAAAATAGACCACTAGCCAGACTAATAAAGAAGAAAAGAGAGAAGAATCAAATAGGTGCAATAAAAAATGATAAAGAGAATATCACCACCGATCCCACAGAAATACAAACTACCACTGGAGAATCTGTAAACACCTCTATGCAAATAAACCAGAAAATCTAGAAGAAATGAATAAATTCCTGGACACATACAGCCTCCCAAGACTAAATCAGGAAGAAACTGAATCCCTGAATAGACCAATAATAAGTTCTGAAATTGAAGCAGCAATTAATAGCCTACCAACCAAAAAAAGTCCAGGACCAGACGGATTCACAGCCAAATTCTACCAGAGGTACAAAGAGGAGCTGGTACCATTCCTTCTGAAACTATTCCAAATAATAGAAAAAGAGGGACTCCTCCCTAACTTATTTTAGGAGGCCAGCATCATCCTGACACCAAAACCTGACAGAGACACAACAAAAAAAGAAAATTTCAGGCCAATAGCCCTGATGAACATCGATGTGAAAATCCTCAATAAAATACTGGCAAACCGAATCCAACAGCACATCAAAAAGCTTACCCACCATGATCAAGTCGGCTTCATCCCTGGGATGCAAGGCTGGTTCAACATATGCAAATCAATAAATGTAATCCATCACATAAACAGAACCAATGACAAAAACCACATGATTATCTCAATAGATGCAGAAAAGGCCTTTGACAAAATTCAACAGCCCTTCATGCTAAAAACTCTCAATAAACTAGGCATTGATGGAACATATCTCAAAATAATAAGAGCTATTTATGACAAGCCCACAACCAATATCATACTAAATGGAAATAAACTGGAAGCATTCCCTTTGAAAACCAGCACAAAACAAGGATGACCTCTCTCACCACTCCTATTCAACGTAGTATTGGAAGTTCTGGCCAGGGCAGTCAGGCAAGGGAAAGAAGTAAAGTGTATTCAAGTAGGAAAAGAGGAAGTCAAATGGTCTCTGCTTGCAGATGACATGTTTGTATATTTAGAAAACTTCATTGTCTCAGCCCAATATCTCCTTAAGCTGATAAGCAACTTCAGCAAAGTCTTGGGATACAAAATCAATGTGCAAAAATCACAAGCATTCCTATACACCAATAACAGACAAACAGCCAAATCATGAGTGAACTCCTATTCACAACTGCTGCAAAGAGAAGAAAATACCTAGGAATCCAACTTACAAGGGATGTGAAGGACCTCTTCAAGGAAAACTACAAACCAGTGCTCAACGAAATAAGAGAGGACACAAACAAATGGGAAAACATATGCTCATGGATAGGAAAAACCAGTATCGTCAAAATGACCATACTGCCCAAAGTAATTTATAGATTTAATGCTATCCCAATCAAGCTACCATTGACTTTCTTCACAGAATTGGAAAAAACTACTTTAAATTTCATATGGAACCAAAAAAGGGCATGCATAGCCAAGACAATCCTAAGCAGAAAGAACAAAACTGGAGGCATCACACTACCTGATGTCAAACTATACTACAAGGCTACAGTGACCAAAACAGCATGGTACTGGTACCAAAACAGATATATAGACCAATGGAACAGAACAGAGGCCTCAGAAATAATACCACACATCTACAACCACATGATCTTTGACAAACCTGACAAAAACAAGCAATGGGGAAAGGATTCCCTATTTAATAAATGGTGTTGGGAAAACTAGCTAGCCACATGCAGAAAGCTGAAACTGGATCCCTTCCTTACACCCTATACAAAAATTAACTCAAGATGGATTAAAGACTTAAACATAAGACCTAAAACCATAAAAACCCTAGAAGAAAACCTAGGCAATACTATTCAGGACACAGGCATGGGCAAAGACTTCATGACTAAAACACCAAAAGCAATGGCAACAAAAGCCAAAATAGACAAATGGGATCTGATTAAACTAAAGAGCTTCTGCACAGCAAAAGAAACTATCATCAGAGTGAACAGACAACCTACAGAATGGGAGAAAATTTTTGCAATCTATCCATCTGACAAACAGCTAATATCCAGGATCTACAAAGAACTTAAACAAATTTACATGAGAATACAAACAACCCCACCAAAAAGTGAGCAAAGGATATGAACAGACACTTCTCAAAAGAAGACATTTATGTGGCCAACAAACATATGAGAAAAAGCTCATCATCACTGGTCATCAGAGAAATGCAAATCAAAACCACAATGAGATACCATCTCATGCCAGTTAGAATGGTGATCATTAAAAAGTCAGGAAACAACAGATGCTGGAGGGGATGTGGAGAAATAGGAACACTTTTACCTGTTGGTGGGAGTGTAATTTAGTTCAACCATTGTGGAAAACAGTGTGGCGATTCCTCAAGGATCTAGAACCAGAAATACCATTTGACTCAGCAATCCCATTACTGGGTATATACCCAAAGGAATATAAATCATTCTACTATAAAGACACATGCACACTTATGTTTATTTCGGCACTGTTCACAATAGCAAAGACTTGGAACAACCCAAATGCCCATCAGTGACAGACTAGATTAAGAAAATGTGGCACATATACACCACGGAATACTATGCAGCCATAAAAAAGGATGAGTTCCTGTCCTTTGCAGGGACATGGATGACGCTGGAAACCATCATTCTCAGCAAACTAATGCAAGAACAGTAAACCAAACACCACATGTTCTCACTCGTAAGTGGGAGTTGAACAATGAGAACACATGGACACAGGGAGGGGAACATCACACACTGGGGCCTGTCAGGGGTTGGGGGTGGTGCTAGGGGAGAAATACCTAATGTAGATTATGGGTTGATGGGTGCAGCAAATCACCATGCCACATGTATACCTATGTAACAAACATGCACATTCTGCACATATACCCCAGAACTTAAAGTATAATTTTTAAAAAATGTTTTTGTGATGGAGGACTTGACTGATTATAAAGGTAGAGAATCACTTCTCACACCTTCATGGTCTCTTCCCCTTGTTTGAGTCGGCACAAAACACAATGCTGGCCCCTATTAACTCTATATATGGAGCTGAGTCAAAAGAAAGGAGAAAGGGTTACTTTGACGAGCCCAGAGACTTAATATGGCAATGGCTAATGTATGACACAAGTATTCCTCCCCCACCCATGGCAAACTTGGCCAATCAATCCAAAACTAGTATAAGACTTCAGAATCCTTCCCTCAACACAAATTCAGGCAAACATTATGATTGATTGAGGTTGACATTCAGAAGGAAATGATCCCAGGCGTAAGTTATTATTCAGTGACCTTTAATTTGATTTATATATTGTCAGGGTTGCAAGTTTCTCATGTGAGATAGGCTATCTTCTTTGATATCTTCACATCCTTAGTCATGACCGCAGGCCAATCTTTCAGTCTTGATTCAAATACTCCCTCCTTGATGAAGTCTTCCTTGGGGGCAGGGTGGTCAGGGAGTAACTGACTGGTTCAACTCTGTTTCCATAACATTTTGTATATTATTGATTCAGCTCAATCAGAAAACATTTATTGAGCATCTATTTTGTGTCAGGCATGGTACTAGGTACTGGGGATATAAATTTACACATGACATCATTCTTGCCTTCGAGGAGCTTACAGTCTACCTTGCAGTATTTACCTCTGTTTCAAGTTCTTTAAGGGGAAAGGCAAACTCTCACTCAGCTTCAAACTAGACTACTTCTCTATAATGTGCATTCCAGTTGCACTATTCGTTACATGATCCATCATAGAATTCTCAATGTGGTATATAGACTCAGACCCCAAAACTAACCAATTTTTCAAGTACCTACTCACTTTTCTCAATACCACATTAATTCTAGTGTTGGATTCCTGGATCCTCAGAGCCAAATATAATGCTCAGCAGTCTCTGGGAGACTTAGCTGGTCACCCTGTCCAGGATGTACAATCTGGGCTTCAACAGTGATATTCATGCACACATATAGTCACACACACCACAATACATCTGTGCAGATCTCATCTGTACAATACTATAAGGAATAATTTAATCAGGATTTAACAAGGAGAACAAAAGAATTAATAGGGAATGACAATTTTTGCTTTGAGATGAAACTTACACAAAAGTAAGTACAGCAGACTAGAAGTACTACAACTTTAGCATCTCATAATCACTAATTGTTCCTCCCTTAACCAATGTGGCCAGCAATCATTTCTGTTCTCATCCATTCCCACTATATCTGCTCCTCAGGTCCTCCTTTGTGGCATCCTGTGCTGCTGGGAGGTAACAGAGTCCTGGTCAGTTACTTCTCAAGAGGCTCTGAAACTGAGCCTGCTCCTTGTAGATGCCAGACACAGCACCACTTGCTGAGGTTGCAGGGCCCTGAAATTTACTCTGGTTCTCTGTTCCAGGCCCCTCCTCAGCCCTGTTTTCTCTGCTTCACTGCATGTCTAAGATGGTCTTGGTTTCCTTTCTGGTGTGAAAAATAACTTTCAGCTTACATTCAAGATGAAAAATACTCCCAAAACTCCCCATCAAGGGCAGAGACATGGAGTCTGGTACTCCCTATGTAACATTATTAATATCCTCCCAAGCAGCAGCAAATCAGAGGTTTCACTCTTGAACCCAGTGCCTAACACCATGCTAGCATCTGGCAGACTCTCAATACACATTTGTGAATGAATGAATGAATGAATGAATGAGATGAGATGAAGCGAAATTATGAAATAGACTACTTTATGTTCACTGTTCTGTGAGTTGGAATACTGATTCCAACTCTGTAACCTTGGGGGAAGGTATTTAATCTCTATATGCCTCAGTTTCCTCATCTGTAAAAGGGCAATGTGTAACACACAGCATCAGTGAAAGGAATACGGAAACCATGTATCAAGCACCTACTACAGTGCCTGTCTCATAGTAAGCACACAATAAATGGTCGCAATCACAGCACTAGCACACAATACGTACTCAACAATTACCTGTTGAGAATTAATGTGTAGAGGCTCCAACAAGACCTGAAGGCACACACGCCTCTTGCCCTTGCCCTTCATTCATTCATTCATTCATTCATTCACAAATGTGTATTGAGAGCCTGACAGATGCTAGCATGGTGTTAGGCACTGGGTTCATGGTGTTAGGCTGGCCCACATTTACACATGCTCACACTGCCTTGCTTAACTGTCGCCTCTCTACCCTCTGCCCTAAGACACTGTCTTTGTCTGCTGGCTCTCTGCTGTGACACCACCATCCCCTCTGTCTGGAATTTGCATGCGTCACTCAGAAGACAGTGTCATGCAGGAGACCGAGGCCTGGCAAGGTGGTCGTGCATCCCCACTTCAGAACAAATTATAGGTGTGAGTCTGGCCAACCTACAGCCCAGAAACACCAACTAGCAGAACAGTCGAAAGACCTGAGTTCTAATTCTGTCTCCATCACTTGCCAGCTAGGTGATTGTGGGCAAGTTACTTGAACTCCCAGATTGTTTCCCAGTCAGTAAAAACAATTTCACAGAAGTACCTACATCATAGCATTGTTATATAAACAAAGTAAGATAATGTATGTAAGCATTTAGAACACTGCCTATCACATAGTAAAAAGTCTAAAATTTTGTTTTTTTCCAGAGACAGGGTCTCACAGTGTTGCCTAGGCTGGTCTCGAACTCCTGAACTCAAGGGATCCTCTGTCCTCAGCCTCCCAAAGTGCTGGGATTACATGCATGAGCCACTGCGCCCAGCCTATTTTTAAATAAACAACAGGCCTACCCTGAAGAGCTAAGAGTAGACTAGAAGATTTAAAAGTGAAACGCTTCAAGCATTTATTTTAATTTATATTTAGGGTGTGTACAGACCCTCAGGTGTGTGTGTGTGTGTGTGTGTGTGTATGTGGTGTGTAGTCTGAACCTGTAATAACTATTCAAAGGCTGTAGATCAATCACAGAGTGAAGTAGAACACATAAGTCACGTGACATTGATTGACAGAGGAATGCCAACTGTGCCTTGCAGTTTGGCATATTCAGGGTCAGGCACAGGACCTATGATAGTGTGGCTGGGAAGGCAGAGCAACAGCAGTTAAATGAAGACCTGACCAACAGGGGCTGGTCCAGGATTAGTGCTGTCTAGGGCACTTCCAGATATTTCCCTGTTAGCGCCTATGTCTGTCCCCGCCCCACAGTCTCAACTTTGATACAGCAATGCATTGTACACAGTCCTTGTCAGCTGGTGGGAACATAGTGGCAGCCATTCTGGGAAGGGTCATTTGGAGCAGATATGGGGGGGAATTTGAGAGGCAATCAGTTACACCATCAGTAACAGCTGATTTTTGTATCATTTGCAGAGCAATTCCATAAATTCCATTGTTTGATCCTTAACCAGAAATAACTGATGGTTCCCATCTACAGGTGAACAGTACAAGGCATACTCACATTAAGTCACTTACCCATGATCTTATGGCCGGTCACAACACACTCGATAAAAAACTGAGAAGAGCCGCAACGAAAGAAACAAGGTAAAATCAACTGTAAGATGGATTATACCTATTTTGGGGGTTCTGTAAGAATCCCCAAAATTACTCATTATAAATGGAAGGGACTCTATCCAGGGACTATTCAGATTAAGAAAATTAACTCACACTTTGGTGACAGAATAAACTAATATGAACAGATGAATAACAATACGAAAATACTTACCAGAAACCATGAAAATGCCCAATCTTTGACCTAGTAATCACACTTG
Source organism: Hylobates moloch (assembly GCF_009828535.3). Taxonomy (NCBI): domain Eukaryota; kingdom Metazoa; phylum Chordata; class Mammalia; order Primates; family Hylobatidae; genus Hylobates; species Hylobates moloch. The sequence goes on along the minus strand of NW_026652276.1, from coordinate 222,228,662 downwards.
AGAAAACTTAGGCTAAGGAAATAACCCAAAAGAATTTTAAAGCTATACCCAAAAAATGTTTATTGCAGCTGTATCATGGCAAAAATGTAGAAATCTAAGTATCCAAGAGTAATGGAAAGCCAAAGAATGTGAAATACACACTTGATTGTATTTATGTAGCAATAAAGAAAAATATTTGTATAAGATTGAAGAAAAATCTTAATTTATGCAAAAGAAATTATGTATTCATGTGAACAAACAGTGGAAGGGAACATACACTATTGAAAACAGTTTGATTTGACCAAGAAGATTGTGGTGAATTTTTTTTCTTTCTTTAATCCAGAGTTGCGCAAATATTGCTAAACATTATTGGCATATAATATAAAAGTCTGAAAATCAAAATGTGGAAAATTGTGCTAGAATCTCTAAGGTTTCTAATAGCTCCAATAATCTCTGTGAGCCTTTTGAGGTCAGGACAAGTGTCTTTTTCACCTTTGTATCCCCAGAGTTTTCTGCAAGTGATTATTTTCTCCATAAATACTGAGGAAACGCTACAAGCAAGCATGTGGATGATTCTTTGCAGAGCCTGTCGGAGCTTGATTACCCCAAGAGCCATGTGTCTAGATATTAACCAGATGAACGTTCTATTATAAAAACACATGCACATGTACATTCATTGCAGCACTATTCACAATAGCAAGGACATGGAATCAACCTAAACGCTCATCAGTGGTAGACCAGATAAAGAAAATGTGGTACATATACACCATGGAATACTATGCAGCCATAAAAAAGAATGATATTATGTCCTTTGCAGGAACATGGGTGGAGCTGGAGGCCATCATCCTTAGCAAACTAACACAGGAACAGGAAACCAAATACCACATGTTCTCACTTATAAGCAGGAGCTAAATGATGAGAATACATGGACACATAGAGATGAACAACACACTGGGGCCTATCAGATGGTGGAGGGTGAAAGGAGGGAGAGGATCAGGAAAAATAACTAATGGGTACTAGGCTCAATACCTGAGTGATAAAATAATCTGTATAACCAACCCCCATGACACAAGTTTACCTATATAACAAACATGTACCCCTGAACTTAAAATAAAAGTTAAATTTAAACAAATAAAATATTCAGGAAGAACTAATTTTTAAAAGAGGAGATCAGAGGAATGGATTTGGAATGTTTCCAACACAAAGAAATGAGAAATGTTTGAGGTAATGGATATCCCAATTGCTCTGATTTGATCACTACACATTGTATGCTTGTATCAAAATATCACATGTACCCCATAAATACATACAATTATTATGTCCCCATAAAAATTAAAAAGAAACAAAATGAAACAAAAAGAAAATATCCAGGAGGAATCATCTTTTTTTTTTTTCTTTTTTTTTTTTGAGACAGAGTCTCCCTCTGTCGCCCAGGCTGGAGTGCTGTGGCATGATCTCAGCTCACTGCAACCTCCGCCTCCCGTTCTCAAGCGATTCTCCTGCCTCAGCCTCCCAAGTAGCTGGGATTAGAGGTGCTCGCCACCACACCCAGCTAATTTGTATTTTTAGTAGAGACAGGGTTTCACCATGTTGGCCAGGCTGGTCTCAAACTCCTGACCTCAAGTGTTCCACCCACCTCAGCCTCCCAAAGTGCTGGGATTACAGGCAGAATCGTCTTTTGAAAGAGGAAATCAGAGCAAAATCTGGGGAAGAGAGTGCTGGATTTAAAAATTTCTCAGTTTGCCCCTTTGATGTAATTCCACAAATTACAATCCCCAATGCCAAGTGCACAAGAACAGAATAGCCTTGGTTCCCATTCTCCAAGGCCTAGAGACGTTCTCCAAGGCAGGATGTGTCTCTGGAAGGAGATGCCATGAAGTTTGCTGTAAATTGAAGGTCACCAGAAGAATGACTTGAAGCCACGAGCCAACCAAATTACACCACGTCAAAGGCATGAAATATCAGAGATCTTTGGTTTAGAAAAGAGAGACAACCCAGCTAGGTAGGTGATCCATCTCCACCAGCTCAAGCAAGTCACTTAAACACTGTGGGACTCAGATTCCCAGTCTCTGTCCTGGCCACCTCACAGGGATGCCATGAAAATCAAACGTGTTAAGAAAATGTGCCTGAAAAAGATGCATAAACTTGAAAGTGCTATCTATAGAAGAGCCTGGCTGCAGTGAATTCACAATAAATGTTGGAGCTAAGTGAGTGCATGAAAGCGTGAAAGGAAGCCAAATGATTATGAGATTTTTACAAAAATCTAGGGGCAAATATAAGGTGGGGTGCTGGTCTGCGTTCAGAGCAGCAGGAAAAAGCTGCTTCCCTGGGGCACGACGGGTAGGCTTCTCAGATTGCTGGCAAATTGGCCTTGGGAGGAGCCACCAGGGCACGCCGGCCCTGTCCAGGGCTGCATTCCTTTACAGGGCCTTAAAAGGGTACAGCAGCCTCAGAATCAGGAATATAGCTACCCTACATTCACTAATTATGCATTTAAGGCCAGCACAGACCTGAGCATTTCACAAAATTTTAAGGGATTGAAGGGAAGCCCTTTGTGAGAGGGCACATCAGACATGGGCTGTGATCAAAGGGACGAAAAAGAGCGAGGGATGTCAGTGACATAGATCCAGGCCCTTTGTACATGGTGACGTGATTAAAGGCACAAATCCACTTCAGAGTTGTCATTCCTAATAGAACCTGACGGGAATGAGGAGCAACGAACTGGCAGGAGGGCAACACGATTCACGCACACTCACAGTGACTGCCTCGTGCCAATTTGCTGCTGAGGGCCCCAGGATGCTGAGATAGGCGAGACAGAGCGTCCTATATTGGATCTGCTTGCAGTCATACAGAGGGACAAATGACAGTGAGGGGCATTTGGGGTAACAGACGCATGGGCGAAGAGGCGATTTCTTAAGTCCTGCATTGAAGGACAAGATGTAGTACTCACGGGCAACTCTAGATAATGTGTCAGGAGACTAGTTCCATGCACCCTCAGAGCAAAGCAAAGAGCCCAGAGCAGCTTCTGCTGCAAGGGACCTTAGATCACATAGGTCAACACCCTCATTTTACAGATGAGAAGACTGGAGCCCAGAGAAGTTAAATGACTAGCTATAGGCCACACAGGAAGCTACTGGCTATGATCTTTAACACTGTCATTTTCCAAACGTAATATTTAGTGATAGATATGAATCTGACAGAGTTAACATGAGACTGAGAGGAAACCGTCTGTTCCAAGTCACTCATACAAGGACAAGAAAGGGGAATGAATGCTTGTTAAGAGGAATCTGTGGGTATCAAACTTCAGGAGGAAAAGCAATAGCCAGACAGGGCACACTGCACTCCAGCCATGATCACAGTGTTTAGCTCCCAACTGCAGGAGAAGCTGTCCTTGGTCTTTTCTCATTCATCTTTCAAAACTAAAAACCCAAAGGCAAGACTTGGCAGTGATCGAGTTCTTGGTTCCTGGTGCTACTCTTTGTCCTAAAAAGGAGCACCTGATACACAAAAGACAAGGTTAGGGCAGGTTCTGGGCCATTCCTGTGGGTTTCCTGGGTAGCAGCCCTCCACTTCCCCAGGAATGTTTCTTCCTATCCCCTCTTGTCAGTAGATAATGTAAGGTGGCTCTGATCTTTGCAAAGCTTTCTAGCCCATCCCATCTCTTATGGCAGTTTCCAAAGGAGCTGCCTTCCCTTTATGAAGATTAAATATGTTCTGAGGAAAGCAAACACATCAAACACTCACATGGATGCACTGCTGCTTCCACCAGCTCACGCTGGTGTGAACTACTCAAAAGGATTCCTCCATTGGGATTCCGACACAGAGGAAAGTTGATTGTTCTCAATGATCAAATAAACCCAGCAGGAACCTTAATTCCTGATGATCTCTTAGCACCTGTCTGGTTGCATTCTGTGTTTCTCACTCTCCTAGAGCCCAAAATGACCCCATAGAGAGCACTGTGGATCCTGCGCAAGGGAGACTTCATAATGGGGAAGAAGGTTTCATCTGGGTCCCACCTACTATAGGTCTACTGGCCCAGATTCTGAGTACAGCAATTGTGGCAGACGCTGCTGGTTGTCTTTGACTATCCAGGCTGCCTTTTCTTCCTCAGGGACAGCATCCCAATTTTTAGCTAGCTAGGTTTGTTGCTTCCTGGAAAAAACAAATAAAGACTACATTTCCAAGGCTCTCTCATAGCTAAGTGTGGCCATGTAACGATGCCCATGGCTCACAATGGCAGCACCTCACTGTGTGCCGAGCACAATGCTAAGCACCTTTCTGTACATAAACTCACTTAATCTCACAAAAACCCTAAGAGAGACACAGTGATTATCCCCTTTTTATAGGGCAAACATCCCAGAGAAGTTAAGTAATTTGCCCAATTCATACTGTTAATGAGTGCCACAGCTGAGATTTCAACTCAAGCGGCCTGACCCCAAAGCTCTTCACCACTCATTACACTACACTAAATTCCAGCTGTAAAAGCAGAAGTTTTGTGTTGAACTTCCGGGAACATGCCTTCAAAAGGAGGGGGTTCCAGGAGGTGGAGCTGAATGCTCCTTCCCTTGAGTGTGAGCTGAACTTAGAGACTTGCTTCTAACAAAGAGGGTCTGGAAAGGGAAATAAAATAACTAGACAGTGGAGAAACCTGGCAGACACCACCTTAACTAAGTGATCAAGGTTACCATTGCCAGCAGTAAGGCATGCTGATATCATGGACTTTGATATGATGCAATGAAAGGGGGCTTCACATCTGTGAAATTCTCCCCAAAACCCAATAACCCAGTCTATTCCATGAGATAACATGTGAGAAACCCAAATTGGGGAACTTTCTATGCAATGCCTGACCAATATTCTTAAAAACTATCAAGATCATGAAAAACAAGAAAAGGTGGAGAAAATATCACAGGTTGAAGGAGACTAAGAAGATATAATGATTACATGCAACGTAGGATCCAGGATTGGATCCTGGTGCCAAAAAGGGACATTAGTATAAAAATAGGCAAAATTCTAATAAATAATATTATCAGGTTAATAATATTGTACCAATGTTAATTTCAGTTTGGAGAGCTGTACCATGGTTTTGTAAGATGTTAACATTAGAGAAAGTTGAAGGAAGGATACACGGGAACTCTCTGTACTATTTTTGTAAATTTTGTATTAATCTAAAATTATTTCAAAATAAAATGTCTTTCAAAAAGGAAGAGGCAAGTGCTACCCCTTCCCATTTCTTCCTATTGCTTACCTGTTAAATGGTGGTGATTGCTGGAACTCCAGCAGCCATATTGATCTGTGAGGTGACCTTGAAGTCACCTTGAGGAAACAAGTCATGTCCTGAGGATAACAGAGCAGAAAGATGGACGCCTAGATGCCTAATGACACTCATTGCCCTCTTATCAGCCCTGAACTCCTAGTTGCAAACCTCTTTTTCTTATGAAAAAGAGAAATCACCTGTATCTTCTATAAGCCACTTATTTGGGGGTTTCCTGTCAAATGCAGCCAAACCTAATCCTTGTTAATAACAGCAATAGAATGAAAACCTGTGCAATTTCTATCACTAATATAAAAATTAGAATCTTAGCCTTGGACTTGGTCTTAAATTCCATCTAGTCCAAGTTGTCATTTTTCGCATAAGTAACAGAACCAAAGGGCTGAAACATGGGCCCAGGTCCCATCACTGGCAACAAAGCAAACACAGAAACCCAAGTCTTGACCCAGTCCAGCTTCCTCCACTGGGTCTCACTGGTTGGTGAGAATTCCAAATACCAGCATTGCAGCATTAATATAATCGCACACATGAAAGTCAGGGTGAAATACTGCAATGCAGGTTTTTTCTGATTGTCACACTGACTCGCCTATCTCACTCTAATGATAACGTTCTGAAATCTTACATTTCTGAATAGATTACTGAACACAGTGACACATCTGCAAATTATAATTTTGTGAATTTCACATTTTGAGTTTCAGGAACTGAAGACTCACATATTAAAAATGATGCATTTGTTATATTTACTTGGTTTTCATTAAAAGGGGGTTGTACAAAGGAATATGTATACTATTATATCTATCAAAGAATATTATATTCAGAAAAAAATAAGGTTTCAGTAGTTATGGTCACTAATAACCTAAAAACCCAGGGAAAGTCACTTCCCCAATCTGAGTTACAAATGTCTTAGTCTGTAAAATTAGGGGATTAGCTGGGATTTGATTTCCCATGGTTTCCTTGTAATTCTAATAATCAATAATTTCACAACACTAAAAAAAATTCAGTTTTCACTATCTATGTATAAATGATTATTTCAAATATCTATACCTTTGCATGCTTCACTAAATCTGCTTAAAATATGCTGTTTGCTGGCCAGGCATGGTGGCTCACCCTGTAATCTCAGCACTTTGGGAGGTTGAGGCAGGCAGACCACTTGAGGCCAGAAGTTCTAAGCCAGCCTGGCCACATGGTGAAACCCCACCTCTACTAAAAACTCAAAAATTAGCCAGGCTTGATGGCGCTCACCTGTAATCCCGGCTACTCGGTAGACTGAGGCACGAGGAACCACCTTGAACCTGAAAGGCAGAGGTTGCAGTGAGCCAGGATTGCACCACTACACACCAGCCTGGGCCACAGAAAAAGACTCTGTCTCAAAAAAAAAAAAAAAAAAATGCTGTTTGCTAAATAGAGAATACCAATCTGTGGTAGACTGCATTAATGATCCCAATTCTTCACCCTTCTCTTTGCTATGAAACAACGCAGTTTCTCTCACCAATGAAGTAGAGTCGTTATCCCTGCCCCCTGAATCTGAGCTCAGCCATGTAACTTGTTTTGGTCAATATCACATGGTGGGAGTGACAGTGTGCCAGTTCCAAGCCTAGGCTTCCAGAAGGCTTACATATTTCCATACTTGTGCGGCTTCCACCATTATCATGAGAATTACATGCTTTGGCTAGCTTGCTGGTTCTGGTAGGGGATAAGTACATGAAGAACTGCCCTAACTAAGGCACCGCAGGCAGGTCCCCATCAACCTAGGGGTGCATGAATGAGTCCAGCCAAGAAGCAGAACCACACAGCAGAGAACAGAACAGATCTATTGCACCCTGAAGACACTGGAGAAATAATGTTCATTGTAAGCCACGGAGGCTTTGTGGTTGGTTGTTACACAGCAAAAGCTAGCTGATACACTGCTTTAAAACCTCAACTTTGAAGGGAATCTATTTTTGGCAAACACTGGCTATATGCATATGCCATAAAACGTTCTACAGGAAATGGACTTGGTTTGCTAGTGAAGTGATGGATCTACATGCACGCTTGGCACCACATGCACAATCAATCCTTTGCCCACAAATGGATCAGGAAATGCCTACACACTCTCTTGAGCTTTATTCTTCACTCTCATAAAAGCATATTCAAATGCTGAGTTATCTACACAATACCACCGTTTGAAATCATGATTTAAAAACCATTTATACCAGACCCCATCTTTTGCTGTGCCTAAATTCAATCCAACATGCCTATTTTGATTAATGAAATAAAATGCTAGTGTTGGTACCATGGGACTAAGATTCTTTTCTAACTATGCATTGGTAAGAAACTAAATTAGATGTCAACATCCTATAATGGGATGAATATTGCTTTTATTCCCATAGGCAGTAGTGCTAAAAGGCAAATGTATTTAGTTGGGCCCATTTTGCTTATTTTTCAAACATTCCACAATTACTTATTAAGCATCGACTTGCTCTATGTAAACATTGCTCAGGTGTCAGCCCCGGGTGTGGGCAGCATCCGGAACCGGCAAAGCCCAGGGTGTATCGCATGCCAGCAATGAGCAGACAGGGGGTCAAAGGACGGTCAGGCCACAGAGCCCAGGGACAGCTGAGGGATGTTAAACATGAGCGGAACAAGGTGAGAGGCAAGTGGCCGGAGAGAAAGAGCAGGACGACAGCCAGCAGGAGCTGCAGGGCGCAAGGCGTCACGCGTCAGCCTCCAAATCAGAGATGGCTTCTTGTTTTGTTCTAGGCTTCTCTGCAGTTCCTGTGGGGAAACGGGGAATCCTAGGGGAGCTGGCCAAGCCCTGCAGGTGGAGAAAGGCGGTTATTGGCACCTGACTGTGGGGCATCTGGAAAATTAGCTCCTGGCAAGGGAGTGCTGGCTGCTCAGCGCTGGGAAGGATGCCTCCCTTTCGGCCTGCAAGTGCACAAGGACACACACACTCTCAGGCTCTCTCACAAACCCTCACACAACTCACACACATTCTCACATGCTCTTGCACACTCAGACCACACTCCTGCACTCATACACCACACAGTTGCACACTCACATGTCACACACTCTGCTTCTCTCACACACTCACCACCGACCTCACAAACTCTCTCATACACATTCTTCACACACACACACACACACACACACACACTGTCACACACACCACCCACTCTCTCACCTATACAGACACACACAGAGTTGTCAAGTTCTGTCCAGCCCACCTCAGAAGTGTCTCTCGCCCTCCTCCCAGGCACCCACGCCCAGGCCCGCACTGCCTCCCACCTGTTCCCCTGGAAGAGCCTCTGGATCTGGGGGACCACTGCTGCCAGCCCCTCAACCCACCCAGGCCTTCCTGGGCGTGGTTGCAAGTGATCTTCATAAAACTCAGCTTTGATCTCGTCACTCTTCGGCTAAGAAGCCATTGATTCCCCCAGCATGACAGAATAATGGCCACACAACAGACCCACAAGGGCTCTGGCTTTGCTCCTGGGTCACCGTCCAGGCCTCCTCCCGCTTACTAGCATCCTCTGCCTTTCCCAGCTCACCTCCAGCAGAAGCCTCTGTAGGCTCTTTCTTTCCCATCAGCCTTTCTGTAGCCCCGTGGCTCAGAGTAAAATCCCCTCCCTCTGTGGCTCCCTCAGACCACTCACCACCTTGCCATCCACCATGGCCCTGACCACTCTCATCCAAATCTCGTCAGACAGAAGCTCTTCCAGACAGGTCCTGTGTCCCATTCATCCTTACATCTCTCTTCCCCTTCCTTCATGCTTTGAATATAAAAGAAATCCAGGCCGGGCGCAGTGGTTCATGCCTGTAATCCCAGCACTTTGGGAGGCCAAGGTGGGCAGATCATGAGGTCAGGAGTTCGAGACCAGCCTGACCAACATGGTGAAACCCCCATCTCTACTAAAAATACAAAATTAGCCAGGCGTGGTGGTGAATGCCTGTAATCCCAGGTACTCAGGAGGCTGAGGCAGGAGAATCACTTGAACCTGGGAGGGGGAAGTTGCAGTGAGCCAAGATCACACTATTGCACTCCATCCTGGGCAACAAGAGCAAAACTCCATCTCAAAAAAAAAAAAAAAAGAAATCCAATAAAAATGTGTTGAATTTAAGGTTAATAATTGAATCTCTATGCAAGCCAATTAATTGTGTTAATCCCACATCCGGCCAGTTCCCATCACTGAGCACAAGCTCAGTGTACCAGAGATCATGGCTGGTTCCAGGTGACTCAGACCCACCATAAGGAAAACGGTGCAGAACATATGCCCCATATGCCCACTGTCAATAGTCACTCAAACACGGGCCTCAGAAAACACCACTTAACAAGCAGTTATGGAGCATGTGTCATGTGGCAAGCACTCTTCCGGCCACCAAGGCACAGTTAGACAGCAGGTTAGGGAGGCAGAGAGCAATGAAATCCATCCTAGAGAATGATGACACTAGCAAGGCCAAGATAGGTGAGGATGTGGCAGAGGGAAGGAGGGGCAAGGAGGAGGCGGTGACCGGCCAAACCAAGTCTCTTCTGGGAGGAGATGCTCAGGCCAGTGGGACAGCAAAAGCCAGTGAGCTCAGAGCCTTCAAGGAGAAGTGAAGCTGGTGCCGGGGTATCACTCTGTACCAGGGCCGAGCATGGGAGGCTGGCGAGTCAGGAGGTAAGATATAGACAGCTTGAAATTCATCACCTCACATAAGAAGGATACAGTGGCCTTTGAGGACTCAGGGGAAGGGGTGGGAGTGGGGTGAGGGATAAAAGGCAACACATTGGGTACAGTGTACACTGCTTGGGTGATGGGTGCAGCAAAATTTCAGAAACCACCACTAAATAACATCCATGTAACCAAACACCACCTGTTCCCCAAAAACGATTGAAATTATATATATAAAGAAATTATATATATAAATTATATATATATAAAGAAATTATATATATATAAAATAAGCAATGCTTCCCCATTGTTGAACAATTTTTTTAAAGTTCACCACCTTAGCCATTTTAACAGCGCGGTAGTGTTCAGTTCAGTCATGTTGTTGCACAGCCAAACTCCAGGATTATTTTCATTATGCAAACTGAAATTTCACACCCATTAAACAACTCCCCATTCCTCCATCCCCCCACCCCTGACGACCACACTTCTACCTTCTGTCTCTATGAATTTGTCCACTCTAAGTGGAAGGAATATTCTACCTCATATAAGTGAAATCCTACAGTATTTGTCTTACTGTGTCTGGTTTATTTCACTTGGCATGATGTCCTCCAGGTTCATCTGTGTTGTAGCATGCGTCAGAACTTCCGTTTCTGAGACGGAATAATATTCCACTCTATGGATATGCCACATATTGTTTATCCATTTGTCTGTCGGTGAACACGTGGGTTGCTTCCACCTTTTGGCTACTGTAAATAATGCATTTATGAACATGGATGTACAAACATCTCTTCAAGACCCTGCTTTCAATTTTGAGGGGTGTATGCCCAGAAGTAGAATTGCTGGATCATATGGTAGTTCTATATTTAATTTTGCGGGGAGCGACCATACTGTTTTCCAGAGCAAGGAGTTGGGATTTTAAACTAAGTGAAACTGGAGGCCATTTGAGGGTTTTGAGCAGGTGAGTAACATGATTTTATTTAGATTTTTAAACCATCCCTCTGGCTTGGTAACACATAGGATGGATCGTGGGAGCAAGAGTGACTGCAGGGAGACCGCTGCAGCTAGAAGGTCATCATGAGGCCCTGGAAAGAGAAGAGGGAAGAAAGAGGAGATGAGGAGATGTAAGCAACCACCAGATGGGGATAGAACAGGGGTGCAGGCAGGAGAGGTTGGGAAGGGGCCGCTGAAGATCCCTGAGTCCCTGGGTGTACGGTGACATCATTCACAGAATCAGAGAAAAGCAAGGGATATAAATATCTTTAAATAGTTCACCAAAGGTATCAAAGCCCTGCCCAACTTCTTCCTCCTTTCCCTTGTCCTCTCCATCTCTAATTTTTTTTACAATCCTAAATTTCCATTTAACCTTCATTCTCTCAGGCTCCCTGTCTGCCTCCTCAAGAACAGAAAGTGACTCATCAAGAGGTCACCCACAGGACCAAGACACTACTGGAGCATGCAGGCTTGTTCTTTCGGCATGCAGGCTGGCAGGAAGTCAGACCGCATCTCCAAGCAGAGGCCTGAGAATTGGCCAATCAGCCGTCTACAGTTGTCAGCAGATTCCAGTGCTCAGAGGACAGCGTGAGATCCGGGCATCCCCAGCTGGGCTCCAGGCAGACAGTGACCCTGTCCACAGGTTCAGCCTCTTCTCAGCTCCCTGGGAGTCTTGATCTTCCTGCTAGTCTTCTTGTCCTTGCCATATTTATAGATAAAGGATGGCTTTGGGGAGGCTGAGATTGGTCTTTAAACATTCAACAAATATTTACTAAGCACCTACTGTGTTCTCAGCAACATCTGGATATAACGGATACAGACATTGATCAGACACGGATCTTGCTCTTGAAGAACTTTCAGGACAGACATCAGTTGGCAACCTGAGGGGCCAAGCGTGGTGGCACACGCCTATAATCCCAGGATTTTGGGAGGCTGAGGCAAGTGGATCACTTGAGGTCAGGAGTTCGAGACCAGCCCGACCAACATGGCGAAACCCCATCTCTATTAAAAATACAAAAATTAGCCGGGCATGGTGGTGCATGCCTATAATCCCATCTACTTGGGGGGCTGAGGCAGGAGAATCGCTTGAACCCAGGAGGTGGAGGCTGCAGTGAGCCGAGATTGCACCACTGCACTCCAGCCTGGGCAACAGAGTGAGACTCCATCTCAAAAAACAAACAAACAAAAAATTGGCAATCTGAGGACACACAAGTTTAAATACCACATGGTAAAGAGAAAGAGACTGTTGCAGACTGATGTCTGTTAGCAAAAGAGAGTGGGACTCGTGCTGGCCTGCAAGGAAAAACCCAATTTGGGCAGAGAGGAGAGGAAAAGATGCGCCAGGCAGGGGAGAGTACTTCATTAGAGGCACAGAGGCGGGAAACAGTAGAGCCAGTGAGCAGGACACAGGAAGCCGGGTGGAAGGGCCTCCGCGAGGCTAAGACGACACTCAGCTGTGAGGAAATGAGGATCTCAGAGAGGAGCAAGAAGGAGAAACTAACATCTTATCACCATGATGTGCCAGGCATCATGCCGGAAGTGTCATAGCTGTTACCTCGCTCAGAACTCACAGTCACCTGCGAGGAGTGAGACTGGCATTATCATCCCCATTTCACAGATGTGCAAGCCAGGCTTAGTTACAACTAAAAGTTTTTCTGAGTAAGACTGCCAGCGATAGGACCTGGGGTCTGGCTGCTGAGAGAGATGAGGAAGCAGCTGTTACTCTCTTGGACCCAGACCTCCTCTCTCTGTGTTGTTGTTGTTGTTGTTGGTGGTGGTGGTGGTGTTGTTGTTGTTGTTGTTGTTCTGTTATTGTCCCTGGGTGCTTTGAGTTTCATTTGTTTGCTTGTTGGTTGGCTGGTGTGAGTGTGTGTTCATGTGTGTGTGTATGTGTGTGTGTGTGCGCGCACACGCAGGAGCAGGGAAGAGAGGATCTGTTTTGCTTTGCTATGCTTCTTGCCTTAAAGCTGTTCTATAAAATGAGGAAGCTCCTCTCCTAGGACCACAGCATGAGAGGAGAAAGTGTGTGGTCCTCTCCAGTAGACTGCACCAACTGTCCCAATTCTTCACCCTTTCCTATCCTCAAAGTCACCATGAGACTTGGTTGTTTGCACCACGAGAGGCAGAGCATCCATCCCCGTCCCGGGTCTGTCCAGATTGGCGATGTGACTTGTCTTGGCCAGTGGGAAGAGGGCAGAAGGGACAGTGAGCCTCAGCTCCCCGCAGGCCTCCAGAAGCACTGCATGTTTCCACTTTCTCCACTGCTAAGAGAAGGATATACTCAGGGTAGTCTGCTGGCCCCAGAAAACTGAAAGCTGGGAGCTGGGTGGAGAAGACCTGAGCCCCAACTACAGCTGGGAGGCCAGCCCAGCCTAGATCAGCAGCATTCTGAAATGTCCCCTGGTTACAAACCACTGATCTACCCCCAAATCCCTCATGTATCAACAGATGCATCTGAAACCCAGGCTGGAGAAATGATCTGCTAGAGCCTCACAACCAGTTAGAAATTGGGTCTCCTGATTTTTAATCCACAGCTTTTTCCCCATCCCACCCTATCTCATCAAAGGAATTCCCCGCAGGCTGCAAGAGAAGACAGGAAATCTGAGATGCCAATCAAGTAAGTAATTAAGCAGAATAGATGCAGTCAAAAAGCATGAAAGCAAGATTTAACCTGGATAATCCCTCCATAATTTAGAGTTGATCCGTCTAAACGAGTTCCTGTTGATTTCCCAGGAGGCCCTTTCTTCTTCCGCTGAAGTCACTGGGAGCATCAGAGCTGAATCCATTAACCCCATCATCTTTCAAGGTGTCCATCTTTTGTACCTAAGAAATGTGGCCGACGATTTTCATTTTTGAATCTGTGTTTTATTACTAGGCTCTATGCTACTCAGAAATAACTGCTTTTGTCCCAAGGGACTTTGCATGTTCTCTGCTTCACACAGATTTGAGTCAGCCTCAACATTGCCTTAGTAATATCATTGCCTATAAATACTGCTGTCATTCAAAAATTCTTATAATCATGGCATAAAAGGGCTGGAAAAGACCTCAGAGATCCAGTTCCAATGCTGTCATTTTATAGAGAAGGACACTGAGGCACAAGGAAGGTAATTGATCTTCCCCCAGTTACAGGGCTGGTTATTGGCAGAGCAATCAGTAGTATGAGTGAGATTTGCAGAACCATGCTAGAAATACAAAATAAGCTCAAGTGTCTAAGGGAGTCACTGAAAATGGGTCACTCCATATATGTTTTGGGTTTTTGTTTGTTTGTTTGAGATGGAGTCTCACCCTATCGCCCAGGCTGGAGTGCAGTGGTGCGATCTCAGCTCACTGCAGCCTCCACCTCCTGGGTTCAAGCGATTCTCCCGCCTCAGCCTCTCAAGTAGTTGAGATTACAGGTGCCCGCCACCATACCCAGCTATTTTTTCTATTTTTAGTAGCAACAGGTTTTCACCATCTTGGCCAGGCTGGTCTTGAATTCCTGACCTCAGGTGATCCACCCGCCTCAGCTTCCCAAAGTGCTAGGATTACAGATGTGAGCCACCACGCCTGGCCCCTTATTTGTTAAGATGCCCGATGCCAAGACTCATGCCCCAAGTCTGGGCAGAGGTTGAATAACAAAAGAAAATGGCCCTGGCTGGGAAGAAACTGAGACCTCCCTGAAGAGCCAGCAGGTTGCCAGGGCACCTCGGACATTAGCCTGACCCCAGGATGGCTGAGCACACATACCCCTTCCATCAGACGTGGAAGCCAAGCACCTCTGGAAGGGTGAGGGCACTGCTGATGATGTGCTGGAGCCAGCCTGTGCCAATAGCTCAGAACCAAAAGCTTCATTTTGTGTGCCAGCTGTTAAACTGCTGAGAGCTTGAAATCATGGTGGGTGTATTTAGACCATGGGGTGCTGTCCCTCCATCAGGGAGTCATGGCCTGCCCTAAAATTAAGAAAAGCCTTCCCCACAGACAGGGATACTCACAGGGGGAAAAACAGAATTAGCAAGGAAAAAAGAGCTCCTACCCAGATCCTTGGCAGCAAGAGTCCCATGGGCTGCGTCCCTGTATGATGAGTACCCGACTCACATGTGCCTAATGTGACCTCTACAAACTGCTTCTCTGTCTAAATCTTCTGCCTAAAATCCCAGTATCCTGATTCTTGCTGCCCACACCAGTCCCCTGTTTTCAGCCCTGGACCGCCTAACACTGTGTCCTATGAGTCCTCCACAGATTGGCCAAGTTTGGGCAACAGCAAGGAAACCAACCTGTTTTCTCCTTTCCTAACCTGAGCTGAAAAAAATCAACAGCTGGGCCAGGTGCAGTGGCTCACGCCTGTAATCCTAGCACTTTGGGAGGCTGAGACAGGTGGATCACTTGAGGTCAGCAGTTCAAGGCCAGCCTGGCCAATATGGTGAGATCCCCACCATCTCTACTAAAAATACAATAATTAGACATGGTAGCGTGCACCTGTGGTCCCAGCTACTTGGGAGGCTAAGGCAGGAGAATCGTTTGAACCTGGGGAGTGGAGGTTGCAGTGGGCCAACTCTCCGCACTCCAGCCTGGGCAATAGAGCGAGACTCTGCCACAAAGAAAAAAAAAATCATTTAACAAGTTAACAGCTGCATCCCAGGGACTAAGAGCTCCAGGGCTCCAGCTAACTCATAAGGAAATAGAACTATAACTATCCAAGGGCCACTGTGGATCCAGGCCCATCACCTTTCCATGGAGAAAGGATCCAATGTTTACTGGAAAACACATGTGCAGGAACTGCTGCCCTGACCAAGAAAAGCCAGATTCTGACAAAGGACACTACTGTGTGATCAGTTTAGGGGAGCCACATGACCTTCAGTGGGTCAAGTTTTCCCATCCATACCAAGCCACCTCTGCAGAACTAACTGCACAAAGACGCCAACCAGCCACTGCAGTGGCTATGGCAGAGCCTTGGTCTGTCCTAGATGAGGGCCCACACCTGCCCTCAAGGACCAGTTCCAGGAATGAGGACCTCAGCGACCCATGTGGCATGGGCTGGCCTGAGGCAAGGGCTTTGCAATTTTACTGTCTGATCTCTTGGTAATACGTTTCATTTAGGCAGAAAGCCATTCTGGCACAAGCCTTCAAATTCTGGCCTTGTCTAAAGAATTTTCCTCTTTATCTTTTCCACCTATGGAAGGCAGAGCCACTGCAGAGGCATTCAATCAGCCCCCAGCTGACCGTATTTAAAAATAAATCTCAGATGGATAGCAAAATAAATAGAAATGGGAAAGTTGCCCACCTTGCTTATGCAGCCCCAATGCCTAGAAAGCGTCAGGTACAGAATAGCACTGAACAAATATTCATCAAGACTTCAAAATGAGTAAAAGAATTGATTGTTTTAAATGAAGGTGTCTATATCACCCTGCATAGAACCAAAAGTAAAAATAATAAAGGCCAAAGATTGGTAGATTTGATTACCTAGAAATTTAAAACTTCTGTATGTTAAAGATATTATAAAAATAAAAGTACATGATAAATGGAAAAATATCTGTAACATACGACAAAATGTCTATGTCTTATAATATATGAAGAGCTCATCCAAATCAATATGAAAAAGATAAACATTCTAATAAAAATAAAGGCAATTCACAGAAAAACAAGTGACCAATACATATAAAAAGTGTCCAATGCCATTTAAAGAGGTATTTTTCACATGAGAAAATTTACAGAGTTTAAAAATAATGAAATACCCACTGTTAGCAGAGTTGTGAAGAATGAATATTATCATACTCTGCTAGTGGGAAAGTAAATTAGTGTAAATCTTCAGGAAAGTGTTTTTGCAATAATACCAAAAGCTTTTAAATGTACATGCCTTTTGATGCAGAAATACCACTAATAGAATTTATCCTCAGGCAGTCTTCTGAGATATTTGCAAAGATGCCTGAACAAAGTTGCTTATCATGGCATTATTTATAACAACAAAATTTATAAGCAAACTAAATTTCCAACAAAAGGGAGAGATTTTTAAAAGTAAATTATGGATTCTGAGATAATGAAATACTTTGCAGCCACTAAAAATCGAGGTGTTGAAAAAACCTTCAACGTTGGAAAATGTTCAAAATATATTGCAGAGAGGAGGGAAAGCAGTCTATAAATCAGCACTTTCACAAATCCATTTGTTTAAAAAAAATACACATGTGGGTACATGGAAAAAATATTAACAGTTGCTATCTGTGAATAGAGAAACTATAGACGATTCGGCTTTTTTACGTTTTGCAAATTTTCACTGAGAGCATGTGCCTTTCATATGGAAGAAGCACAGTTAAGTGTTCAGGCCTTGGTTTAATTTTTGGTTCCACGATTTATCAGCCATGTGACTCAAGACAAAATATCTACTTGCTCTGCACCTCCTTTTCACCATCTGTTGAAAAAAGGATTCTGGTACTATCTCCTAGAATTAAATAAAATAATCTCTGTGAAGTGCTTAGCACAATTCCTGGCACATAGTAAATGTCTAGTAAATGTTAGCTACTGCTATTAGAGAAAATGAATAGTAACTATTATTTAAAAACAGAAATGAACATATTCTGAGATTTGGCCTTGGCCTCTACGGGGGTCTAATAGAGTCTACCTAACTTCCTGTCCAGTGGAAAGGCCAGCTCTGTCCAAGGGGAGAAGCAGCCCCTCGGGTTGGAGGCCCCCCACTGAACCACTGGACGAGAGAGCCCACTTTCCACTTCCCAGTCCCCTGCTAATGTTCTCGCTCCTGAGTCCACAATGCTATCTCAGAAAAAAACCTTTAACTTCAAAACCCTCCTAAGTATCCCAGTCAGGACAAAGCTTGGTCTCTTGATGTAGAAGTGACAGAGGGTCACACTCTGCCCTCAAGTTCCAAGACTCACAGAAACCTGGAGTCTATAAATGAGGATCAGGAAGCAAAAAGAGGTGATCACTCTCTTTGAGGTGACCCCATTTTGTGAAGTCTGGAAGGCACACCAGCATGACATTTCACAACTCTGAGGCCCTTCCTCCCAGAGATGGTGCCCACCAGTCCTGAGCCACCAAGAAGGGCCTCCCTGCAGAGAATGACCCACGCTGGGCTGGAGGCTGAAAAGTCCGGCTGCTGCAAGAGCACTCTAGTCCCATTCCCAGGGCCAAGAGCCTTTCCCAGCCTCCTAGTGTGGGGCTCAGTCAGCCTGCAACCCATCCTGAATGCTGATTTTGGTGTCCTGGCTTGGGAGCTTTTTATCCACATGTGTTCCAGGGAGGCAGCTGCCACAGGCTTCCTCCAACCCTGCACACTGCAATTCCTCTCAGCATAGGGCAACTCACTGGCCACTGAGGCCCCTCTCTCCCTACGAGTCACAGAGACACAGAAGTCCTCTGTGGATCTAGCTTACTGCCCCTACTGTAGCACACTGTCCAATGGCTGTGACATCACATGCCAGGCTGCACCCGTGAATCCTGGCTGCAGCATCCATGCTGTGGAGCCCACAGGACACAGTGTGGTCAGAAGGGACATGAGAGGTGAGGGGTACCCCCCCTGTGGCTGACCCACACCCCCTACATGTGGCTGAGTATTGAATCTGGTACAATGAGACAATGTACTAGAGTAGCCCTGCCTGTTAAGGCTGATTTGGCAGGAAGGAGGGGTGTCTTTCAAGATCACACAGATTAAAATCATGATGGCGTAGGGTCACATGGCCTTCCCCTCCCTGCTGAGGTCCTGATTCTCCTTGTGCAGAGAGAGGACTATATCTCCACAGTGACTTTCACCATCAGTCCTCCTGATGCTAATTGCCAGCCCAGTCAGGGACTCCGTCTGACCACAGGATCCACCAAGCCCATCCTACAATCTGGACCTATCCCCTGCCCTTGCCTTAGAGTCAGGTGAGGGACTCATGGAAAATAGGCAACCTGGTGGAAAGAATATAAACTTGAGAGTCAGACCCAGCTGGTGCCTTATCCACCCCTTTCCAGCTGTGTAATCCTGGCCAAGCCACTTACCCTTTACAAGACCCAGTTTCTTTAGCTGTGGAATGAAGAAGAATAATCCCCACCACATAGGGTTGTGGTCAGGTCTAAATAAGATAATGAATAGAAAGTACATGAGACCTGGTGAGAGGTCAATCAATGACAGCCATTATTATTGTTAACCACATTTTCTATCTCCACAGCCATTTCTAGCACACAGGGATGCTGCACACTCAACAATAAATGCCAAGGGGAGAGTCAGTGACAATATTTTGAGTGTTCATCCCATTTTCCCCTGTGTCCTTCATCTATCGCCCTGCCAGGCATATTGTAGAGAACAGACCCTTAAATATTTGTTGAAGGAATAATTTAATGAATGACATTTGGTGTCTGAAATGTACCTTCTGTATTTTATCATTTCATGAATGATGTATTATTTCATGACCTTTTGGATTTTCATTTAATCATGCATCTAGATTAAATCCTGATTTATTTCCATGACCCTGAACAGTGTAGCTCTTTTCCTCCATATTATCCTGCTTATCTGGATACAAGGTCTGTGCCAAGTGTATCCCTTTGTGCAATCAACCACCCCAAAAGTATGTGACTTAAAACAACCACAATCTATTTCTTCCAGTCTTGGCTGACTAGGCAGTTCTTCTGCTGGTCTCACTTGGACTCACTCATTTGGTTGCAGTCAGACAACAGCTGAAATGACTGGCCCAAGATGGCCTCAGCCCCAGCTGTCAGCTGGACCTCTCTCTCATCCTAGAGAAGCCCAGCCCAGGCTTCATTCCGTGACAGCAGGGGTGAGCCAAGAAGCCAAAGCCAGAAGCTGAAAGACCTCTGGAGCCTAGGCTTGAAACTAGCTCAGCGTCCCTTCTGCCACTTTCACGGGTCAAGGGAAGTCCCAAGACCAGTACAATTGTTTCTTCATTGGGGAGGACTTCAGAGGGAAGAACAGACTCTACCCACTGATAGAAAGAGCTTCAAAATATTTTGGTCCAGTTTTCAAACCAGTTAAAGTAAAAGAAACATACATGTAACTGAGCCCATGTAGCTGTGGGGGGGAAATTGCATCCTGACTTGGACCTACAAAAAGTCAAGAATATCCGACATTGGAAAATACTTTTTCTCCAAACTAGGATGTTTCAAGGCCATTCAGGGTTGTCTGAAACTTCCTCTCCCTGGGTGACTTCATCTACTGTCATTATTTCAATGCCATCTATATGCTAATGACCCTCAAATTTATACCTCTGGCTCAGCTTCTGACTCACATATTCAACTCTTGATTTTCCTCCCCAAATCTGCTCCATCCATAGTCTTTCCGACCCCAGTAGAGACTCCTCAGCCACTCGAGTGCTCAGGCCACAAATCTAGTTTGTCCTCAGTTGCTCTCTTTCCTTCACCTCCCACTTTCCATCCATCAACAAATCCTGTCAGCTCTACCCCCAGGCCACCTCTCCCCATCTCCACTGCTGCATCAGTTTCTAGGGTTGTCTTAAAAAACTACCACAAACTAGGCAGCTAAAAACAACAGAAATGTATTGTCACATAGTTCTAGAGGCCAGAAGGACAAAATCAAGGCATTGGCAGAGCCACGTTCTCTCCATAACCCGCAGGGCGGAACCCTTCCTTGTCTCTTCCCAACTTCTGGTGGTGGCCTTGGTGGCTCTTAGCTTGCAGTTGCATCACTCCCTTCTCTACCTCAGTCATCATGAGGCATTCTCCCCAGGGGTCTCTGTATCTGAGTCCAAATTTCCCTCTGCTTATAAGGACACAAGTCACATTACATTAGACCCATGCTAATCCAATATGACCTCATCTTAACTTACATCTGTAAAGGACCTATTTTTGTTGTTGTTGTTGTTGTTGTTGTTGTTGTTGTTGTTGTTGTTGTTACCCAGGCTGGAGTGCAGTGGCACAGTCTCGGCTCACTGCAACCTCCACCTCCAGTGTTCAAGCAATTCTTCTGCCTCAGCCTCCTGAGTAGCTGGAATTACAGGCATACACCACCATGCTCCACTAATTTTTGTATTTTTTTTAGTAGAGATGGGGTTTTCCCATGAGCTTGAACTCCTGAGCTCAAGCAATCCACCCACCTTGGCCTTCCAAAGTGCTAAGATTACAGGCCTGAACCACTGCACCTGGCCTAAAGGCCCTATTTCTGAATAAGGTCACATTCACAGGTACCAGGGGTCAGGGCTTCAACACATATTTTTGGAGGATAACAACTACTGAAATCTAGTCTCTTACTGCAATCTTCTCTTTTACTAGTCTCCCCGTTCCACTCTTGACCCCTCCTACAACAAAACCTTAGCACAAAATCTGAACTCCTTACCTGGCATTCAAAGCCCAAAGCCATGATCCTCACAGCCTCTCCCAACCTAACTCCCTACTGCCCTCCTCCTCACCTTCATGCCACAGCCACATAGAGCTCCTCTCCATCTCTGACAAGCTAGGGACCACCCAAATGAGGGCCTTTTCACTAGTAGTTCCCTGTGCCTGGGGTGCCACCCCCAAGATTTAAATGGCCCACTCTTCTTGTCATTCAGCCACAGGCTTAGACAACACATCTTCGGAAATCTTCCCAGAGATCTTCTCATACCTTTCCTAATTTGATTCCTTACATGGCACTTAGAACCATGTGACTGATTGATTGCCCGTCACCCTCAGTAGGATATGAGCAGGGACTGTACCTCCATCACTGCTCTATTCTCTGCACCAAGAATAGTGCCTGGCACACAATAAATGCTCAATAAATATTGGTTGAATAAATAAACTGCTTCTTGATTGTCAAGTCCAATAGGCATTTTTCAATCTTTGTCCTACAGAACCTATCGCATTTGACAGGAGCAATCACTCCCTCTTCTTGAAATTCTTGACCATCTCCTCCCACCCCTGCTCAATCTCCAGGCCATGGTTTCGTGGCTCCCCTAACTATAACTTCCCTGCCTGCTTTGCACACTCCTCTTCCTCTGTCTGTGCCTTTAATGTCCGTAAACCTTGGGGTTCTGTTTTAGGTCCTTGTGGTAGACAGAATAATGCTCCTCTAAAGATTTCACATCCTAATCGCTGGAACCTGTGAGTATGTCACCTTGCATGGTTGAGGGTCTGTGATGAGGAAATAATCCTGAGCTATCTAGGTGGGCCCAATGTAATCTCAAAGGTCCTTGTAAAAGACAGGCAAGAAGGTTAAAGTTGGAGAAGATGATGGACAATAGAAACAGTGGTTGGGGTGATATGGGGCCATGAGCCAAGGACCATGGGCAGCCCCTGGAAGCTGAAAAAGGCAGGGAATCGGCCCTCCCCTAGAGCCTCCGGAAGAGACACAGCTCTGCTCCCACCCTGATTTTAGCCCCCTAGGACCCGTTTCAGCCTTTGGACCTCTGGTACTATAAGATAATAAATTTGTGTTGTTTTAAGCCACTAGGTTTGTGGCAGTTTGTTACAGCAGCTCAGAAACCTAACACTGTTCTCTTATTCTCCCCTGTACATGTTCTCTTTGGGCAACTTTATCTTCATCCCTAGCTTCAATTGCCATCTATAAGTGGATATTTCTCTCTAAAGTTCAGACTTCTACATCCAATAGCTTGTTTAACATCTTTAACTGGATGTCCTGTGGGTACCCCAAACTCAATACACCCTCAGCTCAATCCCTCTCCCACTCCCCCACAACCTGTCTCTCCTGCTGTGTTCTCGGTCTCAGCCGATGGCAGCGTGGTGTGCCCATTCTCCCACGTGGGGCTCCTTAGGGACTTCCTTTCCTTCTTCCCGACGTGCAATTAATCTCCAAGTCCTGCTCTTTAGATTGCATATGCTCACCCCTCCTCTCCATTGCTTCCATCACACCCTTCTTCATTGCTTGCCTTGATTTCCACAATAGCCTTCCCTCTGGCCACCAGCCTCCATCCTTGAACTCCTAGAGTCCATCCTCCATGTGGCATTTTTCTTTTTAAAATGCAAAAATCTTAACACATCCCTCCTTTCATAGAATCCTCTGAGATAAAAGTCAAGTTGCTAAACACGGCTTACAAGGCTCTCCTCGCCTGCCTCCCACCCCTACCACCCAGCCTCACCACCACCCAGCCTCACCTCCTCTGCACCACAGCCCCTGCTTCCACTACCCCAAATGCACTCCTCTATTAGAACACAGGAGGGAGGGAAGGAGGGAGGGAGGGAGGGGGAGGAAAGAAAAAAGGTTGGTTTTACTACCAATCTTTCCTTCACTCACTATGCTTCTCCAAAACCCTCATTTGACTAATTTCCAATTCAAAGGGAGTAGCAGCACCCCTCCATATAAGACACCTGCACATGTAGATATCCACTCTTATACATTCTCATTATTCAAGACACAGCCAAAAATGCAAAATCATGCTCCAAGATGCAAATGCATGTAATACTCATTCCCTTATAGATAGGTCCACCCATAGAAATACCCAGATACAGAAGACACAGACAGAAGCTGATCCACCTGCAAGCACCTTCCCGTAACTAACCTTAAAATCCTCGTGTGCAGACACAGCCTGAAGACACAAACCTCCATGCTTCTGTGGCTTAGGGAGCAGGAGAAGGGGTGGGAAAGGATGGTAGAACGATTATGGGTAAATGGAAGAAAGGAAGAATGACCATGGAAGAGCCAACTGGGATATATTCATTCACCAACATTCCCTAAGCCCCAGTGACAGGCCAAACGCCATGCTGCTACACAATAAGGCTATGAAGATCCTTAGTAGTACTGATAATAATAGTAATAGCAGCCAGTGATAGTGGTTGTTATATAGCAGACACTAAGTGTTGTGCTTGTGCTGACTCCTTTAATCCTCATAGTAATCTCATGATAGATAGTATCATTATCCTCTATATATATACATGAGGTAACAAGGTGCAGGAAAGTTAGGTAATATATCCAATGTCACTTGGCTAAAATGTGGCAGAACTTGGATTCCTACCCACGCTGTCAGAGTCCAGGGTCTGTGCTGTTATCCACCTTGCAATACAAGACCCTGCCCAAGAGTAATTCACAGGCCACTAGGCACTCACATGCTGAAGTTGGGGATTGGATGTCTTCTTCCTCCAGGAAAGCAGCATGGAATAGAAGGAAGTAACAGGTCCTCCGGGGATGGACACCAGCCTTAAAGTCAGGTGGACTTGCACCCAATCCTAGCTCTGCACTCAAATCCTGGCTCTGCACCCAAATCCTAGCTCTGCCGCCCACTTGCGGAAACCTTAGCAAGTTACTTCACCTCTCTGAGTGTCAGTTTCCTCATCTGCAAGTGAGGGTATTAATACCTACTTTGCCGAGTTTTATTAGGATTAAATGGATATAGGATATAAAAGTACTGAACACAGTGCTCAGCATATAGTAAGCACTCAACAAATAAGAAATCCCTTCCCCTTGTTATTCCAACAAATAGTTACCCTTCAGCTCCCTGAACCTAATGCTTTCCGGAAGCATTAGACGAACAATTGCAAACTACAGCCCTCTGGCATGTATAGTGTTTGGCCAGCAAAGTATTTTAAAAGGCTTAGTAACTGGGCAGGAGCCCTGATTTCGGCCACAAGACAAGCAGCTCAGCATCTAGCAGCTCTTGCAATTACAGATGGCCACCCCCAGCCCCTGAAGGCATTTCAGTTCTCAACTCCTGCAACAGCTTCAAGGGGGCCTAAAACTATCTACTTCAGATCTATGGAATCAGACTTTCCCAGGAAGGGGCCCTGAACTCTGCTGGTGAAATTCTTGTACATGTTCATGTGTGAGAGCCACTGAATTAAAGAGTAAAAGAGACACTTTGTGTTTTCCAGCAAGATGCCTGGCTCAGGGGTGAATGCACTGAGCCACGATGCTGCCAGGTTTGGATGCTTCTTTTAGAGGAGACACGAAATAAACAAAGGCCATCTTTCCTAGAAAGAAGGAGCCGTCTTAAAATAGAGTTTCCAGGAATTTTTCCAGGGGAAGTCACAAGGTCTTCCTTGTCCAGATTTCAGAAGCCAGAAAAGCTAGGCACAACAGGATTAACTCTACCAGGCCTGGGCCTTGAGGGAAGAGGTGGATCTGAGGCCAAAGAGAGCAGTTCCTGGAGGACAGAACCCCTGGCTGGAGTGGCAGTCAGGAGGCTAACAGTCCTCTTCAACCCCTCCTCAGGAGCCAGGGACTGACTGAGGGTAGCAGCATGGCCCAAGGCCTGAGTGAGCAGAACCAAGGGGCAACCGGGGGTCCACCAGGCCTGGTAGGACGTAGGTATTTATGCTGCACAGGAACAGAGCTTTGAGTCACAGGCCTGGGGCAAGTCTTGCCGACTGACTCAGTATGCAACCAAAAGTGACCTTAGAATAATTTCCTCAGAAAAGTAATTATGCCAGAGCTAAAGGTCAGATAGCAACCAAAGACTCCAACATCAGACTCAGCATTTCCCCTCAACCTAGAGCTAGGATGACATGACCATCCTCCCCACCCAACTTGGAGCCCCTGCAGCCTCAGCCACCCTGAGCCTGGTGAGTGAAAAAAAGCAACCACGGTGTTGTGGGCCAATTGAGAATTCAGCCTCGGGTCTGGCTTGCAGGGTCCAGTCCTGGCATTGTGCCCTTCACTCTTGCTCCCTCCTTGAACTGCATGTCTGGGAAATGAGCTCCTACCTCCTTTGTGCCCAAATCTCTGAGCCCAGCTTACCCTACCTCTGCCCCCATCCTTAAATGAAGGACTATTCCTGAGTCCCTTGTCTGAATTTAGAGTCCTGCTCTCTGCAAGCCAGTATCCTTTAGAAACACTTCCGACCCCCAGTGCTCAGGCCTCGCAGCATCGTTTGTGTCTGGGTTCGGCACTGTAAGGAGAGCGCTCCATCAGCCCCATCCAGCCCTCTGTGCTCTACCATGTCACATCTCTAGCTTTGTTCCAAAATGTTACCTTCAACAGAGAAAAAATAATTAGCACATTTATTGAGCCTCTATTTGTACTTCTTTGCCCTCAGCTATTCCTTTTATTTTATTTTTGGCATAAGAAAAAACTTGTGTCTTTATTATACCTAACAGCACATAAAATAAAATAAATACCAGCCAGATATCTCACCTACAGAAAGCAATACTCAGCTAGAATTCACAGATACCTTTTCTGATTATAAAGCTTAATTAACAAGTTGTGGAAGACCTAACCAGAGCTATCAGGAAAGAGAAAGAAATAAAAGGCATCCAAATAGGAAAAGAAGAAGTCAAATTGCCTTTACTGACGCTGTGATTCTATACCTAGAAAATCCTAAGATTCTGCCAAAAGGCTCCTGGAACTGCTAAACAAGTGTAGTAAACTTTCAGGATACAAAATCAATGTATAAAAATCCATGTCATTTCTCGACACCAATAACATTCAAGCTGAGAGCCAAATCAAGAACACAATCCCATTTACAACAGCTGCAAAAATAAAGTTTAAAAAAATCTAGGAATACATCTAACCAAAATGATGAAAGATCTCTACAGAGAGAACTATAAAACACTGCTGAAAGCAATCATAGATGATACAAACAAATGGAAAAACATTACATGCCCATGAATTGGAAGAATCAATATTGTTAAAATGGCCATACTTCCTACAGCAATCTATATATTTGATGTTATTCCTATCAAGATACCAAAGTCATTTTTCACAGAACTAGAAAAAAACTATTGTAACATTCATATGGACCCGAAAAAAAGTATGAATAGCCAAAGCAATCCTAAGCAAAAGAACAAAGCCAGAGGCATCACATTACCTGACTTTAAACTATATTATAAGCCTACAGCAACCAAAACAGCATGGTACTAGTACAAAATCAGACACATAGACCAAGGGAACAGAATAGAGAAAACAGAAATAGAGCCACACACCTACAACCATCTGATCTTTGACAAAGTCAACAAAAATAAGCAATGGGGAAAGGACTGCTGGTTCAGTAAGTGGTGCTGGGATAGCTGGCTAGCCAAAGGCAGAAACATAAAACTGGACCCCTACCTTTCACTGTATACAAAAAATTACCTTAATATAGATGAAAGATTTAAATGTAAGACTTAAAATTATGAAAATTCTAGAAGAAAACCTAGAAAACACCATTCTGGACATCGGCCTTGGGAAATAATTTATGACTAAGTCCTCAAAAGCAATTGCTACAAAAACAAATATTCACAAGTGGGACCTAATTAAACTAAAAAGCTTTTGCACAGCAAAATAAACTATCAACGGTGTAAACAACCTACAGAATGGAAGAATATTTGGAAACTATGCATCAACAAATGTCTAATATCGAAAATCTATAAGGAACTTAACTCATCAAGCAAAAAACACATAATCCCATTTTAAAATAGGCAAAAAACATAAACAGGCACTTCTCAAAAAAAGACATATTTGCAGCCAACAAACAAACATGAAAAAATGCTCCACATCACTAATCATCAAAGAAAAGCAAATCAAAACCACAATGAGATGCTATCTCACACCACTCAGAATGGCTACTATTAAAAAGTCAAAAAGCAACAGATGCTGGAGAGGCTGCAGAGAAAAGGGAATGCTTATACACTATTGGTGAGAATATAAATTAGTTCAGCCACTGTGGAAAGCAGTTCAGAGATTTCTCAAAGAACTTAAAAGAGAGCTACCATTTGACCTAGCAATCCTATTACTGGGTATACATCCAAATGAAAATAAATTGTTCGGCCGGGGGCGGTGGCTCACGCCTGTAATCCCAGCACTTTGGGAGGCCGAGGCGAGTGGATCATGAAGTCAGGAGATCCAGATCATCCTGGCTAATACGGTGAAACCCTGTCTCTACTAAAAATACAAAAAGTTAGCCAGGCGTGGTGGTGGGCACCTGTAGTCCCAACTACTTGGGAGGCTGAGGCAGGAGAATGGCATGAACCTGGGAGGCAGAGCTTGCAGCAAGCAGAGAACACACCATTGCACTCCAGCATGGGTGACAGAGTGAGACTCCAACTCAAAAAAAAAAAGAAAATAAAGAAAATAAATTGTTCTACCAAAATACACATGCACTCATATGTTCCTCACAGCACCATTCACAATAGCAAGACATGGAATCAGCCCAGGTGCCCAACAGCAGTGGATTGGATGAAGAAAATGTGGTACATATATGCCATGGAATACTATACAGCCATGAAAAAAATGAAATCATGTCTTTTGCAGCAACATGGACACAGCTGGGGGCCATTATCTTAAGCAAATTAATGTAGGAATAGAAAACCAGACACTGCATGTTCTCACTTATAAGTGGGTGCTAAACACTGGGTACTCATGGACATAAGGATGGCAACAATAGACATTTGAGGCAGGGTGGAATAATTATTGGATACTATGCTCAGTAACTGGGTGACAGGATCAATCATACCCCAAACCTTAGAATCACACAATATGCCCAGGTAACAAACCTGCACATGTACCCCCTGAATCTAAAATAGAAGTTGAAATTATTTTTTTAAGTTGCCTAGAGAATTAGAATATAAACATCAACACAATTAATGAACTTGTAAGTACTGTATACATAAAGGGAATCCTCAATTTCATACATTCAGCTTTTTTTAATCAGTCTAAGTTTTCTTTAATACTTTATGCCCTGAAACACATAAAGTTGAAATCATAGCTCATATGTTAAACTTGGGCATTAATTCATCAGGTGTTGAATGAACATTGCAAGATCTCATGAAAGTTCTGCTTCCTGGCCAGGTTTCATTCATTTCTTCCCTCAACAAATGTTTCCTGAGGGCCAGCTATGTATTAGGCACTGTGGGTAAAACATGGCACCTGAACTCATGGAGCTGACAATATATGTGGGGAGACAGACAATAAACAGGAAAGTAAATAAATCATAACATACTGTATAATTTAAGCTATGGATGAAAGAATCAGGGTACTATAATAAAAAACAAATGAGGAACACACCAGTAGCCATGGGCATACCTGGCACCCAGATCTCGGTTTCTAAGGCCATTCTCCAATAAAAGGAGCCAGGGCTCCTTGGAGAAATGGCTGATTCCAAGACTGGGGCAGGAAAAATACAAGGTGATTCTAGAGTATCTTGTACTGCCAGAAAGTAAGAAGATGAAAAAAAATAAATTGATGGGGCAAAGTCAAAGAAACGCAGGAACCATCTGGAAGAGCTACCAAAGGCCAAGGTTGGAACAATTGGAGCAACAAAATAAGCAAGGTAGTACTGAATTATAACCTAAAGTATAAAATAAATATTCATGAGTTGATACTGATACGAATAAATGATTGAATATATTAATAAGTGAAGAAGAAACAAATTTCTTATGCAGAAAAATACCAAACAATTTATATAGATACTGCATCCTAAAGGAGGGGAAGTGTAACTCCCAACTCCTTAGGGTGGGCTGTGTCTGGTGACTTCCTTCCAAAGAGTACAGTAGGAAAAGAAGGAAAAATAAATAACTTCACAGTAGAAAAATCTGATAAACACTACCTCATTCAGGTGATCAAAATCAACATCAACATTCATAAATCACGTTGATAGCATGCACCCTTGATACACTGTGATGAAAATGGCACTTTGCCTCTGTAGTCTTCCTCTCAAATACCCATAACTCAGTCTAATTATGAGAAAAACATCAGACAAATTCCAATAGAGGAGCATCCGACAATATCCCTGACCAGTACTCCTCAAAACCATCAAAGTCACCAAAAACAAATTCTGAGAAACTGTCACAGCCAAGAGGAGCCCAAGGATACATGGGAAATAAATCTAATATGGAGTCCTGGATGGGATCCTGGTACAGAAAAAGGACATCTGGTAAAAAAACTAAGCAAATCTGAATAAACTATGAACTTGCATTAATACTGATTATCAATATTGGCTCATTAATGGAAAAGAATGCATTAATGGAAAAAGAATGGAAAGAAATGCATCACACTAATGTAAGATGTTAATAATAGGAGGAACTATGGGCAGGATCTATAAGAACTCTCTGTACTGTCTGCTCAGTTTTTCTGTAAATATAAAACTGTTCTAAAAAATAAAGTCTATTAGTAAAAATAAGTATATAAGTGGAGAGAGGAGTCTAATCTAAACAGGGTGTTCTAAGAAAGCTCCACTGAGGAGTTAACTTTAAGCCTGCACTTGAAGGTCTGGGTCCTGTAAGGAGAGGAGAAAGAATGTTCAGAGCTTCAGAAACAGTTCATGCAAAGGCTCTGTGGCAGGAAGGACCTTGGCAGATCTGAGGAATGGAGAGAATGTCCGGATGCCTGAAGTGACATAAACAAGAGGTGGAGTAGAGGGAAATAAGGCTGAGGGGTTATGCAAGAACCAGACCACTCAACACCTTGATGCTACAGGCTACAGTAAGGAGAAGAACCTCTGGCTGGGCACAGTGGCTCATGCCTGTAATCCCAGTACTTTGGGAGGCTGAGGTGGGCAGATGACCTGAGGTCAGGAGTTCGAGACCAGCCTGGCCAACACGGTGAAACTCCTTCTCTACTAAAAATACAAAAATTAGCTGGGTGTGGTGGTGGCCACCTGTAATCCTAGCTACTTGGGAGGCTGAGGCAGGAGAATCGCTTGAACCCAAAAGGTGGAGGTTGCAGTGACCCAAGATCACACCACTGTACTCCAACCTAGGCAACAAGAGTGAGACTCTGTTTCAAAAAAAAAAGAAAACCTCATTCTAAGTTCATCAAGAAGTAACAGGAGTTTAGTTTCTCAGTACAGCCATCTTATCTAGCAGAGCAATGTTTGTACAACTATGGAAATTACAATCATTCATTTCATAAAAGCAAAATGGGGGCTCAAGGGTGGCAGCTCATCCCTGTAATCCCAGCACTTTGGGAGGCCAAGGCAGACAATCGCTTGAGCCCAGGAGTTCAGGACCAGCCTGGTCAACATGGCAAAACCTTGTCTCTACAAAAAATTAGGCAGGCATGGTGGCATGTGCCTGTAGTCCCAGCTACACAGGGGCTGAGGTGGGAAGATCTCTTGAGCCCAGAAGGTTGAGGCTGCTGTGAGCCATGATTATGTCACTGAACTCCAGCTTGGGCAACAGCGAGACTCTGCCTAAAAAACTTTTTTTAAGTGAATGGGAAATGAAATACTGAAGATAAAAATTGTAAGTCTCGTAAACACATTTGAGCAAAGATGGAAACCATTGGGCAGGCCGAAAAGGTAAAAATAAAGGTGAAACCAAACTCATCTTCACAGATTCATTGTATTTCAGCTGACTGTGTGATTAATGGTGAAAGAAAAGAACAAAATTTAAAAATATCTTTAAAATTTTGAAGTGATTTCATTGAAGATTATGTCTAAAAGATAAAGTTTAACTTTGGCATTTGTAATTTTTTATATCTCTGAGAAAAAACCCTCCTGAAAACATGTAAGTCATTTTTGTACATGATTTTGGGAATAAAAAAAAAGTGGGGAACCACTTTTATACTTTCAACCTGTAAGTCTTATCTTTAACAGCTTGACTAAATTTTGAAACAGGTTTTTTTTTTTCAGTGCCTTCCCTGATGCTTCCCAAGTCCAGCATTAAGTCCACATTCACCTCCCAAAACATGAGATGATTAAACTCCCCATCCATACCCACGCACACCTCCACCCCCACCCTCAGAAGGCAAGGCCCTGGGATGAACCCACCTGGGCCATCTTCTCTCTTCTGCGGTCTTGTTTCTCCAGACCTTACAAAGGAACTGGCAATAAAATCTGTTAAACTAATTCTCCATAAGGACCCATATGGCTCTCCCTTAAAATTTTGAATTTTAGGCCGGGCGCAGTGGCTCACGCCTGTAATCCCAGCACTTTGGGAGGCCGAGGTGGGCGGATCACGAGGTCAGGAGATCGAGACCATCCTGGCTAACACGGTGAAACTCCATCTCTACTAAAAATACAAAAAATTAGCCAGGCATGGTGGTGGGGGCCTGTAGTCCCAGCTACTCGGGAGGCTGAGGCAGGAGAATGGCGTGAACCCGGGAGGTGGAGCTTGCAGTGAGCCAAGATGGCACCACTGCACTCCAGCCTGGGCGACAGAGCGAGACTCTGTCTCAAAAAAAAAAAAAAAAAAAACTGAATTTTAAAAGAGATCTCATGAAAATAAGAGCACCTTAAGCCAAGAAACAAATCTTTACTAATATGCATTTTAGGAGTTCTGCCAATCTGGTGGGAGATATATTTTGTAGAATGGAAATTTATAGCAGCTCCCTTCCATCATACAACATGGACAACTAAATACTGTGTCAACTCAGAAGTTCCATTTTATTATTAATAACTTCAGTGCATTTTCTCTCTTTTCATATCCTTCAATTTTTTTCATTGATACACAATAATTGTACATATTTATGCGGTACCTGTGATATTTGATATATGCATACAATGTGTATGATCACATGAGGGTATTTAGGATATCTATCACCTCAATTATTATTTCTTTGTATTGGAAATATTCAAAATCTTCTCTTCTAGCTATTTTGAAATATACAATAAATTATGGTTAACTATAGTCGCCTTATTATATTTTCAAACACTAGAACTTAGCCAGCCTCACTTCATGCCCCACACATACCCTTCCCAGTCTCTGGTAAATATCATTCAACTCTCAACCTCCATCAGATCAACTTTTTTAGCTCTCATATATGGGAACATATGATATTTGTCTTCCTGTGCCTGGCTTATTTTGCTTAACATAATGACCTTCAGTTCCATTCACATTGCTGAAAATGACAGGATTTCATTTTCTTTGATGGCTGAATAGTATTTCATTGCACATATATGCCACATTTCCTTTATCCATTCATCTGTTGATGGACACTTCAGTTGATTCCATATCTTGGCTATTGTGAATAGTGCTGCAATACACATAGGGGTGCAGGTATCCCTTTGATATACTGATTTCTTTTCTTTTGAATAAATACCCAGTAGTTGGATTGCTGGATCATATAGTAGTTCTATTTTAAGTTTTTTTAAAAACCTCCATACTGTTTTCCATAATGGCTATATTAATTTACATTCTTACCAACAGCATATAAGAATTCCCTTTTCTCCACATCCCCCTCACCCAGCATTTGTTATTTTTTGTCTTTTTCATAGTAGCCATTCTAACTGAGGTGAGATTATATTTCACTGCGGCTTTAATTTGCACTTCCCTGATGATCAGTGGTGTTGAGCATCTTTTCATATACCTGTTGACCATTTATTTATATGTCTTCTTTTGAGAAATATGTATTCAGATCCTTTGCCTGCTTTTTGTTTTTTTAGAGATGGGTCTCACTCTGTCACCAAGGCTGGAGTACAGTGGTGCAATTATAGCTCACTGCAGCCTTGAACTCCTGGGCTCAAGCAATCCTCTCGCCTCAGCCTCCCAAGTATCTGGGATTAGCATCAGCCACTGTGCCCTGACTGCCCACTTTTTAATGGGATTGGGCTTTTTGTTTTGTTTTGTTTTTCTGTTGAGTTGTTTGAGTTCCTTATATATTCTGGATATTAATATTGCTGATTAATTGTTTGTAATTCTTTTCTACCATTCTACAGGTTGTCTCTTCACAGTGTTGTTTCCTTTACTATGCAGAAGCTTTTTAGTTTAATATAGTTCTATCAGTCTATTTTTGGTTTTGTTTTGTTACATATGCTTTTGAAGTCTTAGCCATAAAATCTTTGCCTGGACCAATGTCCTAAAGCAATTCCCCTATGTTTTCATCTAGTAGTTTTATAGTTTTAGTCTTATGTCTTCAAACCATTTTCAATTGATTTTTGTATATGGTGAGACATAGAGGTCCAGTTTCATTCTTCTGCATGTGTCTATCCAATTTTCCCAACACCATTTATTGAAGAGCAAGTCCTTTCCCCAATGTAGGTTCTTGTAGACTTCGTTGAAGATCAGTTGCCTGTAAATATGTGGCTTTATTTCTGAGTTCTCTATTCTGTTACATTGGTCTGTATGTCTGTTTTTATACCAAGTTGTTTTGGTTACTATAGTTTTGTAGTATATTTTGAAGACAGGTAGTATGAAGCCTCCAGCTTTGTTCCTTTTGCTCAGTATTGATTTGGCTATTTGGGGCCTTTTGTGGTTCCACATGAATTCTAGGACATCTCCTTTTTCATTTCTGATTTTATTTATGTGGGTCTTCTCTTCCTTTTCCTTGGTTAATCTAGCTAGCAGTTTATCAATTTTATTTATCTTTTAAAAAAAACCTCTCATTTCACTGATCCTTTGTATTTTTTTAGTCTCTATTTCACTTAGGTATTTATTTCCTTTTACTAACTTGGGATTTGGTTTATTCCCACTTTTTAATTTCCTAAGGTGCATCATTAGGTTATTTGAAATCATTCCACTTTTTTGATGTAGGCATTTATTGCTATAAGCTTCCCTCTTAGAACTGCTTTTGCTGTAACCCATAGGTTTGGGTATGCTGTGTTTCAATTTTCATTTGTTTCAAGATTTTTTCTTAACTTCCTTCTTAATGTCTTCACTGGTCCAATGGTTGTTCAGAGACATGTTGTTTAATTTCCATGTATTTGTACAGTTTCCAAAGTTCCTCTTGTTATTGATTTCTACTTTCATTCCATGGTGATCTGAGAAGATACTTGATATGATTTTGAGTTTTTAAAATGTATTGAGACTTGGTTTGTGGCCTAAAATACAGCCTATTCTGGATAATGTTCTATGTACTGATGAGAAGAATGTGTATTCAGCAGCTATTGGATAAAATGTTCTGTAAATGTCTGTCACATCCATTTGGTCTAAAGTCCAATTTAAGTCCAGTGTTTCTTTGTTGATTTTCTGTCTAGATGATCTATCCAATGCTGAGAGTGCGGTGTTCAAGTCTCCTACTGTGATTGTATTGAAGCCTCTATCTCCCTTTAAATTTAATAATATTTGCTTTATATATTTGGGTGCACCCAGTGTTGAGTGCATATATATTTAAAATTGTTATATCTTCTTGCTGAATTGATCCCTTCATCATTATATAATGATCTTCTTTGTCTCTTTTTCACATGGCTGGGGAGGCCTCACAATCATGGCGGAAGGCAAGAAGGAGCAAGTCACATCTTATGTGGATGTCAGCAGGCAAAGAGAGAGCTTGTGCACAGAAACTCCCATTTTTAAAACCATCAGATCTCATGAGACTCATTCACTATCACAAGAACAGCATGGGAAAGACCTGCCCCCATGATTCAGTCATCTCCCACTGGGTCCCTCCCAAAACATGTGGGACTTATGGGAGATATAAGATGAGATTTGGGTGGGGACACAGAACCAAACCATATCAGCATGGAATATCGTTTTCCATCCCTCCACTTTTAGTCTATATGTGTCTTTACAGGTGAAGTGAGTTTCTTGTAAAAAGCATATACTTGGCCGGGCGCGGTGGCTCACGCTTGTAATCCCAGCACTTTGGGAGGCCGAGGCGGGCGGATCACGAGGTCAGGAGATTGAGACCACGGTGAAACCCCATCTCTACTAAAAATACAAAAAAATTAGCCGGGCATGGTGGTGGGCGCCTGTAGTCCCAGCTACTTGGAGAGGCTGAGGCAGGAGAATGGCGTGAACCCGGGAGGTGGAGCTTGCAGTGAGCCGAGATCGTGCCACTGCACTCCAGCCTGGGTGACAGAGCAAGACTCTGTCTCAAAAAAAAAAAAAAAAAAAAAAAAAAAGAAGCATATACTTATGTCATTTTTTTAATCCATTCAGTCATTCTATATCTTCTAAGTGAGATATTTAATTCATTCACAGCCAAAGTTATTATTGATAGGTGAAGACTGTCATTATTGTTCATTGTTTTCTGGTTGTTTTGTATATTTTTTGTTCCTTCCTTTCTCTCTTATTGTTTATCATTGCAGTTTGGTGGTTTTTTGTATTGGTAACATTTGACTCCTTTCTCTTTCCCATTTATGTGTCTGCTCTACCACCTGCTTTCATACTTTTGTGTGTTTTCATGATAGTAGATATTGTTCTTTCATTTCCAGATGTAGGACTCCCTTAAGCAGTTCTTGTAGGGTTAGTCTAGTGGTGATGAATTTCCTCAGTTTTTGCTTGTCTGGGAAAGACTTTATTTCTCCTTAATTTTTGAAAGCTAACTTTACTAGATTTAGTATTCTTAGCTGATGGCTTTTCTTTTTTTTTCCCCTTTCTGCACATTGTTGTGTTGGGTTTTTGTGTTGTTGTTGTTTTATTTTGTTTTCTTCAAGTCAGAGTCTCACTCTGTTGCCTAGGCTGAAGTGCACTGGCATGATTATAGCTCACTGCAGCCTCAAACTTTTAGGTTCAAGCAATCCTCCCACCTCAGCCTCCCAAGCAGCTGGGACTACAGGCATGCACCACCATGTCTACCTAATGTTTTTATTTTTTGTACAAATGAGATCTTGTTATGTTACCCTGGCTAGTCTCAAACTCCTGCCCTTAAGCAATCCTCCCACCTCAGCCTCTCAAAACACTAGGATTATAGGCATGAGCCATCACACCCACCTCTTTCAACATTTTGAATATATCATCCCATTCTCTTTTAGCCTCTAAGGCTTCTGTTGAGAAATCTTTTGTTAGTCTGATGGGAACTCTCTCACGTGTAACTTAATGCTTTCCTCTTGCTATTTTTCAGAATCCTTTGTCTTTGACTTTTAGCAGTTTGACCACAATGTGCCTTGGAGAAGATCTTCTTGGGTTGAATCTATTTGAGAATTTTTGAATTTCCATGTACCTGGTTGTCTATATCTCCTGCAAGACTTGGAAAGTTTTCAGCTATTATTTTGTTAAATGGATTTTCTACACCTTTGCCTCTCTGTTCTCTGAAACTTTCAAAATTCAAATATTTGGTTGCTTTATGACATCCTCTATGGAATGTAGGCTTCCTTTATTCTTCTTTATTTTTATTTTTTTTTAAGTCTGACTGGGTTATTTCAAAAGACCTGTCTTCATGAACAGAAAATCTTTCTTTTGCTTGATTTAGTCTATTATCGAAGCTCTCAATTGTATTTTTTATCTCATTCATTGAATTATTCAGTTATGGGATGTCTGTTTGGTTCTTTTTTATGGTAAGTATATCTTTGTTGAATTTCTCATTCAGATCATGAATTGTTTTCCCGATTTCTTTGTATTATTTATCTGTGTTCTCTTGTATCTTACTGAGTTCCTTTAATGTCATTATTTTGAATTCTTTTTCAGGCATTTCTTAGATTTCCTTTTCATTAGAATCTATTGCTGAACAATTATTGTATTCTTTTATAAGTGTCATATCTTTTTGCTTTTTCATGTTTCTTGTGTCCTTACATTAATATCTGCACATCTAGTGTAACAGTTGCTTCTTCCAATTTTATGAATTGGCTTTCATAGGGAAAGACTTTTTCTATTGATGTACCTATAATGTTATTTGGGTAGGATACTTCAGCTTTGATTCTGGGTGGGTGCAGTAGTGTAGGGTCTGTATGATTTCTTTAGCTATAATCAGCATCAGAGGTGTCTATGAATTCCTCAGTGGTTTAGGCTGCAGTTGTTAGTGGAGGTTATGGCAAGGCTCTGTGGGAGACAGGGATGCCAGGCAGACTGGTCATCAGACACCAGTGGTGGTGGCAGTGAAGTGAAGTTGTCAGTCCTTAGATCCCCAGGTGGCATATGTGGGCACTGGTGGTAGCAAGTTCAGGCAGGTGGCTCCTTGGGCCTCCAGGCAGCTTGCTTGGGTGCCTACAGTGGCAATGGTGGCTTGGGTGTGTAGGAGGGTCATCAGGCCCCTAGGTAGCATGCATGGTATTGGTGGTGGCAGTAGCATTAGCCAGCCAACCCTCAGGCCCCCAAGTGGCACATGTGAGCACCAGCAGTAGCAGTGGCAGTGGCAGGCTAGGCAGACCAGTCCCCAGGCCCCTAGGTGGCACGTGCAGGTGGGCATCAGAGGCTATTTTCAGACCCTATCGCCAAACCATATTACATTTTGTTTTTAAGGAAAAATTCAAATATTAACTTTGCCACTGTCAGAAACTCTTAATAAATACATTGCTAAATGTTGATTAAAATGTAACATATTTACTTTCATTGCTTTAAAATGTATTCATTAAACAAATATTTATTATGTGCCAGCACTGCTCTGAAAGCTGGGAATATAATGATGATCAAATCAAACAAGGTCCCCAGTCTTGAAAAGCTTATTTTCTAGTTAAATTTGGTTACAGCCAAAAATCCAACAGAAAATGGTAGTCTGCCCTTAGAAGCCCAATAGGAACTTATGACCTGCCAAACAAAGATAGGTAGGAGGAATTAATAGTCTTTTTTTCTCAAGCAGAGAACACTGAATCCACAGTGAGTTTCAGAGTGAAGGAAATCCTCAGCCTCAGTACTCAAAACAAAGGCCTAGGGCTAGGAATAAAGGTTCAAAGTCTATGGTGGCAGTAGCATTAGCCAGCCAACCCTCAGGCAGCAGTGAGAGAGGGTCAGCTATAAAATAAACAAAAAAGTTAATTAGATAATTTCAGATGCTGACTGATCACACACTCAGTTTGTACTTAAAAGGTCGTCTTGCTTTTAAGTTTTTCTAATTAAGGTGTGAAGTTGGAAGGTAGAATGGTATAGCAATAAAAAGAAAGAAAGAGGAGTGAAATTATATAAAAGCAAATGTTGGGGGAAATGAGTGCGTGTACAAACAGAACTGCATACTCATGACCATAATAACATGATAACAATACTAAATGCTGGTAAAGCTGCAGAGCAACTGCAACTTTCCTGTATTGTTGGTGGGTGTATAAAATAGTTCAACCACTTTTGAGGACTGCCAGTTTCTTATAAAGCTAAAACATGCACTTACCAAATAATCCCACTTTTAGGAATTTACCCAAGAGAAATGAAAATCTCTCCACAAAAAGACTTATACAAAAATGTTCATAGCAAATGTATTCAAAATAGCCCAAAACTAGAAACTACCCAAATGCCCATCAACAAGATAGTAGACAAACAAACTGTAAGATATTCATACTATGAGGATACTACTTAGCCATAAAAATAAACGGAACAAGGTGAATCTCAAAACCCTATGATAGGTAAAAGAAGCCAGATAGACAAAGAGCACGTAGTGTATGTTTTCGATTATACGTAACCCTAAAGTGGGCAAAACTAATCTATACTAAAAGAAGTCAGATTTGTGATTGGTTGGGGCTGGGAGAAGGTAGAGAATTGATGAGAGAATAAATGAGCTGATAGAAACATTCTGCATCTTATTTTGGGTGATAGCTATACTCAGCTGGTAACACATATGAAACACACTTCAGATCTGGACATTTTATTGTATGTTAATGAAGACTCAATTTTTAAAAAAAAATTAAGCTGCTAAGTATAAGATTACCAATAAAGAGCACACAAAAATACCAGCAAACAACTGAGTTGAGAGAGCTGCTCTCTTTAAAGAATATACAAAGTTTTGGTGGCTACTGTTAGCATTCTAGGTTGGGTAGACTGGTCCAAGAGAGTTTTGCAGCAAATGCCTTGTGAGATTCAAAAGCAACTTGGTCACAAATAATCTTTTAGAAAATAGCTCTCTTGTAAAAAAGCAGATTTACTGAGAGTCTACCAGGTCCAGGCGAGGAACTGAGTGCCTGGGAATTCAACCCTAAAACTGATGAGTTCTCGTTCTAATGGGGAATGAAATGGCAGCAGTGAGAGAGGGTCAGCTATAAAATAAACAAAAAAGTTAATTAGATAATTTCAGATGCTGACTGATCACACACTCAGTTTGTACTTAACAGGTCGTCTTGCTTTTAAGTTTTTCTAATTAAGGTGTGAAGTTGGAAGGTAGAATGGTATAGCAATAAAAAGCATGCATGGGCTATGGTGATAGAGCATTTAGTCAATTGCTTAGTATAATTCCTGGAATATAGTAAGCTTTCAATAAGTCTCAGTTATTATTATTATCATTATTATTTGCCTCCTCTCCCTCCTCTCTTATAAGAAAAACATAAACTTTGAGAATATATGTGCAATTAAAGATATGAACAAAAATATTCATAAAAGTTTCATTCATAATGGCCAAAACGGGAAACTACCCAAACAGTAGAATGGATAAATAAATTGTGGTATAGTCATATAATGGAATAGCTCCTTGCAATTAAAAGAACAAACTGCTGCTACACAGCAATTAACCACTTGGATGACTCTCACGATATAATATTGAGTGAAAGAAGGCAAACATAAAAGATCACATACTATACAATTACATTTATATTGAGGACTAAGCACTCATTTTTCTTATCTTGCCCAAATTCCTATCTAAGGGGTCTGGGGAGTCATGCCCTACAAACCATAAATTCTTATCAGATGGGTTTTATTTAACTGTATATGATGACTTACTTTCCAATCTGACTTGCATAATGTTATGTGACAAAGAAGAAAATCTACATATTTTACCCCAAAACATGTTTCTTTGTCATATTTTGAAATGGTCCTGCAAAGCCGTTCTTCGTGGGGGGAAATTCACATTTTTAAAGAATCTCTATTAATATAGCTAAATCTTTTTCTTTCAGGCCCTCCAAATCCTGAAGAGATTAACTGAGACTCTAGCACCTTTTAAAGGTATGAATAGGAATCTGAATAGGAAACATCTGTCATCTATTGTCTTTAAGGGCAGCCACTATGAGACTTGAAATTTCAAAAGAAACTTGGTCTCCATAATCTTTTGTCTTCATCTGAACATTTCCTTTCTATTGATCCCAGGTCTTTAGAAAAACTCAACAAATTGTCAACTGGAAAATATTTATAGCCTGGAAGCCGCCCCGCCTCCCACCCTTTGAATTATCCTGCCTTTCTGGACCAAACCAATGTATTTCTCAAATGTATTTGATTGATGTCCCATGTCTCCCTAAAATGTAGAAAACCAAGCTGCACCTTAACCACCCTGGGCACATGTTCTCAGGACCTCCTGAGGGCTATATCATGGGCCATGGTCACTCATATTTGGCTCAGAATATATGTCTTCAAATAATTTTAAGAGTTTGACTCTTTTCATCAACAATATGAAGTTCAAGAATAGGCAAAACCAACCTATGATAATAGAAGTCAGAAAGTGTTTATATTTATTTGGCAGGAGT
Source organism: Hylobates moloch (assembly GCF_009828535.3). NCBI lineage: Eukaryota > Metazoa > Chordata > Mammalia > Primates > Hylobatidae > Hylobates > Hylobates moloch. The sequence continues at coordinate 222,187,824 of NW_026652276.1, read as the reverse complement.
TTTTGACTAGAAGGATCCACAAGGGAATGCTCTTGAGTGTTAGAAGCATTGTTTATCTTGATCTAAGTGCTGGTGACATGGGTGTATGCATGTGTAAAGATTAATTCACTACAGAGCTGAGCACTTTATTGTATGTAGCTTATACCTCAATATAAAAATTTCTACAGAATATAAGCGCAACTAAGCAAAATAAAGAAGTACCTATGGGAATATGAATATTTCTTATATAATATCTCAGATATTTTCAGCTACTGATGGCTGCAGTAAATGAGAATGCTGGACCTCCTCTATCATAAATAGTTCATTCATTCAATCCACATTTCCTGAGCATCTCTCAGCTGCCAGGACCATGCTAGCTCCCCAGGACACATGAATGAACACGACAACACAATCCCTACCCTCAAGGGCATCCCTGAAATGGGCAGTCAGCCATGTAACCCACTATCCCGGGGCAACTGGTGGCAGCTTCTCTAAATGTGACCACAGGGTCTTGCAGGATTTCACTGACTTCCACAGGAGAAACTTTAGACTCTAATTTTTAATTTAGTAACTGAAATATCACGCATGGTAATCCATTTCTTCTGAGGAGCAATATGGGTAATATATCTCCAATCATGGTGTTTAATTACAATTGACATTTCTAGGTCTTTCTTGGTGGTGATGGCAAACATCTTCCTGGAAGTCTCCTTGTTTCTGACAACAGCAGAGGAGAAGAGGCTAATTTTAGAGAATGTGGCCTGGCTTCTACCCTCCAGAGGAACATCCAACAGATGACTCTTTGTTCTCTTAGCAGGGGAAGTGATGTGGGAATCAGGAAACAATGTCTGACTTCAGTTCCTCCCTACCACCCTCATTGTAGGCCCCAGAATTCTGCCCTCCAGATGGTTCAAGAGTTAACCCCATACACTATTAATGTATGAAACATGACAAACTGTGCTTTGTTCCTGGCATGAATTAACAATTTGTTTAATATATTTTGGAGCTTTTTTTTTTTCAAGGATCCAAGTTAATTGATGTTGCAGCCAAAATAGCCTGATGTGCTTGTTCATTGTAGAGAAGCATTTTTACAATGCTGAGTAGCAAAAATGAGGACACGTAAGGTGCCCAGGGGCTGTTTTGCCTTGCCAAATAAGTCTGAAGACCAAAGAAGTTTGATAACTCCTTAGCTATAAAGAAATATTCAACCTCTGGAGAGAATAAGGAAGCAAGAGAAAAGAGACTTGGGAAGGCCAAAAATTCCTCCCAAGGCCAAGCAAGCAATTATTCCTGACTTAATACTGACAAGACCAAAAAGCAGGCCCAATGGAACTGTATTCAGGTTCTAGATATGACCAGTAAGAAGGATGACCAGTTGTCCCAGTTTGCCTGGGATAGTCCCAGTTTACACCTGTTATAAATATTAATAGTGTCCCCTTTTATTCTCAAGGGTGTCCAAGTTTGTCACAAACTTAACTTATATGCTCACCTTATCAGTAAGGGGACAATAATTTATGCAATCACCTTATCAATACAGGAAGCAATAGTCAGTGAATTGGAATTCACACAGCCTTTAGGAAAAGGGGATCAGATCCTCTTATGCCCTGTGGTTCTCGTTGGGCCTGCTCAGAGAAGTGCAGATCCCACAGCCAACAGACTCTGAGAGGTAATATGGTGCAAAAGAACTGAACCTAAAACTTGAAATTCTTATTCTACCAGCATGAAAGACCTCACAGAAAAGGAAAAGTAGAAAACCCCTAAGGAAGCAAAGACTTCTCAGGGAAGCTAAAAGAGCTGACCACAAAGGGGAGAGAAGGCTCTAACCCACAGTGCTTGTGTTAGTTCCCTAGGACTGCCATAAAAAAACTTCCACAAACTTGGTGGCTTCAAACAACAGAAATCTACTCTCTCACAGTTCTGGAGGCCAGAAGCCCAAATCAAGGTATCTGCAGAATTGACTCCTTCCAGAGGCTGTAGGGGAGAACCTATTCCATGCCTCTCTCCAGTTTCTGGTAATCCTCCAGTATCTTTGGTGCTCCAACATCCCAATCTCTGCCTACATATTCACATGGCCCTCCCCTCTGTGTGTCTCTGTGCCTCTGTGGCCTCTCTTCTTCTTATTGGGACACCTGTCTTCGGATTTAGGGCTCACCCCAAATCCAGGATGATCTCATCATGAAATCCTTAATTACATCTGCAAAGACTCTTTTACCAAATAAGAGCACCTTCACAGGTTCTAGGGGTTAGGACGTGAACCTAACTTTTTAGACATTCAGCCCACTATAAATGTGTACAAAACAGTTCCCAGGTGAGTCAAAGTTTACCAAATATTCTTTTTAAAAACTCAAAAGGTCTATCCGAGCTAAATTTGGAGTAAGAAGAAGAAAAAGAGCTCAATCCCTTGCAGGAGAAAGGGGCTAAGTGAACCAAATGCCCAAGAAGTAGGGACACTATTTTACAGCCACTGTGTCCAAGAAGGAACAGCTGGACTGTTGGTCATGTCCACCTCTCACCTGCAAGGCTTTCCCTGGTATTCACTGCTGATGGCCTGGGAAGGTCAGCTATACACAGGGTCACACGGCTGAAGATGTTACAGCTGCATCTGATGCAAATCCGCCTGATCCTACAGCCTCCACACTTTGCAACTTTTGGTCACCAAAAATATCAGCTGCCCACTCCTCAACACACACACACACACACACACACACACACACACACTTTGAGAAGATACCAAAGAGGAGATGGTTAGCTTCGGTCTCAAAATTCCCCCGGGGTTTTTCTTTTTTTTTTTTTTTTTTTTTTTTTTTTTTTGAGACGGAGTCTCGCTCTGTCACCCAGGCTGGAGTGCAGTGGCGCGATCTCGGCTCACTGCAAGCTCCGCCTCTCCCCCGGGGTTTTTCTAGACCAAGGTCTCGCACATGATTTTAACACCAAACACCAATCCAACTTAGCCTGTCCATCAAGTGCCCACGAATATAAACAAGACATAAAACAATAGAAAACTGATTTAAAATTACTGTGTCATTATCTTCCAGGCATGTCATTCCCCTGATCAAAAAGCATCACTGATGGCCCATTGCTAAAGCAGTGTTTTCCCAGTGGTTTTCCATTTACTAAGCAGGAACAAGGTGCAGAGTATCGGATGAAGGAACAGAAAGGGTCAGGTTTGGGGGTAACATTGCAGATTTCAATAGCACATCTCCACTTCTATCCATTTTATATGACAGCCTCCCACGTAAAACTGCATCTTAAGAAAGGGTTCTGAGGCTAAATGAATAAATGTGGGAAACCACAGATCTACAGCATCAAGACTTAGCTCAAATTACAAAGCTTTTCACAAACCAGTCCCTGCCCACCTCTCCTGCCCCATCTCCCATTCACCTCCTCCAGGCCCCATCCTCACCACCCTCTATCCCAGCATGCCAGGGCTGTGCTTGACTCATGCTATTCCTTAGCTTGGAATGTTCTTCCCAATCCCCTCCCCAACCTGCAAACCAAATGTCCTCTCAGAATCCTTTCCTCCGTAATGTCTTCTTCCTCCACCCCAATCCAAGATGTCCTCTCCTTTCTCCGAACTCCTACCATACCGACGATTTGATCACTCATTTCACACAATCTGGTCATTGCTTGATAACTGTCTTTCTCCCTTCCTGCTAACTAGCACAAAGCCTATTAGGGAAGGGAGCTCTCAGCATTAAAGGCCAGTGACGTCCCTTAGCAGTCACTCAACAAAGTCCACCAACTGACAAAAGACAAGGTTACTTGAGGGTCCAGGAGAAATTCCAAAGCTGGGCTTTAATAGGTTAAATACAACTTATATTCGGCTCATTCTTTTTAATTTCCTGCACTTCCAGCGCCAAAAGAAATTTTCTAGCAAACTGACTTCTTTTACCTGGAGGGTTGCAAATGTCAAATGTAATTAAAACTACAATTTCATTTTCCGGTAGGTTTCAAATGGCTTGTGGCACTGGGCTTCACTTCTTTTCTTTTTCTTTTTCTTTTGAGATGGAGTCTCACTCTGTCACCCAGGCTGGAGTGCAGTGGCGTGATCTTGGCTCACCGCAACCTCCACCTCCTGGGTTCAAGCGATTCTCCTGCCTCAGCCTCCTAAGTAGCTGGGATTACAGGCATGCGCCACCACACCCAGCTAATTTTTGTATTTTTAGTAGAGACAGGGTTTCATCATGTTGGCCAGGCTGGTCTCAAACTCCTGACCTCATGATCTGCCCTCCTCGGCCTCCCAAAGTGCTGGGATTACAGATGTGAGCCACCACATCCGGCCCCGGGCTTCACTTCTTAACAAGCAGGGAGAAATCTGAGTTGTTTCAGTTTGAGGAGTTTTTATGTTGTTACTGTTACTGTTGTTGTTGGCCAGATTTTATAACAGGCTTCTTCCTCCTGAGGTGATGTATGGCATATCTGTTTAAGCCAAAGCAAATTGAAACTAATTTTGCCTTGGGAATTTTTGTTAATGTCTTAACACTCCTTAAGCTAATTGGAGACACTTGAGAATGTCAACTAACAAAACTGAGGTTGAGATAGGAGAGAGATTGTCTGCTAATTCAAACACAGACATTCTCTTAGAAGCATTTTTGTTTAATTCCTTGGACAAGAAACAACTAATTAACACCCCAATAGGGGGCCTCAGATATTTCTTTTATCTTTGGTTAACTTCCAACAAACCAAAGTACAAAAAGGACAGAAGAAAGGGGGAGAGTAGGCAGCCCAGGTAATTCTGGAAGCTTTCTTATAATTTTGTCTTTTGACTCTGTTTGGTGAGAAAATAAGTCTTGAAATTCTAGGGAGGAGGAAAGTGATGGGTAATGAGAAAGAAACCCGCTGTATAATCTTCTTTGAAAGGTTTTTATTTCACACAGTGTATGTTTTTTTAGAAAAAAATAAAATATAATACTCATATCCCTACCTTGCTTATGTTGCAATTTCAAACATTTACAATGCATGCTTAGAACACCATATGTTAGGCATTGGAGTCAACAAATACTGATTATTACACATTCCTGGCACTCTGCTAGGTGCTGGGGAAACAAAATAAATAAAATGTGACCAACTTTTTCACTTTCAGGAATGTGGACAAGTAGATACTCTGAACGGGTCTCCAAAATAAGACAACCAGGAGTCCCGCCCTCAGAGAGCTTACAGTCGAGGCAACCATGCTTGCCAATAGTAAAAGGAGGCAGAAGGAGACACAAGAAAAATCGTCACTTCTTAATGTTTGATATTCATTACCAGATAGACTAACCTGTGTCCATTGAGGCAGAAGTTCACATTTATTTGAAACTTTTTTTTTCTTTTTCTTTTTCTTTTTAGTCGGAGTCACTCTGTCACTCAGGCTGGAGTGCAGTGGCATGATCTCGGCTCACTGCAACCTCTGCCTCCCAGATTCCAGCTATTCTCCTGCCTCAGCCTCCCGAGTAGCTGGGATTGCAGGCCCACACCACCACACCCGACTAATTTTTGTATTTTTAGTAGAGACAGGGTTTGGCCATGTTGGACAGGCTGGTCTCCAACTTCTGACCTCAGGTGATCTGCCCACCTCAGCCTCCCAAAGTACTGGGATTACAGGTGTGAGCCACCGCACCCAGCCTGTTTGAAACCCTTAAAAACAGAATGTTCAGGCCTGGGATGGTGTTTCACACCTGTAATATCAGCACTTTGGGAGGCCAATGAGGGCAGATTGCTTAAGCCCAGAAGTTTGAGACCAGCCTGGGCAACATGATGAAACCTTGTCTCCACAAAGAATATTAAAAAAATAGCCAGGCATGGTGGTGTGTGCCTGTGGTCCCAGCTACTCAGGAAGCTGAGGTGGATGGATCACTTGAGCCCAGAAGGTCAAGGCTGCAGTGAGCCTAGATCATGCCACTGCACTCCAGCCTGGGTTACAGAGTGAGACTCTGTCTCAAAAAAAAAAAAAAAAAACCTAACCTAACTGTTTATATGACTCTAAGAAAGGAAAAGTAAGCAGTATGCCATCCTAGCACGTATATCAGCCAAGAGCTTCAGAGTATGTTCTAGTTCAAAGGTCTGCAGCAATCTCTAGCCCCCCCACTACCAACGAAGGAAGCCAAGGCCCACTGAGGTCAAGGTCTGCCTGAGTTCACAGTGGTCACCAGTACAGATACCGGAATTAGACTCCATGTCCCTGGGTCTGAGGCAGGTGCACAGCCACTGACAGATGCCATCTCCTCTGCATGAATGCAAACACTTCAGCCTGTGAACTCCTCCAGGAGCTTCAGGGGATAATGTGAAAATAATTAAAGGAGAAGAAGCAGAAGCAGCATCAGAATGTCAGGCATAACACAGAGTGTAGAACTGGACTGAAATTCAGACAGAGGCTCTTGGCTGACCACAACTGGAATTTCCAGCTTTGAGAATGTTTTTCTTCTTTTTCTGACCAGTAGCCTTGATCCGCCTGCAAGTGGGCAGGAAATAATGTTTGGCTATGGAAGCAAACAAGCTGTAATGGTTACCTTTATAGCTATACAAACAAACAAGCTATTATGGTTACCTTTCATTCAGAGCCTTCAGATTTACAAAGAAGAAAAGTGGGAAAGAAAGAAGAAAAATAATGGGCAAGATGAAAAAGGAAAAAGCCCTTATCCATAATTTCCTCCCATACCATCATGATATTATGGTTCCTCCCGTACCATACATATTACATTTGTGTAATCATATTTAAAGTTAGGCCCACAGTCTCCACGCAGTACATGGAGATGTCCCTGGACCCAGCGTTTCATCTCCCACGATGCTGGTGGTCTTCCTCTGATAGAGGTGAACCACCATTCCTAGGACAGGACGGAATTTGTTTTGCAGAATCAACATCCCTTTGTTTCACAATCTTGTGTCCTTAAAATACAAAAAAATTAGCCGGGCGTGGTGGCGGGCGCCTGTAGTCTCAGCTACCAGAGAGGCTGAGGCAGGAGAATGGCGTGACCCCGGGAGGCGGAGCTTGCAGTGAGCCGAGATTGCGCCACTGCACTCCAGCCTGGGCAACAGAGCGAGACTCCGTCTCAAAAAAAAAAAAAAAAAAAGACCCTCTGAGGCCAACAAGCATAAAATTCTTATATGTGACAGCCCTTGAAAAAGATGCTACAATAATAGTCCATTGATAAATCCATTATCAATAACAATTCCCTAATCTACAGTGTCTGAATAGCCTGCCTTAGCCAGAACTGGCCTAGATTTCCGCTTTTTTCCTTTTTTGAAAAGTCTTTATAAAGTCCCTCCTCAAGGCATATTTTTTCTACTGAGCTCTCTTCCTTCCTTTTTCCATTCCTTTTTTTTCCTTTTCACCGTTCTCTCTTTGCTTACCCAGCAAGTCTTATTTATTTATTAAATGGAAGACCTTGAATATATTATGTTCCAGTTTTCCAGTGAAATATTCAGGCCATTTCCATTTATTTCTTTTTTTTTTTTTTTTTTTTTTGAGATAGAGTCTCGCTCTGTCACCCAGGCTGGAGTGCAGTGGCGCAATCTCGGCTCACTGCAAGCTCCGCCTCCCAGGTTCACGCCATTCTCCTGCCTCAGCCTCCCGAGTAGCTGGGACTACAGGCGCCCGCCACCGCGCGCAGCTAATTTTTTGTATTTTTAGTAGAGACGGGGTTTCACCGTGGTCTCATCTCCTGACCTCGTGATCCACCCACCTCAGCCTCCCAAAGTGCTGGGATTACAGGCATGAGCCACCGCGCCCGGCCCATTTTCATTTATTTCTAATAATAACAGACTTCTAATTGGACAGAGCAAATCTAATAACACTTGTTTTTCTCCTCTCCTCATGAAATCTACCAATGGAAGGAAAGGGTTTAAGTGGGGGAAATGTCTGCAACCCACAAAGACAAAGAATGGGAAAGGAGACTTCAACAGATGAAAGATTTCAACAAATTTTTGGAAGGAAGAGAACAGGTGAGAGTACCTGACTGAAGAGAGCAAAGGAAGTTACAAGCTCAGCAAGTCAAAAAGGGGGTGCTAAAAAGAAGAGAGATTCATCTCCAGAGACCCAAGGAAAGCCTAAGACAATGATACCAGGTTCATGGGGAGTAAAAGATCAGGTCTCATAAAAAGAAACAATCTAAGAGCCATCGCATCTCTCATTACCTGGAGATCTGTGCTTTCAAACTGAGGCATAATTAATTTTGACTTGGAACTCTCTTCCCAATCAAACCATCAGGTAAGACTGAGAGAATAAAAGCATTTTCAGGGAAACAAGGACTCAAAAATGCGCACCCTTTTCAAAGAGGCTACTACAGGATGTACTACAACAAAAAGAAGAAATAAACTAAGAAAAAAGAAGACAGGGCACTCATGGAAGAGGGGATCTAATCAGGAGTGTGATCAATTAAAGCCTAGGATAACTGAGACCGCACTCCCAGCCTAAAGAGAAACTAACTCAAGCTGGAAGAAAGAGGGCTCTGCAAAGGGGAGATGGAACTTACAGAGTATCTGACATGTGTGGGTGTTTGGAAAACAATACTGACAGGTATTTCACAGATCTACTATACTCTTTGGGAAATTTAGCCATAGATAGCTAAAAAGCTAAGCAAAAGATTTTAAAGGTGATTATTACCTCTAGGAAAACAAAACAACGTACAATAATTAAACGTCATCATAATACAATTTGGCTCAAAAGTAAATGATATTTACACAGTCATAATAATGTAAACACTGACAAGGGATTTAACCAAAAATAGTGATACAGTAATATTAAGAAAATAAGAGGGAAGTGGGTGAAGGATGGGGTATTAGGACTATAATCCAATCAAGTATGCTAGAAAGTCATAATATGCAATGCTCTCCAAGAAATAGCAGGAGTATATAATAATAATAATTATTATTATTATTATTATTATTATGAGACAGAGTCTTGCTCTGTCACCCAGGCTGGAGTGCAGCGGCATGGTCATGGCTCACTACAGCCTTGACCTCATGGCCTCAAGTGATCCTCCCACCTCAGCCTCTGATCCCTGAAGTAGCTGAAACTACAGGTACATGCCACCATATCCAGCAATTTTTTTTTTAATTTTTGGTAGAGATAGGGTCTTGCTATATTGCCCAGACTAGTCTCCAACTTCTAGCCTCAAGGGATCCTCCCACCCCTGCCTCCCAAAGTACTGGGATTATAGGAGTGAGATACTTCATCCAGCAAAGTATATTATTTTTAAACATGGTGATATATGAGAAAATAACTAAAAACATCCAAAGTCATTGCCTCTAAAAAAACTGGCTTAGGAAACAGAAGGCAGGGGACTGCTTTTTTCTTTAGGACACCTTTAGTTGTATTTTATTAGCACTGTTTGATCAAAAAGTATTAATAAAAATAAAACTAGATTTAAAAGCTTGTGTCCTATTAAATATATTCTGAATTAACATTTTATAAAAGCTACAATTATCTTGTATAATCTTGCACAATTGTATGGTATTGCATTATGTTACTAAAAGCATTTTATTGAATAGAAACCTTTAAAATAGTCCACCATTTTTAAAAAAACTAACATGGATATGAACGCTATCCATTCATAAACAGATATATTTTCTCATCTAATCTTCACAACAACCTGGTAAATTGCATATTACCATTTCCTTCCTCTGCAGATAAAAAGAAAGGAAGGTTGAACTTGCCTAAGGTCACAAGAGTTCTAAAGGGAAGAGTTGAGACTCCATGCAGGGCTTCTGACTTCAGGTCCACATGGTACACACTGTTGATATCGCCTCGCTATTCTAAGCCAGATCCCTTAATACTAAGTCGCCAAATTTTGTCTACAGATATGGAGAAAAACATTGCCCTTCCCAAAGCTATGGTTACAACATACATCCCACCTCACCTCACCCTTCCGTTCCTGTCTAAGATCTGGCCATTTTCTCGTTACAGTTGGACTATCTAGTAAAAGCAGACTATGCCTTGATGATAACACTTTTAATCCCATGGTGATGGCAGAGCTCTGCCCTGCTCCAGGCCTCCAAACACTAGGAGGAAAAGAGAGCCCACAATGCCCTCTGAGGTCTCCTCCTGCCTCACTGAGAGCTGCACCAGAGAGCTGCACCAATCCAAAGCCCTCTCACATTCCAAGGGCCTCATCGCCTTCTCTCAACCCACGTAACCCCGGCTCCCTTCTCCAGCCTTTCCTCCATCTCACCCTTACCCTCCCTATTTCTGAGGAGGAACCAAACAAAAGAGCCAGGGATTCCCCACTGAAGACAATTAACAAATATACCTGCAAAATACATCAAAGCATGTTCATAAAGATGTGCTGAGTGCCACCCTGAGGTGTAGGTGTTACACAAAACACAGACTTGAACCGTCTCTGTGTAGTGAGCAATTGACATTAGGCAGAGAGAGTACACATGCTGTAAAGTCACACTAAGTCACTCTAGTCTAGGGAAGGGCAGTAGCCCACATCAGTGTCCCGCCCCCATCCTAAGGGCTCCTCAGGCCCTGCAGGCCCTCTACGTCTTCCACTTGCCAGCCTATGCCTAACAGCTCCCTCTAGCCACTAGAGCTCACTGGGACCAAGTGGGACAGACCAGAAGTGCCAGGCAATTAATGCCCCATCCCCAGCAGGCCTCAACAAATGACTGAGGAGAATCAGTGGATAAATGGATAAATAGGCCAGCACCCTCATGGGTCAGAATGAGTAACCTGAACCATTTTCTGCTCTGTCTCCCAGCAGTCTCCAGTGGGATGGAGCCCCAGGTGCCCCCAGCACTAACCTGCTCAACAGCTCAGCCTCTGCAGGCTTCCTTCCTCCCATGCCCTTCCAGTCTTCCTCCTCCCTTGTTTCAGGGCTTCTGGGAGAACTCAAACTAATACAAGACCTGCCTGACTCAGCAAAATGTCTTAAGAGAGCCAAGCGTGCCAAATAATTATCCTTGGGGACCTGCTATACTAAATAGATAAGATTAACACATAATTAGCACATCTGTTTTTTTAATGCAAAATAAACGTTGTTAGGAAGTACGATTTTCTGAAGTGCCTTGAACAAGACCCTTTCGGTTTTGTTTACACCGTTGTTTCCTTCATACCATTTCTTCAGTACCCTTTCTTCTTTGCAAAGGCAAACTTCTTCTGACCACAAAGTCTTTCAAATAGGCAAATTAACCAGATCTGAAATAATGAGAGTTCTTGATCATTGATATATTTTCTACCCTAGTGTTGCCTCTTTAGCAAAGAGTCTTCAAAATTGTCGCCATTCAGTCGTCCTACAATACTTGTACAGGACTCTAACGTGCAGGCCCAGAGCTTCCCCTCTGGGGTCACAGATCCCTGATTTAACTAGAATAATCACCGTCACCATCAGTCACTATTGTATACCACTTACTATATGCTGGATGTTCTAAACACTTTACATATATTCACTCATTCCATCCTGCAAACTAGGCATTATTTATTATCCTCCCCATTGTACAGATAAAGAGACAGAGGCACAGAGTTTAAGTAACTTGTCTCATGTCACATAGCAAATGGAGAAGCTAAAATTGAAATCCAGCTGCCTGAACCTAGACTCAGGGCTCTTCACAGGCTGTCACCTGTGGGCCCTGATTCCAAGAGCAAAGGCAGAGAGGCCAGGCTTCAAAAATGAATCCAGTTTGAGTTGGAGGCCAACCTAAATCTAGGAATCAGCCTTGAAAGAGAGGCTCTTAAAGAGCTGGGGCCACTGCAGGCACAGGAATGAGCCACAGACAGAAACATTTGCAATGCTGATCGAGTCCCACCATCTGAACTTTGCAACTAAGCTCCCTTCCACAGGAGTGTTTTACAACACAATAATTTCCCAAAATTGTATGAGGGATAGCAAATAATGTAACATTTCACAAATATTTTACTCCACCACAGATGCCATAGAAGGGTCCCTTAACCCCCAAAAAAGTCCCCAAGTTCAGGCACCACGCTACCTGACCTCAAACAATACTACAAGGCTACAGTAACCAAAACAGCATGGTACTGGTACCAAAACAGATATATAGACCCATGGAACAGAACAGAAGCCTCAGAAATAATGCCACACATCTACAACCATCTGATCTTTGACAAACCTGACAAAAACAAGCAATGGGGAAAGGATTCCCTATTTAATAAATGGTATTGGGAAAACTAGCTAGCCACATGCAGAAAACTGAAACTGGACCCCTTCCTTATGCCTTATACAAAAATTAACTCAAGATGGATTAAAGACTTAAATGTAAGACCTAAAACCATAAAAAACCCTAGAAGAAAACCTAGGCAATACCATTCAGGACATAGGCATGGGCAAAGACTTCATGACTAAAACACAAAAAACAATGGCAACAAAAGCCAAAATTGACAAATGGGAACTAATTAAACTGAAGAGCTTCTGCACAACAAAAGGAACTATCAGAGTGAACAGGCAACCTACAGAATGGGAGAAAATTTTTGTAATCTATCAACCTGACAAAGGGCTAATACCCAGAATCTACAAAGAACTTAAATAGATTTACAAGAAAAAAAAAACCATCAAAAAGTGGGCAAAGGATATGAACAGACACTTCTCAAAAGAAGACATTTATGTGGTCAACAAACATATGAAAAAAAGCTCATCATCACTGGTCATTAGAGAAATGCAAACCAAAACCACAATGAGATACCATCTCACACCAGTTAGAATGGCAATCGTTAAAAAGTCAGGAAACAACAGATGCTGGAGAGGATGTGGAGAAACAGGAACGCTTTCATACTGTTGGTGGGAGTGTAAATTAGTTCAACCATTGTGGAAGACAGTGTGGTGATTCCTCAAGTATCTAGAACCAGAAACACATTTGACCCAGCAATTCCATTACTGGGTATATACCCAAATGATTATAAATCATTTTACTATAAAGACACATGCTCACATGTTTATTGCAGCACTGTTCACAATAGCAAAGACTTGGAACCAACCCAAATGCCCATCAATGATAGACTGGATAAAGAAAATGTGGCACATATACACCATGGAATACTATGCAGCCATAAAAAAGGATGAGTTCATGTCCTTTGCAGGGACATGGATGAAGCTGGAAACCATCATTCTCAGCAAACTAACACAGGAACAGAAAACCAAACACTGCATGTTCTCACTCATAAATGGGAGTTGAACAATGAGAACACATGGACACAGGGAGGGGAACATCACACACCAGGGCCTGTCAGGGGGTGGGGGTCTAGGGGAGGGATAGCATTAGGAGAAATACCTAGTGTAGACGACGGGTGGATGGGTGCAGCAAACTGCCACTGCACGTGTATACATATGTAACAAATCTGCACGTTCTGCACATGTATCCCAGAACTTAAAGTATTAAAAAAAAAAAAGTCTCCAAGTTCATTGCAGAGTCAATTCATTGGAGACTCAATTCATTGGAATTTAATAGTCAAAGAAATTGACTTCAACTCCCTAGATGAACTAAACATTTGAATCTAGCATCCCTCTTGGTCTCAGGAGATGCTGTTTGTACTCCTGAGTCCTCTTTTTCCCTTTCACCTCCATCTCTGACCTTCCTTCCAGCGCCTCCTGAAAGGCCACAGGGCAGAGGGAAACATACTCTGCCATTCTGTGTCTGCATCACCTTTGCTTTGGGCTTATGGCTGTGTTGGCACAAAGAACACCAAATTGTCTCTGGCTAATGAGAACAGAGGCACCTCGATAGGTAAATAATGCATTCAGTCATGGCCAGCTGTTCAAACAAAGGTTTCTCAGTGGTTCAAAGAGAAATTCAAAGAGAATGAAGTCAGCATGGGACACACGAAACATTGAACTCGGAGCTGAAGCTGCCAGCGCCATACTCATTTGCCAAGAGCAATTTCATTTGAGTAAAAAACATCATCCATCACATTAAATTAATGTTGTTAATTTCCATTTTATAGGTTTTGTCATTTTATTTGTTTTTAATGTGTAAATCTCATTTGGTTTCATGGATATATGAGAGCTTTAAGTACTAGGAGTTTATATCTAGCTTTATTTTATACATATTTAAATAACATTAAAATAAAAATAAGCTAAGTCAACTCTGGGGGGTCAGAAGAATGTTTTCCTTTAAATGCAGCTCTCAACCTTGCAGACAGGCCTTTGCCCTCAGAGGTGAACGCCCTTGGAAAGGGAACTTTTTGCCCTCCCCAGGGACACTTGATTCTAGCAGGTGCTAGTGAAGTTTTCAGTTGGTTGGGCCAGGGAACTTTACCCCTCATTCGCCTGATCCCTACTTTTATGTCTCAACAGTTTCTTAGCCCTTTCTCTCCCTTCTCCATCCAATAGCCTCCAAGTTTTAAAATTTCCACAAATCAATTCCTACTTTTAATCAAATTAAGGGAAAGTTCTGAGTCCTATGCCTGGTATTAAAAATTTTAAACAATCTGATAATTTCGAATACACATTTCACTCTTTCCCTATAACACCCCAGGCCCCACTCAGCTTTTCTGCCCATTCCTACCATTATATAACACTGGAGTCCCCTCTGTCCTTCTCCCCAGCCCATTCAAATCCCACGGATCCAGCCAGGCATGGTGGCTTACACCTGTAATCCCAGCACTTTGGGAGGCCAGGTTGGGTGAATCACCTGAGGTCAGGAGTTTAAAACCAGCCTGGCCTGAAACCCTGCCTCTACTAAAAATACAAAAAAAAAGATTAGTTGGGCATGGTGGCACACACCTGTAATCCCAGCTACTCAGGAGGCTGAGCCAGGAGAATCACTTGAACCCAGGAGGCGGAGGTTGCAGTGAGCCAAGATCACACCACTGCATTCCAGCCTGGGTGACAAAGTGAGACTCTGTCTTAAAACACACACACACACACACACACACACACACACACACAAAATCCCACAGATCCTAACTGACCTTCTTGGAATCAATCTAGTCCACAAGCTCCATGCACACTGCCCTTCTCTTTTTCTTTCTCTGGTAACACCTACCCAAGCTGAGTCGCCCATTTTGGCCTTTACCCATACAAGACATTCTAAAGTAACCCAAGTGTTCCACACCATTTTCCAATCAAAGGGAAAGCTCTTGGAGGACAGGGAAAATATCTTACTACATTCTTTATTCCCCTGCCTTAGCCTGAATTCCCTGCTTAAGCAGAGTCTGAGATAATAGTTTATATGCAGTAGGTTATCTGGGATGGATCCAAAGAACAGGAGTGAAAAACTGGGGGAGAGGGAAGCCCAGGAGGGGAGAAAGCCAGTGCACTGGCACATTAATGAGCTCAGCCCCATGGAGACTTTGGAAGGAGACAAATAGAATAGGCCTCAGAATCACCTGCCCAAAAGGCAGAAGGAGGGAGCATTTTACCACCAGCTCCTATTCACCCGTCAAGTGTTGGCCTGACAGCTATTGACTCCTTTGCATCTCCAGGTGGCACAGGCATGAAGTCCAACAGGTCTCCCAAAGATGCTTCACAGAAACCCTGGGGCAGAAAGGGAGAGATATACAGTGCAGCTGAAGGGAGATACAGTGCAGCTGAAGGGAGATACAGTGCAGCTGAAGGGAGATACAGTACAGCTGAAGGGAGAGATATACAGATATACAGTGCAGCTGAAGGGAGATGCTGTCTAGTTACATCTGTATGAGGCTGGTTGCCCAGCAATGATCGGAGTACAACAGAGACAAAGAGGATGTGACAGAGATGTCTGCCTCCCTCAGCAACCAGTACGACGCTATGCTGAAATGAGGTGCGATTGCAATTCCTATAGAATCAATGCAAACATTTCTCCCTTAGGGCTTTCATATATTAATCAATGCTCTTCTGTGGTCATCTAGTTTCAGATCTGGAAATCTCAAGGCTTCCTCTTTATACCAATTATAAACCATCTTTGATCCTCATACTAAAATGCCCTTAACTGTGAAAATAGCAAGACAATAGAAAACCACTATGTTAGATTTCTACATAGCATTTCTGTACACTAATCACATTATCTAAATAACCTTCTCCCCTGTCTGAGATAGCACAATTACCATGCCCATAAATCCGAGGTCATATAGCTCAAATGCCCATTCAATGGTAACCAAAGAAAATGTTGTCCTCAACTCAATTCTACAGACATTCACTGAGTCCCTGTGATACACGGCTTGCTGCTGCAGGTGCTGGGATGTAATGATGCACATGCCATGGTCCCTGGCCTCAGACTGAGGATGGCCCAGCTCACTGCGAGGTAGACATCAAGAGGAACCCCCAGAGAAACAGATGCATGGAAGGAGCTCAAAGGGAGGGGACTCCCATTCCAATTGGGTAATTAGGAATGGCTTCCTAAAGGATGGGGTATTGAGATGGGTGGTCATTCTGTCTGAAAGGATCCTCCCAGGAAGAGGTATGAGAATAGGAAGGAAAAGGGTCCCAGCAGTCCCATCTGGCTGTGCAGTGCCCTCACTTGAACCTTCCATGCCTGTCTAGTCCAATGGTTTTCAAGTCCGATGGTTTTCAAGGCTGATGGTGTGCAAGCTGTGTGATGTGGAGTCTCAGGATCTCAGGGAACAGATGGACAATGATGGGACAGATGGGACAGAGCACAGGGCTCTGAGGGTCCCCCTCCCGCTTCAACTAGAACAGCTGAGTGAGAACAAAATGGACCCCACTGTTAAACAAGCATCTGAAACCCGAAAACCAATCTTGGAGTTAAAAGCACCAGTCTGGGTACTTTACCCCACCACCAATCAGCCGCCACACGGACATGAGCAAGGGCTTTGAGTTTTCTCACTCTCATCCTTCAGCATCTCTCAAAATGTCTCCAACTATTCCTGCAGTCTCTGAATTGTTAGACAGCTTGAGTAGATATTCCAAATATCTACTTAATATTTGGAAGCCTGATAAAGTATTTGCTGATACCCAGTGGTCTGCCTCTGGTTAAAATGCAAAGCAAGTTTCCAAGTCACAGTATATTTTACTTCCTTTTATACCTCTTCCCCACATGAGGGGCTAGAGGAGTAAGATAAATGAAATACACTTCCTGGCCACTCACCCAGCAAAAGCCATTTATCACCCTGGCCAAGTGGATGAGTGGCTATTTGCAGAACAAAATGCATGGTTTTGAGAGGTGTCCAGGTGAGTTCTCCTCTCTCTGATAAAAAAGAGAGAGCGCCACTCTTTGCTGTGATCGGCAACATTTACCCTCTTAGATTTCCTAGAGTCACATGCCTAGAGATGATGGAGAAGTATCCTTGCAAAATATGTAGGGCAGCAAAGCAAGGAAGAGAAGAAATTACTGATACTTTGGCCTGAGACTATTAACAGATTGTTAAATTCTAATCCAGTAATAAAAGACTTCGGTTGGGCATGGTGGCTCATGCCTGTTATCTCAGAACTTTGGGAAGCCAAGGCAGGAGGATCACTTGAGTCCACAAGTTCGAGACCAACCTGAGCCACCTAGCAAGACTCCATCTCTGCAAAAAATATAAAAATTAGCCAGGCTGTGGTGGCTCACACCTGTAGTCCTAGCTGCTCAGGAGGCTGAGGATTGCTTGAGTCTAGGAAATCAAAGCTACAGTGAGCTGTGATCATGCCATTGCACTCTAGCATGGATGACGGAGCAAGACTCTGCCTTTAAAAAAGGTAAAAAAAAAAAAAAAAAACAGACTTCATGAGTTCTGAAAATAAACCACTTTGAGGTGAATAAATCTTTCAGATTAGAATTCAAACAAAAAGCATGAAAATGGCCTATGTGTGTTATTCTTCATGACTACCAACTAATAGGTTAATATACACATACATACAGGCAAAAACTAAAGATCAAATATAAGCAAATAGCAGGAAAAATAATTATTGACTTGGTAAATTGTGTATCCTTAATACTTCTAGAGACAAATGTTTCTGCCTTGTCAGGAAATGCCAAGATTGTTAACTTCAACTACTGTAAATTAATACACACACTTTAGTTTATTGAGGGGTATAATCAGAATGAAAATATTGATATAGGCAAACACTCATTTCTGGCAATAGAAAAGTAAATATAAACACAATTCACAACAGCATTAATTTGTCTTGCTCCTTTTCCTCCAGGATTATTATAAAGTGTTCTAGCCCTCTATCTGAGGACATGATTAAGAGCCTTTTCAGTTCTGACCATTCCTCCTTCTCTTTAATTATTTCTTCATCCAGAATTAACATTGGCAAATCCCCTCCAACTTTTTAACATTCATCTTCTCCGATCTACGCAAGCTGGCTTCACAGCTGAGTCGAGAAGAAGCCACCTATATTTAAGGGACATTCCCTAGGCTAATGAATTGTCAGCAAAGACAGCATTTTTGAAGCAATCCTGTGTAACAAAAATGGCAAATTAACATGTTAGATAAAGACAGGTTAGCAGATGCCATATTCTTCAGGTTGTAGACACCAGTCTCCACAGTGCCTGTATTTGCTGGCTCAGGCTGCCTTATATGGTTTGGCTATGTCCCCACCCAAATTTCATCTTGAATTTTAGCTCCCATAATCCTTAAGTGTCATGGGAGGGACCCAGTGGGAGGTAACCAAATCATCGGGGTGTGGCTTTTCCTGCCCTGTTCTTGTGATAGTGAATAAGCTCCATGAAATCTGATGGTTCCTCTGCACACGCTCTCTTGCCTGCCACCATGTAAGACATGACTTTGCTCCTCCATCACCTTGCGCCATGATTGTAAGGCCTCCCAGCCAAGTGGAACTGTGAGTCCATTAAACCTCTTTTTCTTTATAAATTACTGGGTATGTCCTTATAGCAGAATGAGAACCGACTAATACACTGCCATAACAAAAGACCATAGACTGCGTGGCTTAAACAACAGATATTTACTTTCTCTCATTTCTGGAAGTCTGAGATCAAGGTTCCAGCAGCATTTGGTTTCTGGTGAAGCCTCTCTTCTTGGCTTGTAGCTGGCTTCCTTCTCACCGCGTGCTCACGTGACCTTTCCTCAATTGGAGAAAAAGACAGCAAGCTCTCAGGGGTCTCTTCTTACAAGGAGACCAATCCTATCAGATCAGGGCCCCAGCCTTATGACCTCATTTAATCTCAATTACTCCCTTATCCCAGATATAGCCACACTAGGATCAGGGCTTCAACATATGAATTTTAGGGGGACACATACATTCAGGCCATAACAGTGTCTGTGGAGAAATTTGCTATTCTCTGGAATTTAGGAAAATTAGTTACTCGCTCAGTCAAGATTTATTCAGCTCTCCTATGTGCCAGGCATTGCCCTGATGGTGAAAGGAAAGAGAAGAAAAAGGAAAGGACACATTTGGAGAACAGGCAAGCATGAATAAGTGCTCACATCCAAACTGTTGCCTCTCTTCTTCATACCTATAGTTTTGTCTATTAACCTTTGAGTGTATATTTATTGATTCTCCAAATGCGGCCTCTATACATTAATGTGGTGCTTCAGGTGGAAGTAGCACAATTCGAATCAATATTTGTGTGTTCTTCCCAAGTTTTGATGTAACTCTATGTTCCAAATTGTATTATTGGACTTCCACTACTTATTTACTAAAAAAGTTATTTCTTCAAACAAATTTTATAATCTATAAGCCCTTGCGGGAAGGGGCTTTGTCTTGTTCCATTGAAACCCACAGCTACATAGCATCTGATACATAATAGAAATTCATACAACTGTTGAATGAATAAAGAAACAACAATTACCACACACAAAATTAAAAGATACAGTTTTAAATAAAATTATTAAAGAAATAAGCTGCTAAAATCCAATCATTACTTTTCCTACCATGTACGTTTTTTTCCTATAAATTGGCTTTTAAAAATGGCATAGGGTTTTATTTATCTTTTAATCAATAAGTCATAAATTTTATAAAATCCTATTTAATTTTTGCTTAAGAGTCTTTTTTTTTTTAGAGAGAGAGACAGACTGTGATAGAGACAGAGTCTCGCTCTGTCACCCAGGCTAGAGTGCCATGGCAGGATCATAGCTCACTGCAGCCTCAAACTCCTTGGCTTAAACAATCCTCCTGCCTTTGCCTCGCAAAGCACTGGAATTACAGACAATGATCCTCCACATCCAGCCCAACAGTCAGTTTTTAATCCTGTGTTAGTGTCATCAAAAGCCACAACAGCCATCTCCTGCCACAGGCTTCTCCCAAATTAACTACCTTCACCATGGGACTTATTTTCATTCCACAATTATTTATCAAGCTCCTACAATCTGCCAGCCTCCATCCTAGACAAGGGGGGTTAATGGTGAGGAGAAAGACACAGTCCCCGCCCTTGCGATGCTTACAATCTAGCAAAGGAAATAATCACACCAATAAACATTAATTAAACTGAATTAAGTATACTGAAGAAAAAGAATCCAAGCCTTTGAAAAGTGAGAGCAGGAGATCAGGTAAGAATCCAAAAGCTTTGTCATTACCAATAACTGCAACTCCTCCATAATCACAATTTCATGTGTCACACTCTGTCCACCACCGCCTGAGTTTCCAGTTTACTCTCTCTAATATCCATTTCTCCATCAATCATTTAACTCCACCAAGACTTACAACACATTGATCCCATCACCTTTTCACCACCCCTCACCTTTTCCTGTCCTTTTTTTCCACATATCTCAGCCTAGAATCCGTCACCAGGCACTATATCACTCCATTCCCATGCCTCTCATTCACTTCCAACTAACTCCTTGATATGGTTTGGCTCCGTGTCCCCCCACTCAAATCTCATCTTGAGTTGTACTCCTGTAATTCCCATGTGTTGTGGGAGGGACCCAGTTGGAGATAACTGAATCATGGGGGCAGTTTCTCCTATACTGTTCTCATGGTAGTGAATAAGTCTCATGAGATTTGATGGTTTGATAAGGAGAAATCCATTTCACTTGGCTCTCATTCTCTCTCTTGCCGCCACCACATAAGAAGTGCCTTTCACCTCCCACCATGATTGTGAGGCCTCCCTAGCCACGTGGAACTTTAAGTCCATTAAACCTCTTTCCTTTGTAAATTGCCAAGTCTCACGTATGTCTTTATCAGCAGCAAGAAAATGGACTAATACACTCCTGGTTAACTCCAACTCTCTGCCTTCTCCATGCTTTTGCTAACACAGCAGAACACTGCTAGAGAAAAAATACACAATCATGCCAAACTAGTCTCATGTTATACCTGGGACCACAACCCTCGAGTGAGCCTGCCGGGATACTGGAAGTCTAAGTCCACCCACTTGTTCAAGCATCTGGAGAGTTATTTCACATGTCTTCCTTCCTCTTCACCCCTCCATCACCTGCTCCCCCATCTCACTCTTGGGTGTTGATCTTGCATCCTTCAACACCAAGAATTGATGCAATCAAAAGAATTTCCACAAACTCCCAGTACCACATCTGTCTACCTAACAGCACGGGTCTAACCATGACACACTCTGCTTTCTTTCCTGCTACTATAGATGGATTGCCCATGAACCTTCTGGATGCAAACCTGCACACTGGGTTCCATCCCCTTGTGCCTATTCGATGGCATCACTCTAAGGATTCTCTCTCTCTCCCACATCAGCAAATTTTCCTTCTGCATTGGACCATGCTATTATCATTCAAATATGCTGTTATTTTTCCCATCTCTGAAAATCCTCCTCCCAAAATCCCTTCTCATCCCAGCTAATGCTTCATTTCTCTACCACCTTTATGACAAATCATCTTTAAAGAGTTCTCTCTTTTAACTGTCTCCAATATTTCTCCTTCCATCTCCTCATGAACCTTGTCCAATCAGGCTTTTACTCCTCCACCACTACTACTACCAATAACCTCTAAATTGCCGAATGCAATGGTCAAATCTCAGTCCTCAGCTGTTCGACCAGCAACAGCTGACACAGACCACTTCCTCCTCCTGGAAACACCTTCTTCACTTGACCTCCAGAACTCCACAAACTCTAGCACATCACCAATCACATCTTTTCAATCTTATTTGCCGTTCCTTTTCTTCTCCAGGAACTCTTTATGTTATAGTGTTCCAGGCCTCAGTCAATGGGCCTTTTATCTCCTCTTGTCCCCTCCTTTGGTGATCTCATCTAATTATAGCTTTAAATACCATCAACGCTGACAACTCTCAAATTTGTATCTCCAGTTCAGATTGTTCTGCTAAACTCTAGACACATATATCCAAGTGCCTACTCTCTGATGTATAACAGACATCTCCAATTTAATATGCCCTAAACCAAAGCCCTTATCTCCCTAAAGCCTGTGCTAGCCATCTCAATGCCCATGTTAGTTGATGGCAACTCCATTCTTGGCCAAGCAAAACTGTGGAGCTTTCTCTGAGTCCTATATTTCTCTCATATCCCCTCTACATACTCAATCCATCAGAAAATCCTGTTCACCGTATCTTTAAAGTATCTCTACTTCTCACCCACTCCACTGCCAACACTGTGGCCCATGCTACCATCACCATGCCTACCTTGTAAATGCAGCTCCTAACTGATCTCCCTGCATCCACTCTTCCCCAGCTACTGTCTTTTGTCAACACAGTACCCAGAATGATCCTTGAAAAACATAAAGCAGATTATATCACTGGTCTGCTCAAAATGGTCCAACAACCTCTCATCTCAGAGTAAAAGCAAGGACCTTACAGTGGCCCTATGTGACCATATCTCCTACTCCTGTATCTCTCACTCACTCTACTCCATGCCACCGGCCTCCTGGCTGTTTCTCAAACACACTGGGCATACTCCAGCTTTAGATACTTTGCACAGGCTGCTTCCTCACTCTTCCCCCTCCTACCCCAGAAACATTATTCTTAGTACTGTATCTCCCTCAATGTCATCTTCTCAGTGAGCTCTTCTTCCCTGCCAGTCTATTGGAAATTGCAAACCAACACCCCAATTCCACACTCCCCATACTCTTTACCTTGATCCATCTTTTCCGAAAATATTCATCAGCCTCCGATTATTGTCTCCCGGTTGGAATACTAGGCTCAGGCAGGACAGGGATTTTGTTTATTTTTGACTCATGCATTTTGGATGCCTATAACAGTGCCTGGTATACTATGAGCTCCCCATAAATAGGAAACATGTGTTAAGTGAATACAGTAAATGAGAGGCAGAGACAAGATTACTAAAAGTCATAATTAGAATATATACAGTTTATCCAGGAGTGAAGATGGTGATGGTGGGCGAGGCCCACTGGGTTCCCAGGAACAGGTAAGCATTTATTAGCATTATTTACACAAATATGTTTATCAAATTATCTGGTTGTTACTTCAGAAAGTGGCCTGAAGAAGAAAGAAGTCTCCAGATATCTGGTATCTCAGAGAGAGTTTAAGTATTTCTAAAACTTTCCCACAACCCATCAACCTACTCCAAAGAGGAAATAACTGTGAGCTTGTACTCCTAGGGGAAATGAAGGGTTAGTGTGGCCCACCAAAACCTAAATGTCTTTAAAGAATCATGTTTTCACTTTAAAAGTTAGATGCATTTTATGTTCCTCTCTGTAATGTATCTATGTGTTTTAATATATAAATACTGTTAAATTATTTAATGGTTTAATTGATTTCCTAAACAATCTTAAAATGCACAAGCTAGAAAAAGGGTGCCATGTCTGCCCTGGGCATCACGCACTCCCTAGGAAACAGGGGAACCCCAGTTTTAGAATCACTGGGCACTTTGGAACTATCAGAAAACAACTATGAAGAATGCAAAGTCAAACGGAAGTATAAATACAAACTCACCTTTTCACAATTCTGACTTGGCTGACCCAAACTGATCTCCTTTTTTTTTTTTTGAGACAGGGTCTCACTCTGTTGCCCAGGCTGACTGAGATCTCAGCCCACTGCAACCTCCATCTCCCAGGCTCAAGCAATTCTCATGCCTCAGTCTCCCGAGTAGCTGGGACCATAGGGGTGCACCACCGTGCCTGGCTAATTTTTATATTTTTAGTAGAGACAGGGTTTCACTATGTTGCCCAGGCTGGTCTCAAACTCCTGAGCTCAAGGGATCCACCCACCTTGGCCTCCCAAAGTGCTGGGATTACAGGCATGAGCCACCACACCCAGCCCCAAACTAATCATTTTTAAAGGCTCTATTAAAAGGCTCTTTTGAATTATGTGAACCTTGTGCAAATTTCCGGCTTCACTTTCATAGTCTTCTAATGACCAAACACTTTGTTCTAGAGCTATTTAGAGCATTTTAGATTTTCCCCTAACATCTTTAGCAGCTCAAACTTGGAAGAAGTCATTACGAATGATGAGTGAAATTAGGGAGAAGAGTGTTTTTAATGAAAACAATATTAATGTGCATTTCTATTTGTAGCTAAATAAAACAAAAGAAATATGTTTTTTGTTTTTTGTTTTGTTTTTGAGATGGAGTCTCACTGTATTGCCCAGGCTGGAGTACAGTGGCATGATCTCAACTCACTGCAACCTCCACCTTCTGGGTCCAAGCAATTTTCATGTCTCAGCTTCCCAAGTAGCTAGGACTATAGGCACACACCACGCCACATAATTTTTGTGTTTTTAGTAGAGACAGGGTTTCACCCTGTTGACCAGGCTGGTCTTGAACTCCTGACCTCAAGTGATCCACCCACCTCAGCCTCCCAAAGTGCTGGGATTACAGGTGTGAGCCACCACGGCAGCCTAATGTTCCCTCTTTTAAATAAAATCTTGGGGTGGAGGGGGGTTTGCTCATACAATGACAGTTTAGCCAGCTGGCCCTTCCTTTTTCCCACAGTGACCCCTGCTCTTTGCGCCTCTTTCCTCTCCCACCTCACACATCCATCATGTCAACTTTGGGATGAAAGGCCACACTGGGGTTGGGGTAATTCTCTGCTGTGGTGGGTTTAAGTCAGATCTCTGACTCTCATTCAATGCAACTGTCTTTAAAGTTCACAAAGAGTTCTGACTTTCAGGCCATGTTATGGGCTAAATTGTATTCTCCTAAAACTCCCATGTTGAACTCCTACCCCCGGGGACATCAGGATCTGACTGTATTTGGGTCTTTACAGAGGTAGTTAAGGTAAAACCAGGTCATCAAAGGAGCACTAATCCAATATGACTGGTGTCCTTATAAGAGGAGATGAAGACCACACAGGTGCAGAGGAAAGACCACGTGAAGGCACAGGGAGAAGACAGCATCTACAAGTCCAGGAGAGAAGCCTCCGGAGAAACCGGCCCTGCCAACACCTTGATCTCAGACTCCTAGCCTCCAAAATTGTGAGAAAATACATTTTTGTGTTTAAGCCACCCAGTCTGTGGTACTTTGCTACAGCGGTGCAAGCAAACTACTACAGCCCATAAATAAGAGACATGATTCAGTCTCAATGAGCGAGAGAGTAGAAAGCAGCAGAGGTAGCTGATGACAGGGCTGAGGGCAGAGACAGAGCAGCAGATAGAGGGAGGATAAACCTCTGAATGCCTAATTGCATTTTTAGCCCTAGAAAGAATCCCGGCTTTGCCCTGCAGTAGTTCCCTCCTCACATCTTCTCATATATTCTTGCACCTGGAGAGGAGTGTCATCTCTCCACATGAGGCCCACCTCAGCCTTCCATAGGTCACTGTGCTCGAAATATAGGTTGAAAACAGAGGATCCTTCACCTCTACAGCAGGGGCTGGGACAGCCCACATGCCGTCAGTCTCCAAGTGAGGTAAAGGCTTTACCAGCTGCCCAGGATGAAGCTCCTGCATCCCAGGAGGTCGGGGAAAAGCAAATCATGTTTGTTTTACATTCAAAACTCATAAAATTTCTGACCTGGCTCAGATTCAACTAAAATAACTGGTCGCTCTAAAAATGCATGAATGGTTTTTCCAGTTGTGCATGGCAGGGGGTAGGTGAGAAAGGAAGAAAATAGTTCCCATTTTTTCAAATGATACCCAGTGACCCCAAGGGAAGATACTCTTCTGTCAACAGTGATTACGCAGAGGAATTGGTTCCTGAAAGGATCCTGAATCCAACCAACCCTGTTTTCTTTGCAATGATAAGGGCTTACCAAGGAAAATCCATAATTCCAGCACTAATACAGTCTTAGTAAAATTTGCCAATAAATCTTCAGAGAAAATGTCAGCGATAGTGTTTTAAATAAACAGAAAAAACACGTTATGTGGTACAAATTCAAAAACCACATCTCATTATTGCACAAATTCAGGTTTCTTCCAGGTCAAATTTTGTTCCCTAAAGCTACATGGAAGCCCAAAGATAGTCCTAATCCTACTTCTGAAACCAATGTTAAAAATTCACTCAGTCAACCAGCATTTCCCATGGACCGACTATGAGCCAGGCAGGGTGACAGAAATGAGAATAAACAGACAAATGAGATAGAGCCCTCAAAAAACTCACTATCAGGTAAAGTAGACACACAAAAATCAATAGATTATAGTGTAATATGATATCTACTCCAATAGAGGCAAAGTGAAAGAAGACAGGGAAACTCAAAAAGGTGATTGTTGTACATGGGATTCTGAAGGCACTTCAATTTCAACTTCCAATCAAAGAGGATACGAGACAGAAAACATGCTGGTTTCAATGCTTTATACTGTCAACTCAGTCTGACAATATATGTCCACTATCAACTGCCCCTCTCTTTCCTACCCCGGTGATCTACAACCACAATTGTGATTCAGCAGGTCTAGACTGGTTTCTTCCTTTCAACGTTCTCAGAAGAGATGAGTTGACCCCACCTGGGGAGCAATAATTTTTTTCCTTTCCGCACTTGAAAGAAGACTAGGTAGCTGGAAAATGACAGATATAGCAGTAGGGAAAACCCACAAATGACATGAAGTGCTACTCTGGGTATCTTTGGGCTCCTGGATTTAACTGCCCCTTTGAGCACAAGCCTTGGGATGTCAGTGAGTGTGGCTGCCTGTGATGGAGAGAGATCCAGATGGTGGTGCCAGAGACCTGGCTCTACCCGCCTTAGCCACTTAACTGGACACATTTCATTTAATCTCATAAACTTCAACTTTCTCCTCTGTGAAATGGGGTCATACCAGCTACCCTGCCTGCCTCACAGAAATCTTGGGAGATCAAAGGAACCATGATAAGTGGAAATGCTCCTAAGCCTCAAAAATACGGTGCAAATATAAGAGAGGGTTATAATTAACCTAGCCACAGAGCTGCCTTAGGACTTGATTAAAATACACTGTACTCCTCTAGATCGACAAAGTGTGAATGTGGTTAAAAAATAGGGACAGCTACTCCTAAACAGAGACAGTTGGTGTGTGGGCACATCCCCATAAGCATTTGCTATGCCAGGAAACCTGCATATGCTTAGAAACTAGCACGTTTCTGTTGGCCTTATAGCAGCAGTGTAGGAGAGCTCGAAAAATTAAATCTGTAGCAGGCAACACCACTGCCAAACACAACTGTCCCAACTCCCAAAAAACATGTTGAACACCAGCCCCTGTCAATTGAATAAAATATACCCTGCAATTAGACCAGGGAACCCCATGTGGCCAGACACAAGCATGATAAATGCAAATAGGGCCTCTAGCAAAGTGACCACTGTCCTATACAGGTCAAAACCTATGAGTAAAAACCTTTCTTCATAAGAGAAAGGTTTTAGATAGTGAAACTCTTTACCCACCCTGACAAATGATTCACAAAACCAGTACTTTCTCTATCTGATTACAGTAAATTTTCCAATACAATGAATGCTTTGTTTGGCTGAACCATTTAATAGTCATTCACACTCTCTAATGAAACTACTAATTACAAAATCTCTGCATTGCAGGCAATAAAATAGGGTTGCTAACCTCTTTACAGTGCTTTAGTTCTGCCATCAAGTAGCAATTACTCTTCAACAGGCCTCCCTGTTTTTCGCTGAGTCTCACCTCAAACATCCTAATCAAACCTACTGAAAAAAACTAAAATCTACTCACACACGTAACTAAGCATACAGTATGAGCATGTACGTATATATACACACACACACACACACACACACACACTCACATACACACATTAACATACACTATCCAGGCACCTGAAGAAAAAAAATAGGGGGTACTGACAAGCATCCTAGAAGACCCCCATGTTCCGATTATTCCTTTGCACTGGCTAATTCATGAAGAGCAGGGCTTCAGCTCACTACACACTGGACATGTAATTTTTAGTAATAGGCCATTAAAACTAAACTCTACCACAACAAAAATATGTGATACCTAATGGAGTTGACTGTACCAGAATATGCTGCGTGTATTTTTATTTATAGATAGTTATCTGTTATCCATCAGTCTCTCCAGCTGCTGTCACCACACAAAATAGAGGGAAGCACTAACGCATCATGAGACATGTTTATTTCAGGATTATTACCATTATGGCAACTTCCAAGTTCAAACCATCTCAGAGTAGCTTAATGCACCCTGTGTCCACAAGGGCATCTTCACCTGTACCAGAGAAAACAGGAGTTAATCACTTCAACCATTACAACTAGGGCTGTTTAATCACTGGTGAGATTTGTTGCTGAAGAAATCAATGTTTACCACATGACCATAGGCAAAAAGACAGAAAGAGGTAAAAATCTATTATTCCAGTTTTTAAAGGTTAAAGGGAAAAACAGAAAGACTGCATGAAACATTTTATTGTCATTCCATTAATTAATTAATCAAGAGTTAGACAACAAGCAACAGATTTAGAGTAACTTCTGCCAAACCCAAATTAGGTTCAAAAGAGCCAAAATATTTTTTCCCAGATTTACAGGTTAGATTCAGAATTTGGTGGCTTATCTAATGCTCCAGAGGATATATCTGAAAGAATTATTTTAATAACTTAGAAAAGTACTCAAATCAAGCCTGTGGAAATTTATAGTATCTCCTTTCCAAAGATCCAGGGAACGGTGTAATAGCTTGAGGGCACATAAGTCAAAATACGTCTATCTATGAAGTAGCCAGATCCTTTGATGACATCTGTTTCTTTACAGAACAAACACCAAAATGTATACACTCAGTTTCATTCCTCAAAGCCCTTTAGTACTTTAAATTTGGGCCTATATAATTATTTCATTACTCAAAAGACATTTGGAATGCCTCTTTTGGAATAAATTTTGAATTAGTTTATGAGCCACACAAGAAAATCAGTTTATTGTCACACATTCTGCATATATATATATTCTACATTCATATATGTACCTGTGTGCAATACAGTCAGCCCTTGTTTATGTCTACAGAAGAGCTTCAGAGCAAAGAGTCTAAAATAATTTCTATTTAATATTTGATGAAGCATGCTTTTGTATTTATGTAAGAAATAGGTGTATTGGAACTTCTGTAAATTTATGAAAATAATACAAACACATGATGATTAGGGAGCCAGACTGAATCAGGAATATCTGGGAGATTGACCAGTTTTCCTGTCTCTCCTCCACAAAATACAGCATGCTATCTACTCCAAGCTGGTTATAGAAAATGCTAGCATCTCTCATACTTTCCAAAAAGAAATGTGCATGAGTGTTTGCACTTATACAGAGAGCAAAGTGAGAATTTTCAGGAAGAAAACGACCACTCCATCAAAAGTTCCAAAGGAACTAAAAGATGGATGTATCCAGTAATTCCCAATCCAGCTATATTATAGAATACATGGCCCAATCAAACATGCTGAATTATAAGTTACTTATTTAAAAAAAAAAAAAAAAAAAGATGTTACAGATTTGGGGTCTGAGAATCTGCTTATTCTAAAACTGCCCAGGTGATTAGGATTGCAGTCTGAATTAAGAGACACCATTTTGGTCGGGCGCGGTGGCTCATGCCTGTAATCCCAGCACTTTGGGAGGCCAAGGCAGGTGGATCACGAGGTCAGGAGATCGAGACCATCCTGGCTAACACAGTGAAACCCCATCTCTACTAAAAATACAAAAAATTAGCCGGGTGTGGTGGCGGGCGCCTGTAGTCCCAGCTACTGGGGAGGCTGAGGCAGGAGAATGGCGTGAACCCGGGAGGCAGAGCTTGCAGTGAGCCGAGATCACGCCACTGCACTCCAGCCTGGGCGACAGAGCCAGACTCCATCTCAAAAAAAAAGACACCATTTTCATTTTACAGATACAAGCTCCAAAGGGGCCAGTGACCTAGGTAAATGGCAGAGCTGGATATAGGAGTCAATGCTTTGACTCAACCTAGCACAGTGATCTTTCCATTAAATGTCACCAAAGCTGTGATTAAGGACCATAATGCATGAATACAGCTGATACATAAGAAATTGTGATTTGCTATAGATCTATAATAGTGCAAACCAAGCTCCTGTGCCAAATCAAGAGATTAGAACATTACTGAGTGTGGAGGTCTATTCTGATCTGCGTCCCTCTTTGAGAGGCTGCAGCTTATGGTTCTTTAACAATACATTGCTGGCTACATGTGAGTCCATTCAGCACACTGACAATTTAGCTCAGGATGAATTAATGTGCAAACCCTTAATCAGACCCAGACATGTAAGAAAGTTTTCAAAAGTAGCTATTTATAATAATGTTTAAAAGGAACGTGTGGCCACAAAATACTCATCTTACCTAATAGCTTAAATTTCACATTAGAAATGTATCTTTTTGCCCTAAAGCTTAGTCTCCATATCTGTAGCGTGTTCTCCTGGGAAGAGCCAGGCATTGAACTGTATTAGTCATTTACAACTGAAAATAATAAAGGGTCTGCCAATAGGAAGGAAGGTAAAGAAATGACTTCATTCATAGAAAAAAGGGAGGAAAATTCGTATCAAGGAGGAAATATTCTGAAGGAGGAGGCTGGGATCTCCAAAGACAAACTTCACAGCTGTCCCTAGATCCCATTCTGTCCTGGTTGATAATGTATGGTCTAACTGGCTTTAGCAAAGTTAGAAGACTTTTGTTTTGGGTTTCTCTAAATATGTTTGTTTGTTTGTTTTGGATTTGGTTTTTGTAAATAACAATGGCCAAGATGGAGCCAGACAGATTATTAAAAGGGTAAACTTCATCGGAAAGGTGAAGGCAAAGCCCCAAAGAAATCACAACTGGAGACTTTCAGATATGCACTTGCACATACAGCACTTCTGGCAAGAGAAATCATTTTGGCAATTATCTAATGCAGATATGCACATGGAAATGGACTTGTCAACCCATTCTATTTTCTTATGAGTTTTAAAGATAATAATAATAGCCTACACTTACTATGCGCCAGGTACTATTCTATGGCATTTACTTGTATGAACTCACTCAACCTTCACAATAAATCTCTAAGATAGAATAAAAACATAATCTCCATTTTACAGATAATGAAACTGAGGCATAGAAAGCTTAAGTAATCTGCTCAGGGTCACACAGATAGTAAACAGTAAAGCTGAGATCTGAAGGCAGTATAACTTCACGGTCTACACTCTTCACTGCTCACTCTCTATAGAAGCTACTTAAAACAGTAGCCTAGACAAACCACTTTACATACAAATGTCTTTAAATTGGGTTAAGACAAAAAATATTTGTAATTGTGTCCTGACAAATCTGATAAATCTTGGATCTAAAACATTAAGCCCTTCAAGAGGGCAGTTCTGTATTTAATCTGGTATGAGGGATTATGGTTAGAAGAACATTCTTCCATTGACACTGGGGACATTTTCCAGTATCAAAAGTTTCAAGTGGCACAGACTCTAACTTCAAGTGAGTAAAAGAGATAATAAATTGGAAAGATACCTTCTCACTGGGAAAAAGTTGTAAGGCTTCACATTTTTGGTAAGGGAACATATAGAATGGTGGACTTTTGGTAATGTCATGAATCACAATAGAAAATCTGGCTGGGTGTGATGGCTTATGCCTGTAATCTTAGCACTTTGGGAGGCCGAGGCAGGTGGATCACTTGAGCCCAGGAGTTTGAGACCAGCCTGGGCAACATGGCGAAACCCCGTCTCTACAAAAAATACAAAAATTAGCCAGGCATGGTGGCACACACCTGTAGTCCCAGCTACTTGGTGGGCTGAGGTGGGAGGATCACTTGAACCAGGGAGGTCGAAGCTGCAGTGAGAGAGATCGTGCCACTGCACTCCATCCTGGGTGACAAAGCGAGACTTTGTCTCAAAAAAAAAAAGAAAGAAAGAAAAAGAAAAGAAAAATAAAGCGAACGGCAATTTGTTGAAGGAGAAAAATAAGTATATGATGAATAAGTTATATAAGAAGAAGTACTGTACACACCAAGGATGATGAGGTTTGGGAAAGTTTGCAAATTTAACACTTGATGAAAATGCTAAAGATTTCAGGACCATGGACAGACCCCATATCGCTCTATTGGCCAAGATGGGTCAAGGTGGACTGATTCTCTTCAATTTTTTAATAGTAACCAGGATGAGGTTAAGAAACCCTTGACAATTCTTAACATTTTTGAGGGGAAAAAAAGTACTGAATTTATTCTTTATTTCTTCAAATCTTGTTATAAATGCATACAGATTAATATAACATGTATTGTGTTAACCTAGATGTAGATAGTTTACATCTTGTCTTAATGTTAGCTGCGATATAGGATTCATATTACAGTTGAAAGGGGATGCATTATTATATACATGTATAACTAATGGAATACTAGCTACTGTAACAGATAAACTCTAAAATCTCAGTAACTTTGCCGAGAATTTTTTTTTTTTTTTTTGAGACAATTTCTCACTCTGTCACCCAAGCTGGAGTGCAGTTGTGCAATCATAGCTCACTGCAGCCTTGATCTTCCGGACTCAGATGATCCTCCCACCTCAGCCTCCTGAGTAGCTGGGAATACAGGCATGTGCCACCATGCCCAGTT
This sequence comes from Hylobates moloch, assembly GCF_009828535.3. Lineage (NCBI taxonomy): Eukaryota > Metazoa > Chordata > Mammalia > Primates > Hylobatidae > Hylobates > Hylobates moloch. Next base: position 222,155,248 of record NW_026652276.1, on the reverse strand, counting down.
AACTTTTTAAAATTTTTTGTAGAGATGAGATCCCGCTATGTTGCCCAGGCTGGTCTCACACTCCTGGGCTCAAGTGATCCTCCTGCTTCCCAAAGTGCTGGAATAACAGGTGTGAGCCACCCACCCAGCCTCTCTGGAACCTCTGTCTGACCAGCTTGAAGTTAAGATTCCCATGATCCCCTTTTGGGTTTGATTAATTTGCTGAGGCAGCTCACAGAACTCAGAGAAACACTTACTTACATTTTGTAGATTATTATAAAGGATATTACAAAAGATACAGAAGAAGAGACTATAGAGTGCAGTATGAGGGAAGGGGTATGGAGCTTCCCTGCCCTCCCTGGTTACACTGCCTTCTAGGAATCTCCACATGGTCAGCTATCCAGAAGCTCCAGAAGATTATTTCTTGTTCACTAAAATCTAGTTGGCCAACAACACAGGGGAGGTCACTGTTTTCTGACATTCGAGGACTCAGGCTTCTCAAGGCTTTGCCATCTTCAGTCCTTGCCTTCTAATGTCACCCAGAATATTAGCATCCGGAGAGAAGACAAAAGAAAATAGGCAATCACACAGAATTATTTTATGGGACAGACATGGAAGTGGAATATATCACTTATACTCACCTATCACTGGCCAGAACCCAGTCACATAGCCACACCTAACTCTAACTGCAGAGAATGCTAAGGAAAATAGCCTGGCTGTACACCCATAAGGAAAGGCACTCTCTGTTCAGTGGGCAATCATTTGACCTGCAATGCAATTTAAAGCATAGTGTAACAAAATATCCATGACTAGAATACTACTCTATTAAATATTTACCCCTCAAAGCTGGAAGAATGCCAATTATGAGGAGCCAGAGCAAGAGGCTGATCATTGTGTATAGTCCCCTCTGGATACCATGCCTGAGGCCATCAATGCCAGTAGTGGCCTTGATAGGATATGGTTGGTCGCCTACGTTACCATCAGCATTTATACTTCTCTTCACCCACCTGGCCACTCCTATGGATACCAGGTGATGAAAGACAGGTAAAAGTACAAAACAGGAAAACACACAGGCACACCCCCAATTCAACACAGCACCATGAGGCAGCATCCTGGAGTGCAGTGGTTGAAAGATCACTGGAAAAGGCAATCGTTCTGATCTGGTTCCACTCTTTATTAACCAGGCAACAGATGGTAAACATTTTTGAGCCTCAGGTCTTCTGTATGTAAAATGAGAATAATCATACATCTTCTGCATGCCACACATATTGGTGAGGTGGCTCAGGGTTTGATTGGTGAAAATAAAAGTACTGTTGAAATGATCTGATTGAGAGAATACACAGCTGCTGAAAGACAGAGAGCAAATGGGTGACCGAAGATTATGGTGGATAGCAATCTATTCAATAAGCCTATGTACTGGGATAGTTGTGAAAGAAAGCAGCAATAACCTAACAGACAAAAATCATAAGCTAAAAAATTACCAAGAGTTTGAAAAAATAAAATTGGTCATGACACACACTCCAAAAAACTTTTTATGGAAATTAAGAATCTACTTGTTTATAGATAGAACTCGTCATATTCCCAGACACATACCAGAAGGGTAAAGAAAAAGTCAAAAGTTAAAGGCAAATTACAGGTGGAACTAAATGGCATTTCTCACATGGTTTCCAAATTGGAAACTAGTATCCCACCGTTTCTGAGTAGAAGGCAATGGGGAAAATGATACACCACCTGCTCCACTAACTTGCACCTGTTACTCTTTGTCTCCAGAACATACACAGCTTTTCTTAGAATTTTGAGTCCTTACAATCCCCACTGAAGAAATAAAAAAGGCTAATGACATCCATACCTTCTCAAAAAACCTACAAAGTGGCTGCCTATAAATGTGGCCAATAATTTTCACACAATAGCCAGACTCTTTTCCAAGAAAGGAAGGTTTTGTGACCATAATTTCTATATTAATTTAGAAAATACTTGTTGTGGGGAGGTTACCAGGAATTCTTGCACTGCGTTTTTAAAAAGAACTTAACAGTATAATAAACAACGAAAACTGATTCTGCATCACTATAGGTCTTCAGTCATTTAATCAGAGGCTCTGAAATGCAGACACAGTGAAGCATTTTTAGGATGACAAAGCAAGAATGTGGCTATTCAGCCTGAAAATAAAGCAGCTTTATCTCAAAAAATGACCTGAATGTCATCAGAGCCATAGCACCCTAAGATTCTAATTAGAGTGATGCTATTAAATGAAAAACTGCAGAAACCATTGGCTAAAGGATCCCTACAGGAGATAGCAACTAGAAACAGAGGTTTGAGGATGCACTGTCCTCTCTTTTAAAAAATGAAACCTGTTTATACTTTTCAGAGCACCATACTTCAAGACACAGCATGTCACATTCCAACTAACTGAGGGCAAAGTGTCTCAGAATGTCCAACCAATCACCAGCTACCCAGTGCTTAGAATAGCTAGGCTACTCTGACAAGAGATCCTTTTTATAAAGCAAAAAGCAAACCACCATACCCAAATAGAATATAGTAAAGTTCTTTCCAATCCTGCTTTCTTCAGAGAACGCCCATTAATTACTCAATAATAAAAAGATGCTAAAATACTATAGAAACTCTCTTCTAAAAAGCATAAAGCTCTTTGCTCTATTTTCCCATTAGGTTGTAATGTGAGTAAGATAATTGGTACCTTGCATCAAGAAAGACCATCTCCAATTTTTTCTTCCTGCCTCACCTAAAACATGTGTTTCTTCCTGGGCCATGTTCCTTTCCCTCCATCTTTTTTTTTTCCTACCTTCCTTCCTGCTTCAACCCTATCCAGCAGTTGCTCCTGCAATTCTATTCTCTCCTTTTTGTTTTTTCTGCACCATAGGTTTTGTCCCTGTCTATGAACCATTCCCATCAGCCTACACCTATGCTTTTATTTCTCTAATTTAAAAAGAAAACCTTTTGAAGTCTCTCTTGACCTAACTTTCTCAGTCCAGTTACCATTTCTTTCTTTATATTTATAACAAAACTCCTTTAAAAATTTGTCTTTGTTCACTGTCTCCAACTCCTCTCCTTCCATTCACTCTTGGACCCATGTTGGTCAAGTTTTTACCCCCAACACTGAAATCAATGACCTCTGCATTGTGAAATCCAAAATTCAAGTCTCAGGCCTCATTGTACTTGGCCCATTGACAGCACTTCACAGCGGTGAAGTATGAAGAACATACTTTCTTCAGTTGGCTTCTAGGACAGCACACTTTCCCGAATGTTCTCTTAACTCACTGGGTGTTTCTCACAGTCTCTTTTGCAGATTCCAACTCATCTCCCTGAGCTCTATCAAGCTGGAGTGCCCTAGGGCTTAATCCTTGGACATTTTCTCTTCCAAGTTTACAATCAATCCCTCTCTAGGTGATCTCTTTCAGTCTCACAACTTCCAGTACCATGAGCTGATGACTCCTCTGTTTATATCCCCAGTGAGACTTCTCCCCCAAACTCGGTCCTATATATCCAGCTAACTCTTGATATCTCCCCTTGAGCATCTAAAAAGGCACCTCAAAGGTTATCGTACACAAAATAGTAGATCTTCAAAACAAGATCCTGCAGTCCTATCCATCATGGTAAATGGCAGCTCTGCTCTGCCAGCTCATGTTGAAATGCTGGTGCCATCTTTGACTTCTTTTTCTCATCTGCCCTGCATCTGATCCCTCAGCCAATCCTGGTAATTTTCCATTCAAAATACATCCAGAATCCAGTCTCTTCTCCCTGCACTCTGGTTCTAGTCACCATCTTTGCTGGCTGGTCTCCTGGCTTCTATATATGCCCTTCTATAATCTATTACCAATTCAGCTACCCAAGGGATCCTTTTGAGCTATAAATCTAATCACATCGCTCCTCTTCTCAAAATCCTACAGTGCTTCCTATGACCTTCAAACACTACGTAACATGGATCTTTAATTCCCTGACATCTGACTACAAGCCCCCTCACCTGCTCTGCCCCATTCATTCTGCCACCTTTGCTATTGCTATAACATGCCACCATTCTCTGACATCAAAGTCACTGCCCTTGTTATTCCCTCCACTTGAAATCCTCTTCCTCAGAGAGCCCCATAGCTAGTTCCTCATGTCCTTCAGACCTTGACTCAAACGTCAGCTTCTTGGTGCACTCTTCTCTGGCCACCCCATCTGCAATTTCAACTCACCACCTCACATTTCCTATCCCTTTTCCATGCTTTGTTTTCTTCTCCTTAGCACTAAGCTTTATCTAATGTATTATATGTCTTACCTATTTATCTTATTATTGTCCATTTTCTCACTGGAATATGAGCTCCATATAGGCAAAGGGTTTTGCCTATTTAGTGAACTACTGCATCCTAAGCCACCTGTACAAATTATGACATGTAAGTATTCACCAAATATTTGTTGAACAAGTGAATATATAATTTATATAATTTACCCATGCATCATGAAGGAGAAGCATAAAGTAGAAATTGTTACCCCACTGGAAAAAGTCACCATCCTCCCTCAATTCATATGGACCTAGGACCTCACCTGTACATAAGTACATTCTGCACAGGTAGACTCTAAGTGTCCTCAGCCTTCAAGTCAAGAAACTCAGCCAAGGAGGTTCATGCTGTCTTCTACAGGTTTCCATTACCCTCCACTTCCATCTAGATCACTTTATTTCTAGGGCCTTTACTTTTCCTAGTTCCTCACTGATGCTATATCCAAGCCCACCTAACTCTCTTAAAAATCAGTGTTCATATTACAAGATTTTTTTAAATTGCCAGGGTAACCAAGAATTACTATAATCAAGAAATATTTCAGGCCAAGGGAACTAATCCTGTCTTTCTCGGTCTGGGAATTCTTCCATTAACAGAAGCTGAATTTGTATGGAATTCAGCTATAACAGTGGACACAAGACCTCCTGGAATGTATCTTTAGCATGTTAAAGTACATTAGGTGGGGCATGGTGGCTCACGCTTATAATCCCAGCACTTTAGGAGGCCGAGGTGGGTGGATCACTTGAGGTCAGGAGTTCGAGGCCAGTCTGGCCAACATGGAGAAACCTTGTCTCTACTAAAAATACAAAAATTAGCCAGGTATGGTGGCACATGCCCATAGTCTCAGCTACTCAGGAGATTGGGGCAAGGGAATTACTTGAGCCTGGGAGGCAGAGGTTTCAGTGAGCCGAGATCGCGCCGCTGCACTCCAGCCTAGGAGACAGAGCAAGACTCCGTCTCAAAAAATTAACAAAGTACATTCTAGGACTCATCACCTTGAAAGAGTCTATTTCTTTCTTCTAAATAATAAGGATCTCAATGCAGGGATATTCTTGTTGTGGATTCCTAAATGCACTTCACTACCTGGAGACAATCTATCTCCTATGAAGAAACCATTATGATCTCTGATGCTGCTCCCGTTTTAGCAGCTTATTGATCTACAAGCACCCAGCCAGCTACCACACCACTACGGATATGTGTAATAAAAGCTGATACAGGCATGCTGCTGGCAGAGGAGCACAAATGTCCTTCTTTAAAGTGTTAACAACTCTGCTGACCCAAAGAGAAGAAATGCCACCTTCAGTTTTAAATAGACCACCAGTTTCCTACAGGTTTTTTAATAAATATATATATATATATAACAAGAGACAGTTTTCCCGGGAAAGGGTTACCCACCATTTTATGAAACCTGAATTACTGTATAACTCATTAATAATATTTACAATTTTTTTTAAATTAAAGCCAGCTCTTCAAAGCACAAGTTTAACAGAAATGTGTATCCAATGGTTATTACTGAATTTTGACCTATAGCACTTTATACAACTTGGGCAAAAAGTGCTGGAAATCATTTTCCAGCTTAATCTAGCATAATTAACTCCTAATATAAATCCAGGAGTTATGGGGGTCATAGGAAATGTTTCCTTGATATGAATCATTTATTCAACCTAGTTTAGAGAGCCAGGCAATGCAGCCATATCTATATTTATCTGCTAAAAGCAAAATAATTACTCTACTTATCTGAGTTAGGTGGCAATGGGCTGTGCCCTTCAGATCTTATGGCTAAAGGAGAAGTCCTTAAAACCCTGACTGTGAGATGACCCGGACTGAACAACAGTCACTGGCATTTCCAAAGAGAATCTGCTTCTCAGTGAGACCCTAAGGAGCGAAACTCTCTCACATATTGTTAACCTGGAATTTGGTGGTCTTTGTAAGAAAAGATGTGTTGACTGGCCATGACATCTCTCTGTCCCTGAATCCTCCTACAGGGGACAAATGCTTTCTGTAATGTTCACCTACCACAATAGGGACAGATACACCAGAAAATCAGAGGCACATACCCACCATGTTTTCCCAACATCACTGACTCTTTTTGAAAGTAATAAAAAGAGAACTGAGGAATGAACCAAAGAAGAGGAAATTACAGAAGGCGCAGTCTGCTTTCTTTCATCAGTCTGTTTTCATTATCTGACCAAAGTCACTATCAGAGGAGATATGAGGAGGCTGCTCTCAACAACGTTTGAGAGAGAGGCTTCATCAAGACAACCCAAGGACATTACTGATGATAAACATTGAGAAACTTGGAAATGGATGCTGAGGGAATAGTTGGATATGCCAGTAAAAGACTCAGAAGTAGCCTGGGTGCAGTGGTTCACTCCTGTAACTGCAACACTCTGGGGTTTGGGATGCTGAGGTGGGAGGACTCCTTGAGGTCACAGTTCAAAGCTGCAGTGAGCTATGATTGCAGCATTGCACTCCAGCCTGGGTCACAGAGTGAGACCCTGTCTCTAAAAAAAAATTTAAAGGTCCAGAAGCAAATTTGGAAATTCTTATATTCATGATAGGAACAAGAATGGAAGTAGGCTTCTCTGTATCCAAGGATGCTAATGACAGGAACAGTCTGGGAAAGCCATGAAGGGTAGTGAAAGTGGACAAGATTATCATGCAGTGGTGGCTAGTTTTTTTTATTATTATTATACTTTAAGTTCTAGGGTACATGTGCACAATGTGCAGGTATGTTACATATGTATACATGTGCCATGTTGGTGTGCTGCACCCATTAACTCCTCATTTACATTAGGTATATCTCCTAATGCTATCCCTCCCCCCTCCCCCCACCCCACAACAGGCCCCAGTGTGTGATGTTCCCCTTCCTGTGTCCAAGTGTTCTCATTATTCAATTCCCACCTATGAGTGAGAACATGTGGTGTTTGGCTTTTTGTCCTTGCGATAGTTTGCTGAGAATGATGGTTTCCAGCTTCATCCATGTCCCTGCAAAGGACATGAACTCATCATTTTTATGGCTGCATACTATTCCATGGTGTATATGTGCCACATTTTCTTAATCCAGTCTATCATTAATGGACATTTGGGTTAGTTCCAAGTCTTTGCTATTGTGAATAGTGCCGCAATAAACATACGTGTGTGTGTCTCTTTATAGCAGCATGATTTATAATCTTTTGGGTATATACCCAGTAATGGGATGGCTGGGCCAAATGGTATTTCTAGTTCTAAATCCTTGAGGAATCGCCACACTGTCTTCCACAATGGTTGAACTAGTTTACAGTCCCACCAACAGTGTAAAAGTGTTCCTATTTCTCCACATCCTCTCCAGCACCTGTTGTTTCCTGACTTTTTAATGATCGCCATTCTAACTGGTGTGAGATGGTATCTCACTGTGGTTTTGATTTGCATTTCTCTGACGGCCACTGATGATGAGCATTTTTTCATGTGTCTGTTGGCTGCATAAATGTCTTCTTTTGAGAAGTGTCTGTTCATATCCTTTGCCCACTTTTTGATGGGGTTGTTTGTTTAAATTACTTTGTGAATTGGGGATATGGAGGCTTTAAGAAAAAATAAATTGAAGTTTATCATATGCATTACAAAACAATTCACATCAGGGTTCCTTTTAGTAGTGAATCCCCCACCCTAGCCCAATGAAGTTATGAATCTTTTTAAAATGAAATTTCCAAATCTAGTACATTAACCGAGATAAACTTTCATTCATTCAACAAATATTTACTAAGTACCTATTATGTCCCATGCATTACATCCATGCATTATGCAAAACCCTGTGGATAAAAGGTGAGTAAGAAATAGTTCCAAAATGGTCTCAAAAGGGAGGGAAACATATGGGTAAGCAAATAAATATGACAAAATGTCACTATCGCTGGAAAGAATGTATGTTTGGTGTGTCCAGAAGCCTAAAGGAGGCAGAAAGCACTTCGACCTGGTAGTTGGGGATGAGGGGACATCCAGCAAGACTGGGAGGAAGGGCTTTAGGCTGATTCCTAAAGGATTAGCAGGCACTGGACAGGCAGACACGGAGGTAGAGGGCCGAGATGGGGAGGAGGCTTCCAGACAAAGGAAGCATCATGAGCAAAGGCTCCCAAGGGATAAAACAGCTTAACTTGTTTGGGGACACAGGAGTTCTTCATCATGACTAGAGCAGAGTGTGCTGGTGTGGAGAAAAGTATGGAAGAGACTGGAACGGCAAGATGGGGAAGTGGGGACAGGCATGTTACCAGTCTGGTGGGGCCATATGTGCCATGTGCCATGGTGAGGATTATGGACTTTATTCTGATGGTAGGCTGTGGAGAGCCACTGAAGGGCTTCAAGAAAAGTGATAACATATTAGTGCTGTATTTAAGGAAAATCACTCTGAGTAGGAAGCCCTGACAAGAGATTAGAGAAGAGGGAAACCAAGTAGTCAGTGCTGCCAGAGCCCGGGAGACAAGGAAGGACCCTAGGATAGGTCGGAGAGATGGACATAAAAGTTATTAGGAGTTAAAGTGACTTGTTCACCACTTGGATGAGTCAGGCAGAAGAGAAGAGAACCTTGAAGATGAGCTCCGAGTCCCTGGTTTGGGCAAGTAGAGAGGCAATGAGCCATGTTCTCCAAGACAGAGGAAAATGAAGAAGAGATGAGTCTGGAGGAAAAAGATAAAATAGATTCCTTTGGATCCATGGGTGATCCTAGTGGAGATATCCAATAGGCAAGATGCTTGGATGGAAAGACTGGCTAGAGATTCCCAGTGCAACTAGTCGTGAGCATAAAAGAAAATGGCCCTAGACATGGCTGAGACTGATCCAGGAGAAGGTGAAGAGTGAGAAAGAGAAGTGGAATTCTGAAGGATATCCACACAATCTGAGGAAGAAAAACTGGCAAAGGAGAAGGAATAAGAATAGAGCTACACACAGATCTGGTAGAGAACGGTGTCTGGAAAGCCAGGGAGGTGAGGTTTTTCAGGAGCAGTCCCAGGAGGGGGATGGGTGAGGAAACCTAGCACATGGGAGTGCATGCGAGGTGCACATGAGGAAGGAAAGAAATCCAGGTAAGCAGAGAAGCCACAACCAAAAAGAACAAGGGCCAAGCAAGTCACCTTCCACTGTGTTGATGTTGATATTGAGGAAGGAGTGAGAGAGAAGAGGTTGAAGACAGAGGCCAGCCTTTTCCAAAGTGGAAGGTCATTTGCCTCATGAAGTGCAACATGTCTCCCTCCCCGCAGAGCATCAATAACCAAGCAGATCACCCACCTGGACCTTCAGCACAGGCCTGTCCAGGGCTGCATCTGGGCATCTCTTCCAGCCCTGTGGTTACCAAAACATGAGCACTGAAGTTATTCTGCTTCAACACCCCTGAAATCCCTTGGAACTTTCATGATCCCTTGGTAATGAGAGGCCAGCTTTGGTTTTTTTAAAGCATTATCAACTGAAAAATGGAGTTCTTGCTATAATTCTGAGGGGATTTTTCTATTCCAGTTATAGTTTGTATAAATAGAGAAGGCAGAAACACATGATCTTAACATAGGGACTCTTGGCTGAAGCCACCCTCATAATCTTCAGAATAAATGATTGATACCTTAAAGTTTTACCAACACTCTCTACTCAGTTTCAAAAGTGCTATGAAAACTGCTAAAGAAGACAAATATACTCTATTTCTTTTCTATCAATTCTCACCTTTTCTTTACTAGTTCTCACTGAATTCTCTTCCCTGGGGTTAAAATGCCTTCTGAGAGGTCTGTGCTCAATCCTGGGTTTGTCTCACACCCTCAATAGCTGGTTACTCTCTGTCTCAGTGCTCTATCTATTTAAAGTTCAATCTATGATCAAGTTAATTGAAAAAGTGACTTTAGTGGCTCTTGGCATTCTTGATTTTTTTCTCCACAAGCAGCAGGAAATTTAAAAGGGGGTGGAATGACTTATCCATTAGTCTCCATCTCAGTAATCAATCATTGTAAAGCCCTGATTTCCCCCTCTTACACATCAGAAGGGAATAAAGCAAAATGTTGTTCTGTCTACACTCTTCTCTAATAGCTAATTTCAAGGAAAACTGTTGGTTAGGGATGAACTGATTCCCCTTTTTTCTAAATGCTTCTTGTTCCTACTTACAAAAGTCAACCACAGACTGCCCCAAAGACAAAGTTTTCTGGTAATTTTCCTTAAATGCATCCTGCACACTGAACAACACAATCTGAATAAAATTTTACCTTTTTTATCAGAATTGTAACAATCACTCATGTGGCTTGAATGTGCATGCATATGAATATTTGCTTCAGATCTTCTGTTTTTTTGTTTTTAAAAAACAAAACACCAGGCCAGATGCGGTGGCTCACACCTGTAATCCCAGCACTTTGGGAGGCCAAGGCAGGCAGATCACTTAAGGTCAGGAGTTCGAGAATAGCCTGGCCAACATGGTGAAACCCTGTCTCTATTGAAAATATAAAAATCAGCTGGGCGTGGTGGCAGGTGCCTGTAATCGAGGCTGAGGCACAAGAATCATTTGAACCCAGAAGATGGAGGTTGCAGTGAGCAGAAATCACACCACTGCACCCCAGCGTGGGTGACACAGCAAGACTCCATCTCAAAAAAAAAATAAATAAATAAAATATCATAGATGCTTTGGAAGTTCCCTGGCACCCTTTCCAATTCCATTTCTTTCCCTTTCTTGAGAAAAGTAAATAGCATCCTTCATTTTGTGTTTATTAGTCTCATGCATATTTTATGCATACAATGCAAATATGTTTCTTTAGAGAATATCTAATATTGTTTTACCTGTTTTTGAACTTCGTATAAATGGCACCCTATTCTATATTTCATCCTGCACTCCACCTTTCTTACTCGAAGTTGTGTTTATCCATTTGGAAATATATACATGTGCTTCATGTAGTAATATTAACATACATGTGTTATACAATAGAAATGATCGCAGTATATTTGAAATACATGTTTTAATATTAATTATTAATTGGGTCAGGCATGATGGCTCATGCCTGTAATCCCAGCACTTTGGAAGGCCCAAGGCAGGCAGATCACTTGAAGTCAAGAGTTCGAGACTAGCCTGGCCAACACGGTGAAACCCCATCCCTGCTGTACAAAAATTAGCCAGCAGTGGTGGCAGGCACCTGTAGTCCCAGCTACTCAGCAGGCTGAGGCACAAGAATCGTTTGAACTGGGAGATGGAGGTTGCAGTGAGCCAAGATCACACCACTGCACTCCAGCCTGGGCGAGAGTCTCAGTCTCAAAAAATAATAATAATTAATATTAATACATGTATTTCAAATATACCGTGATCATTTCTATTGTATGAATATACCATACGTCATTATCTATCTTCTTACTAATGAACATTTACATCTTTTGTTTATTTTGTGATACCATCACAAACAGTGGTGCCATGGACATTCTTGGATGGGCTTCACGTGCTCGTAAGTGGAAGGGCCAGGCCACAGGCACACACGTCTTCAACCTCATGAGAGAGTGCCTCATCTCTCTCCAGTGTTGTGCCAGTGAGCAGGCAGCATCGCCTGAGCATGGAGCTTCTTTCAGGTAAAAACAACCCTAGCCCATCCAGGCCTGTGAAATACTCCAGGCCCTTGGGGAAATGGAGCTGCATTGCCTAAATAGAATCACTATTACAAAGATGAAGAGAAATTGAGGGCAAAACTGAATGAGAGGGACTCCAGAGCAAATAAAGTGTCCAACAGAGTGAGCTCCAGAATATAGAACAGCAGGGCATTTTAAAAAGCAGGAAATGATATAAATGCATGACGATGACCTAATATAAAGTAAATTGCCTTTTCTTGGCAAAATACTTTGACGCCAAAAAAAAAATCAATTTAAATAATTCAGATACTGCAGTCTCCCATAAAAGCAGCAAATCTGTCAAACTTCTGTGAATGCTCACAGCAGCTTGTACTCAGACGAAACATCACCTGTAAATGAATCCTAGTGGCTCCTGGAAGGTCATTTAAATGCCATCTCTGTACATACAAATTTACAAAAAATAGGCCAGGCACAGTAGCTCACACCTGTAATCCCAGCACTTTGGGAGGCTGAGGCGGGTGGATCACCTGAGGTCAGGAATTCAAGACCAGCCTGGCCAACATGGTGAAACCCCATCTCTACTAAAAAAAAAAAAAAAAAAAAATACAAAGTAGCCGGGAGTGCTGATAGGTGCCTGTAATCCCAGCTACTCAGCAGGCTGAGGCAGGAAAATCACTTGAACCTGAGAGGCAGAGATTGCAGTGAGCCGAGATCGTGGTGTGGCAGTGGGCGCCTGTAATCCCAGCTACTCAGAAGGCTGAGGCAGGCGAATCACCTGAACCTGGGAGGCGGAGGTTGCAGTGAGCCGAGATCGTGCCATTGCACTCAAGCCTGGGCAATAGAGTAAGACTCAGTCTCAAACAAAAAAAAAAAAAAAATTACAAAACAAACTCTTTTCATCTTTGAATCACCTGTTCACTGCCTGGATTATATTTATACTTGCTGTTTTTAAACATTATGAATATACAATCTCTGATATGACATGATTTATAAAATTTGGGCAGCAATGGCTGCCTTTTAGGAGAAGGACAGGCATCTGGGGGACAAGCAGGGGTGGCAGGGCAACTAGACAAGCATTACCTAGTCAGGGCTCATAACTATTAAGGGAGGCTGAGATTCCACCTTATCAATCCACAAATCTCTCTCTAAGAACATCTAAGGATCACATGTCCCCTTTTTTACAAAACATGCCCTGACTGCTCCCAGATGGGGCCCAGCCATCCAGGCTCCCAGCACAGAAATCTCCTATAAAACCAACTAGGGTGCTTGTGCTTGTGAGTTTACCTGCCTATCTCCTCACTTTTTAGCTCCATGAGGACAGAAACAACAGATTTCACTCAAAATCCTTCACCTCAAGTAATGGGCCTGGCATTGTTGGTGCTTAATAGACACTTTTTAAAATAAGTTCAGTGAAATGCTCTTCACCATTCAATGATTTTTAAATGGCCCGAGGGATGTATTCATTAGTTTTCCTTGTTTTATATATTGGTACTCCTTAAAAGCTCTGTTTAGAAAAAGCAAAAAAAATCTAAAGCTCAAAAATGTTTAGCTGTAAGCCCTACAAGGGCAGGAATTTCATGTTTTACTAACTTCTGCATCCCAAGCATACTTTGGCTGTGCCTAATACATAGTAGGTGCTCAATAAATGTGCTGAATAGGCAGGGCATGGTGGCTCATACCTGTAATCCCAGCACTTTTGGAGGCCGAGGCAGGCCTATCACCTGAGGTCAGGAGTTCGAGACCAGCCTGGCCAACATGGCAAAGCCCCATCTCTACTAAAAATAAAAAATTAGCCAGGCATGGTGGCATGTGCCTGTAATCCCAGCTACATAGCCTGGGCAACAAGAGCGAGACTCTGTCTCAAAAAAAAAAAAAAAAAAATTGTGCTGAATGAATGAAGAGCCTTGACTATGAAGTATTCCACACACTAAACAGAATCCAGTCCTTTTCTCTATTAAGTGTTTAAATGTATTTATTTATTTTCCTGGGGGTAATTTACCATTTCAACCACTTTTAAAGTCCAGTGGCATTAAGTACATTCACACTGTTGTGCATCTATCTTCACCTTTCTCTTAGGTTTTTCATTTTAAACCCTGAACTGCACATCACATTTCAAGCCATTTGAAAGAGGAAAAGTTCATTTTTATTACATGATTGTACAGTGGTAAGAAATTAGCTATTCCTATTGCAAACTAGCACCCAGGATGATCTCTTTAGAAATCGCTTTGTCTCTCATGTCTGTCTGTCCATCTGTCTGTCTCTCTCTCTCTCCCTCCCTCTCTGTCTTCCCACCCCCCATCAACTTTCACCTTGCCCCTCTTTTCACCCTCCCTCAACCATGTACCTATTATCTACTCGTTGACACCTAAATCTAACTTTCTCATCAAATGTAAAAGTGTGAAAGGGCTTGGAGTTTATAGAATCTAAACACATCATTTTACATGTGAGAAAATAAGTCGTATAAAAGAATACATGAATTCTCTCAAAAACAGCAATCAAGACATTAGAATGATTTTTCCATCTATTCATCCACCAAGTCACACCCTTCCTCCTCTGTGTATTGTTTGGGAGTAGTAAGTTATAAATATATCTGCATCTAAATAAACGCTTGTGATTCTAACATCTAACACCTAGATGTGTGTGTGTGGGGGGAGGGTGTCTGTGTATGATAGGTCAAACTAACCCAGAGGTCAAGCTAAACCCAGAGTGTGTTTAGCATTCTGCCTGAAGGCCTAGGATTACTTACTAACAGCAAAGAGGGGGAAATGTTTTTAACTGACAATCCAAAGTGGAATATACAGTATTGATCCTCTAATTGACCCTACAGTAAAAGAATAAATAAACTGACCTCTTCAACAGAAAAAAACAGCTCTAGACTTTGTTGACTCAACAAAAAGAGCTCACTCCTGCATTCCCTGACTAGTTGATTCCTGATCCAACTGATGCAGGTAAGACCTCCTGAGGAAGCACCTGATACCACTGCACATGACAATGAACTTGGGAAACCATGAGCTGGAGTGTAAGCTCCCTTAGGACAAGAACCAACCATGCCTTTTTGTTCTCCCTCCACACGTAGCAAAGAGCTCTGCACACAGCAGGTGCTCAAAACACATCTCTTTACTCCATGCATTCATTTGCCCAGTGAGTCACAGGTTTTCTTCTTGAATCATTGACTCTCACTGGTTAGTTGAGTTTTAGGATGATTGAGGAGGAGAGGTGGGACTATGAGTGTGTTTATTTATTACATATGGGCATACACATGGTGTATATGCAAGGAGGTGCACATCATGTATACAAGACTATGGGTGTTTGCATGTGTTTCTTTGAAGGTGAGTATGTCTTAAGTTTTTTAATCAATCAGCAAACAGTTTTTCAGAACCTACTAAGTACAGGACCCCAAGTGTGTTTTAGACATTAAACAGTTCCTGCCCTCTAGGAATTCAATAAAGAATGCAGAAAGAAACAGCCTGTGGAGGCCCCTCAGCTAATGAAACCTCCTGAACTCCAGTCTATATTAGGTTTGCCAGCTCTTTTCCCTGCAACACCCAAAGCCTCCTTGTGTGGAACTACAGTCACTTGTCACTGAACAACGGGGATATGTTCTGAGAAATGCATCGTTAGGCGATTTTGTCGTCATGCAGACATCAGAGTGTACTTCCACAACCTAGATGGTGTAGCCTAGTACACACCAAGGTTATGTGGTATAGCCTATTGCTCCAAGGCTATAAACCTGAACAGCATGTTACTGTACTGAATACTGCAGGCAATTATAACACAAAGGTAAGTATCTGTGTTTCTAAACATAGGAAAGATGCAGTCAAAATGCAGTAGAGAAGACAAAAAATGATACACCTGTGGAGACTCTTACCATGAATGGAGCGTAGAAAACTGGGAGTTGCTTTGGGTGAGTGAGTGAGTGAGAGGTGAGTGGTGAGTGAAAGTGAAGTCCAAGGACATTACTGTATGCTACTGTAGACCTTATAAATATTGTACACTTAGGCTACACCAAATGTATACAAAATATTTTTCTTTCTTCAACAATAACCTCAGCTCACTGTAGATTTTTTTACTTTACATACTTTTTAATTCTTTTAACTTTACAACTGTATGAAATATTTTCTTTCTTTTTTGTTTCTTTTTTTGAGATGGAGTTTCACTATTGTTGCCCAGGCTGGAGTGTAATGGCGCAATCTCAGCTCACTACAACGTCCGCCTCCCAGGTTCAAGCAATTCTCCTGCCTCAGCCTCCCAAATAGCTGGGATTACAGGCATGTGCCACCATGCCTGGTTAATTTTTTATATTTTTAGTAGAGATAGGGTTTCACCATGTTGGCCAGGTTGGTTTCGAACTCCTGACCTCAGGTGATCTGCCCACCTCAGCCTCCAGAGTGCTGGGATTACAGGTGTGAGCCACTGCACCCAGCCTCTTTCTTTATATCCTTATCCTATAAGCTTTTTTCTGTTTATAAAATTTTTTATTTTTCAACTTTTGAAACGTTTTTATTTAAGACACACACACACACACACATTAGCTTAGGCCTGCAGAAGGTTGGGATCATCAATCTTGCTGTCTTCCACCTCCACATCTTATTCCACTGGAAGGTCTTCACGGGCAATGGCACACATGAAGCTGTCACCTCCTATGATAACAATGCCTTCTTCTGGAATCCCTCCTGAAGGACCTGCCTGGGGCTGTTTTACAGTTAACTTTTTTTTATAAGCAGAAGGATTACACTCTAAAATAATGATTAAAAGTATAGCACAGTAAATACATAAACCAGTAACAGTCATTTTATTATCAAGTATTACATACTGTACATAATTGTTTGTGCTAGACTTCTGTACTGCCGGCAGTGCAGTAGGTTTGTTTACACCAGCCTCAACACAAACACAGGAGTAATGGGTTGCTGTGCTGTGACATCCATGATGTCACTAGGCCATAAGAATTTTTCAGCTCCATGATAACTTTATGAGACCACTGCAGTCTGTCTTTGACTAAAATGTTACGGGGCACATGACTGCATTTCATTTTTGCTTTACTTGTCATTCTTCCCCTTTGCGCTTCATAAAGGCAGACCTTCATGGTACCCACTACCCTGTGCTATATTACACATGATTCATATGTTAGATATTATTTTTACTCTATGAGTATTTTTTTCAGAAGGAATCTCACTTTGTCACCCAGGCTGGGGTGCAGTGGCATGATCTCGGCTCACTGTAACCTCTGCTTCCTGGATTCCAGCCATTCTCCTGCCTCAGCCTCTCGAGTAGCTGGGATTACAGGCATGCGCCACCACGCCAGCTAATTTTTGTATTTTTTTGTAGACACAGGGTTTCAGCCATGTTGGTCAGGATGGTCTCAATCTCTTGACCTCGTGATCCGCCCGCCTCAGCCTCCCAAAATGCTGGGATTACAGGCATGAGCCACCGCGCCCAGCCGTGAGTATTTATTATTGTCCGTCTCTCCCCTCTGGAATGTAAGCTTCTCCATTTGGTCCAACACGGGACCTGATGCACAGCCCACAGGCCCTCAATAAATACTTGTTGAATGAATGAATGTGTCCTTCATGTCTATAACTTCAGCATCTACCACAGCGAGTGAAGTAAATAAGCAAAAGTTATATGACAAAATGTGTACGCACTTTGGTCAGTGAGCTTCAAAACAGGGTGTTTGTGCCACTCTCATTACTCCAGTTTAGAACTGAGATTCCAAGAGTATTATTTCCTTTTTCCTCTCAATTTGTGGAATCAATATCCCAGTTTCTTCTCCACCTCACTCCTGCCCCAAGAGATTCTAAGATGATGGTAGAGTGTGGTGGGTGAGTTCCCACATCCGGAGCCAGAATTCAAATCCTGACACCTTCGTTTCCTAACTAACTGTGAGACTTCACAAGTTATCTGACCTTTATGTGCCTCAGTTCCCTCAACTTCAGGATGAGAATTTAAAATAATACTAATACTTCCTAGGGTTATTATGAACAATAAATTAGCTAATACATGTAAAACTTTTCGGAGAGACCTGGCATCAAGGCTGGCTATAATTATCATTAATCTCTTTCCCACCCCATCAGCTTTGCAAGTGACGTTTAATGGAGATGGAGGGGGCACGAAGGAAGAAGGGAGAAGCTTGTGAGAATTCTGTGAGTTGATGATGGGAAATTAAAATATAGATTTACCATAATTGATCATGAACTAAAGCCTTCTGCCCAATATATTCAAGTACCAAAGTTTCTTTTTTTTTTTTTTTTTTTGAGACGGAGTCTCGCTCTGTCGCCCAGGCTGGAGTGCAGTGGCGCGATCTCGGCTCACTACAAGCTCCGCCTCCCGGGTTCACGCCATTCTCCTGCCTCAGCCTCTCCGAGTAGCTGGGACTACAGGCGCCCGCCACCACGCCCGGCTAATTTTTTGTATTTTTAGTAGAGACGGGGTTTCATCGTGGTCTCGATCTCCTGACCTCGTGATCCGCCCGCCTCGGCCTCCCAAAGTGCTGGGATTACAAGCGTGAGCCACCGCGCCCGGCCCAAAGTTTCTTAAAGTGTAGAATGATATACTTAAATTTAAACCCAAGTTATCATGGAATTATACTCATCTGAAACAAAGTTACGTGCTTGGTTCTTTTAGAGGCTATAGGCTCTACGTGGCGCTGTCCAACAGAATTTTCTCTGATGGTGGGAATGTTCACTGTAATCTGCACTGTCCCATACAATAGCCAGTAGGCACATATGGCTATTGAACATTTGAAATGTGGCCAATATAACTAAGGAAATAATTTTTGTTTGTTTATTTTTTGAGATGGAGTCTCACTCTGTCACCCAGGCTGGAGTGCAATGGCACGATATCAGATCACTGCAACCTCCACCTCCTAGGTTCAAGCAATTCTCCTGCCTCAGCCTCCTGAGTAGCTGGGATTACAGGCACACACCACCACGCCCAGCTAATTTTTTTATTTTTAGTAGAGATGGGGGGTCTCACCATATTGGCGAGGCTGGTCTCGAACTCCTGACCTCAAGTGTTCCAACTGCCTCAGCCTCCCAAAGTGCTGGGATTACAGGTGTGAGCCACTGTGCCCAGCCTATTTTATTTAACTTTGGTTATTGTTAACTTGAACAGCCACATGTAGGTAGTGGCTCCCCAACTGGGCAGCAGAGCTATAGGGGATTTGATATACGAGCTCCCTGACTTGGTCCATGCCTGCTCTCCAGCTCCTGGTCTCCTCCTTTTCCTTGCCCCAGAAATCAACACGCACAAGACCAAACTGCTGTTCCACACCTCTATGGCTGTGCATATGCTGGCCCATTGCCTGAAATATCCTTCCTCCATATCCACCTCCAAACCTTATCAAATATCTTGTTCAGATTTCATTTCCTCAGGACAACTTTCCTTAACCTCCTCTTGCCTACCTCCCGCTACTGCCGACACAATCTACCATCACTTCCTCTGTGTTCCTCTGCATCTGTTTCTGTCACTGCTCTCATCATCCTGTAGTTGTAACCTATTTTCTGTGACACTAACAGGCTATGAAAATTTTGAGGACCAGGTCTTATGCATTTCTTCATCCTAGCGATGTGTGCCCATCACACAATACATGTGCAGTAAATATTTGCTGATCCTGTTATTAATTTTTAAATATGTGAATGTTTTCTTAAAATTATTTTTGGAGTATTGACAACCACTCTGTGATTATGGGAACTATTTAAGTCAAAGTCTATTATAAAGCCAATTTTCAAATAATAAAAAGTTCTTAGAGTATCAGTTGAAGTTCTACTTATTTCAATCCATATCAATATAACATTTTAGTACAAACCAAATAATATAATTTTTCCCTTAGAGTTCCCTAGAACAAAATCCTACCTATAGCTCCTCCTCCTAAGGGTCGGAAGTCTCTTGGATTTCAGAAACTGATCTTGTCACTGATCTGTCCCCAATGCCTGCAGTCACTGACCTGTCCCCAGTGCCTGCAGTCACTGACTAGGGAGACATGGATGAGATTTAAAAACAAGAAGACAAAAGGACCTGATTTAAGGCTTGTCGTGGATGCCATGAAATGGGAATTCAGGGTAATCTACCCTTGCGGCACCCTATATCCAATCTTACCCCCAAGAAGGAAATAATTAAAACCTTATCCATCACAAAAAATAATGTCCATAAGTGATGTGTGTCTGCTTAGTGACATGTTATCCAAAAAAGAATTGTCCGTTTTCCTTATTCTTTGGCAAAGCTCAAGAAATCGTCCTTTCATAGATCATGTGGCATTTGTTGCAATATTAACCTGGCCTGATAGCCACACTGGTTCATATTTTCCCATCACGATTTTCTAATTTTTTACTTAAATTCTCACACAAGTGTTTCTATAATTAGAATAAGCTCGGATGGATACATTTCTGTGAACCTAATTTGTATGAAATATTTCCCAAATACCAAGCATCTGGTGAATGTATTTTACAAATGATTGTCTTTCCTGACCTCCAGGAACTTACAGTTGAATAATGCAAACAAATGAATACACAGTGATAAGAAATGCATACGTGTGGGTACAGCATGGCAGAAGGTCCTTGAGGAGAATGGATTTCAGAATGAATATGAATCCAGAGGACTTTACCTTCAAATCAGACACAGATTTGATGTTTGTTTTCTTATTAATTATGTGGTTTTATGTTGAAATGCACAAACAGCACTTTCTAATGTAATGAACATCGATTTAACAAGTAACTAAGTTCTTTAGATCATTTAGATAAGTCTGTAATTTTCCTATATATTAACAGATTTTAAAGTCTTTTCTCTGGTTTTCCTTTTCCCTTGTCCAATACATATCTTCCAGAATTTTAATCAAAGTAGATATTTCAAAGAAGACAGTGGTCTGAGATCTCTTTTGCAGTTTCTAATGAATAATGTGAGATAAACATCTTTTTCTAAAATGTCTCATTTAAATATAGGGATATCAATTTCTCTTTTTAACCTCCTTATAAAATCTGCCCATCTAAGAGGAACACTGATTAAGTGTAAAAATTATGTTCTATATGTTATTGGAATTGCTTGTGAATTCTACTAATATAACATGCACTTATTCCCAAAATGTGTCTATTGCTGCTCAGAAAAGGAATATCTGGTTTTCAAAGAGTGTGTTTTGAGGTTAAAAATGAAGATAGTGACCTTAACTCTCTCAAGATTTGTGAGGCTGGCATGCCATCTATCTCAATAATACCTAACAAGAATGTCAAATGGACAGAAACAGCCATGGTAAGCGGGTGCTTGCCGCTGACAGTGACTGCTGTATTTTGGGTGATGGGGAACACCATTTCCATTAGTTCAAGTGAAATAATATGCCCTGCCAACTCTAGGCATCAGTGTATTCAATACCCCTGCTGTGCCATGTCCATTTTCTGTTGCTGCAATTAAAAATCAGTAGATACAAAGTCAAAATGTTGTACATTCTTCCCCTATCCCTTTCCCTGTCTCTGTGTTTCCAGCTTCACCGGAAGAACATGTCACTATGGCAACCAATCCCTCCGGTGCACAGACCTAGTCAACCTTTCTAGTCAGACTGCCAAGCAAAGCAACAGGGAATCAAAGCTCTGAACGGAACCGCCAGAAACCATGAATTCCATCCATCTCCCTTTCTCTAAGTGGGGTTAACCAACACAAGAAGGGATACCTCTCTTATTCTAGAAGGCATTCAAGGAAGGAAAAGTAAGAATATCCTTCAGCAAATTCTCCCAGTGTTTGCTGTTCATTATTAACACGAATTCTCCCTCACATTTCAGCTAACTTCCTCTTATTTCAATTTTAAAGAAAGCAGAAAATCATGGATAAAATAACACTTTATAAATCTGAGAATCTCAACACTGTTATAAGGTCACTCATTGTCAAAAACTATTCTAGGCCCTCTTGTTTTCCTGCCTTGACATCCAAACCCAAGTTGTCTCTTCTGGACTCCCCTAATATTTTGTACATCTTTACAAAGTGGTAGTGCTCCAAATGGGTCACCTTGTTCCAATAAGAACCCAATTGTGAAGCAAATGGGATATTGGTTGTATTAACACACCCATAACAAAATCGGCTAAAATCCCTAGTCATTCTAAAGAAGCTACAAAACAAACACTTAGATAGATTCTGTCTCTGAAGCCACCTCACCTAAATCTGACCTGACCACCTAGACCAGATCCACTGCTTGTCATTCTCAAACAATTGACTTTTTTGCAAATTAACAATTTTTTCTGATCAATTGCACACTTGTATCTATCAAAGAACATCAGTTCTCATAAATATTATTTTAATACAGCAGCAAACCTCACAGCATTATAATGAGACATTAAGAACTGCTTTTATATCTTGGCCTCAAAAACTTTGCAAATAATAGTATCTTTGTCATCTTGACATCACCATTTAATAGTTAAAGAGAATGAAACACAAGGGGGAAAAAACCAGACTCATAAAATCTGCGCATCTTCCTAGGATGTAGCTACCACAGAAGAGAACATATTCCTTTCTTCAGAGCAGCATTAATACACATTCAAACAATATTCCAGTGGGTTGACAACAGGATGGTTCCCAAAGTATAAATCATACAAGGTTTACAAATTCCATCAGATAAGCACAATTTTTTAAGTAATGTGATCATATTAAAGTATCAAATAAATTTGTATCATTAGCAAATGCAGCTTGTTTTCTGTTTTGACATACACTTTGGGAATTTTTATATACATTTTCTGAAAATCTTATTTTTTTTTCTTTGACATGCCCACTTTGGTGTTACTGAAAGAACTATTTTTTTTTTTACTTATTAGACCTTGTTGATATTTGATGCACATAAGTCACTACAGTCAACCACTGTTTCAGAAGGAGACATAAAGAATTGTGATATGATGCTGCTGGTCAGCTGGCTTTGAGCTGCTTACAGGACAGGGGCTGTGATTTATTGATGTTTATATGACCAGTGCCTACACCATACCTGGTATTGTATAGCGCTCAGCAAACGTTTCTGGTATGAATAAGGCCTTCTCTGTGAAATGTTTCCCCAATTTTCCTTGATTAAATCAGTTCAACAAAAATTATTAGGAGCCTGTCTACCCCTGACACATGACTCCTAAAGGGCTTCCTTTAAGAGCACAAACAACGTTCGAGATTCCCTTCTTCTCAGAGGCTGATGAAGCATTATCCTGGATAAGAACCCTGGACCATGGGGTTCCACTCGAATCCCGACAGAGACGCGCGAAAGGAGAGGCAGGGGAGAGATTTAAGCCTGCACCAAGCTTCATTAACAGCTATTGGGAGGCAAGTTCTGGCCCCGAGGCTCAGCCAGGCCTGGATAACCGGCCCGCCTGGAACCCAGAGACCTGATAGCCTGTGGCCTGGGGAGGAGACGCGAGGGGCTGCGGGGGCCTAGAGGCGCCGGGCTCTCCGCAGCGCCACGCCTTGCGCCCGGCGCTTACCTTTCCGAATGAGGGCGGCGATCTCGGGGTCGAAGCCCTGCCGGTGGCACTTCCTCCAGAGGCCCATGTTGGTGGAGTTGTACTGCCGGCTGCACTCGTCCGCGGGGCTCATGGCGAACAGCTGTCGGCGATTCCGGGCCCGGAGGAGTTTGCCCTCCCAGCGGTCCAGGCGCGAGCGGCTCGCCCGGAGCGGCAAGTTGTTGTTATTGTTGTAAATGAAGCCGGGGTCGACCCGGCGGGTGTTGAAGGCCTTGCACCTGTCCCTGTGCTTCCTGGCGTCCGTCTCGTACCAGTGGTCGGAGCAGATGGCCACGGCCAGCATGCCGAGGGCGCAGAGCGCTAGCGAGAGGCCAGTGTAGAGCAGTAACCTTCCGGCAGCCATGCCTCCGCTTGGCGGCTACACCATGGGCATGATCCGCCGCAGCCTCGCCTTCCCTCGCCGCACCCGGAACAAAGCGGCCAGCGGCCGAGCTGGGGGAGGGGGCAGGAGAGGGACTCGCGCCGCGGCGCCCCCTCGGCCCCCGCCTACCGGAGCGCGGCCCGGGGACTGCGGGGATGGGGGCGGGCGGCCTAAAAAGTTCTGATCCGGAGAGGCTCCCGCGGGCTCCTGGGCATCCTCTGAGGCAGGTGCAGCCTCCGGCGGCGGCGAACCCAGCGCGGCCGCCTCCCGCCCCCTCCCCGCCCCGCAGGAAGCGACTGCCCCGAAGCAGCCGCCTCGGCTCCCAGCCCGGCTTCGGGCGCCGCTGCCCTCGGGCCGGAAACTAAATGCCAAGTGTCCTCGGCTGCGGTGGGGCTTGCGGCGGTTTCTTTGTGCAGGATGGTGACGGGACAGAACTCGCCTGTCTCTCTGAGGGAGACGGGGGGTGCTGTTAGGAGGCGCCACTGGACCACCGGGTGAAGTGGAACGGCCCCGATGCGGCCGGCGGGCGAAAGAAAGCTCCAGGCGCTGGGGCCGGCTTCTCCGAGTCCCTCCTGGGTCTCTGGCTCAGAGACTCTCCCCCTCCCCGTCTGCAAGCAAAGACCTGGGGCGCGCACCCAGAAATGTTCTTCCTCTTTGGGTCGGGTCCTCTTAAAATCTCCGTTCCCTGGTCACCAGCAGGTCGGTTGCTCCTTCTGACCCGCGTGCTGCGCTCAGAGGCGCACTCCCCGCGGACGCACGGTCTCGGCCGACCTTTCACCGCGAGCTCCCCGGTGCCCTGCCTCTGGCATCGCCATTCAGGCGGCCCCTCGGGCCGACAGCGCGTTCACCTGGGCGGCGTTACCGGACGAGTCCCGGCCTGGGGTCTGCGGAGACTGGGCGGCTGCTTGGCGGACGCGAGGGGCGGGCTGCGCGGCCGAGGGCGCACCGGGCAGCGCTCACTGCGCGCAGCGCTAGGGGCTCAGCCCACCGCGCCTTCAACACCATGGACAGGTCACGCCGCCGCGGCGCGCTGCCCGCCCAGCCGCCAGCCCCCGAGCGTCACGCAGCTCTTCCCAGCGCCGTCTTCTGCCTGGAGTGTCCACCTGGCCGCCTCCGGACCCGGCTCTCCCGCGACGCCTCCGCCTCACTTCATCTGGCACCCAGGAGCCCCGAGAGCCTGCCGCCCAGGTGCAAAGAAAATGCCGCAGGCACCGAAGAAAACCCCGGTCCCGGTCCCGGCCCCTCCAAACAATCCGCCCCTTTCTCCAGCCACCTGAGCCCCTGGCACTCTGGCACCCCGTCTGCTCTGCCCAGCTGGGCTCAGTCGCTCTCACATTGCACCATTTTCTTCGCAGCCCACCCGGGCGCCGAGATGCAGGCTCCCTCGGCAGCGTGCAGAGAATCCCGTCCCGGCCTCGGCGTCCCACGATCCGGCTCCCTGCGCGCGGTGGTCGCCGAGATGAATGGGGAGAGGGTGGGGGAGGGAGGCTGGGTCACTCGGCTTCCCCTCGTCGCCTCCTCCTCTAGTCGCGGCGGCTCCGAGGCCTCGCAGGCTCGGCTGGTGCCTGGGAGGCGCGAGAGCCCAGGCTGCGCCCAGGGGACTGGGAAAATCGCAACGCCCGGGTGCGGGCGCCGGAGGAAGCCGCTGCCGCGCTCTCTCGTCGGGCGCGGGTAGCTGCAGCCTTGGCTAAAGCCCACAGACGAGAACACCGAGCGCGCAGCCAAAAGCTAGTGATGTCATCCGTGCAACGTGAGCCTCATCTCTTATTTTTCTAGTCTCCTTAAAGATAAACTGCACCATTTCCCAGGCACGAAATGTCTAAGTCTTATTCTTTGACCAGGCAAGTCAATGGTGTCTAGATAGGTATGTGCCCAACCACATCCATATTTATGCACATATACATATATGTGGTATGTAGCATGTTTACATGCATTATTATAAATTTAGGGATGTTGCCTACAGCTCCTGTGTCTCTTTTCAGCCGAGGAAAATTCTTTGAAATCCACCACAGTTATTTAAAGGAAAAACTGCTTATTGCGGAGTCGGCCTTCAAAGGGGCCAAGCGAGCTCCCTGCATCCCCAGTTTGGGTCGCTGGTGACTTGGGAGGCATTTGATCTTTTTTTCCCCAGAAAGCCACAGGCGCTACCTTGCAAGCTACAGGCGTTTCCACCCAAGACTGAGCTGAGAACGGCTGCGGAGTTATCTGGCGAGCCCCAGTCCAGTCCCAAGCCAGAGCCAGGCACCCCGACACACACCCACCCTCCTCGGCAGGAACAGAAAGAAGAAATTTGGCTGATCCACTCAAGACAAGGAGAGAAATTTAATGGTGGATGGGGGGTGGTCGGTTAGTAGATATTTTGAAAACGCTGGAGAGCTCGAGCGTTGAGGAGGGGAGGTGGGGTTAAAGGAAACCTCGATGCGCGGTTTGTCATTTTGTAAGGGTGGCCGCTGGATTTAGGCTCTGCAGGGGCTCTGGGAGGTAGCGCCGGACCCCAGACCTTGAACGGGTGGGCCCCAGGCAAGCCCCGCTTCATCCCAACTTCAGCCCCCTGCTCTGCTCACGTGAGACGGCGCCGCAAAGGCTAGGAGCCTCCCTCCCGGCATCAAACGCTGGGTTTTTCACTCTAATGCTCACCCCTCGTTTTCACCCTCACTCCAAAGTCGAGGTCCGGCATTGCCAGGTAAAGAGTCGCCCTGGGGAAAAAGAGAGTGTCTGACACTCTGCTTTGCACAACGGGGCTTGTGAGCCAAAATGAGCGCACCTCCACCATATTCTTTTTGTCTTTTTTTTTTCCCTCTCTCTCTCCCCTTCCTGCATTTTGAAAAGCGCGAACGAGGCGTTTCAGTGCCATCTAGTGGGGGAGGGGCGTGCCTCGCTTTCACTTTTCACCCCTGGATTCTGCAATGGGATTTGCCCAAGGGACAGCAGAGCCTGAGGAGGCCCGCTAGATTCTCGGGTGCCCGGCTGGTCGAGGGACTGCAGGCATGCGCCCTTGGCCAGATCTCTGCCCTCTGGCTTCCCTAGGATGTCGAGATGGAGTCAAGTGACTTTGGCCCCAGTGTCTTCTCATCTTCCTTTCTACCCACCCTCCTTAACCAGTGCACCCTCCCCCAACCTTGAAAATAGAGAAACAAATAAGCGCAAACACCGTGCACTCATGCAGACAACATCTTAAATTTCTAAAGTTATCTTCTTGACTAAAGTCCAGAGCACTTTTAGGCTAAAAAGCTGCCTGCATTTGATAACAGGGAGGTAGAAATGGGGTGAAATGACATGTCTACAAGGTCACTCGCGAAATCAGGGCACAGGGGGCCTTCAAGCCCCAGTCTCCTGGTTTCCAGCTTTCCTGTCTTCTTAAACCCAGCTGAAGGGGGTGCCCCTGAGACCACCGACAGTCCAGGCAGTTGTTCATTCCTAGTAAATGTACCTGTTTATTTTATCCTTATCTTTCCTTCCTCTTCCATTGTGCCACCCATCTAGTTTCTCCTGGCCTGTACCTGAGGCCTGCTTCCAAGGATGTGCCTGGCCCACTCCCCAGGGTCCTCAGCAGTACGTATTTCGGGCCCTGCTTGCGGTGGGAACCCAAATGGTACACTATCCTCTTTACTGAACATCATTAAAATTCTATTTTGAAATGTTTGTCCTTGATGAAATCCCAAAAATCCTATAAAGTTATTGATTCGTGGCCTCCTTTGAAGTGCAATTACCTTGGGTAGCCCTATATTATTATGGGATGATCCTGGTCCTCGGGCTAAGACAGTTGCAAGACTATCTTTTCTTAATTGGGTGATCTAAGTTTCTTCCTGCTGCCTGCTGCCTGCTTCCGATTCCTTCCACTCTGCTAGCTACAGCATCACCATCTTTGTGTTTCCAACCTATTTCTTCCCATTTGTACCAACACTGTCCCAGATCGTAGGATTTCAAAATCAGAAGAGTCTTTAGAGTCAAACACACATATACTAATGCATGAATCTCTTTTACAACATTTTCCAAAGAGTGAATGATCAGCTTCTGCTTGCACACTTGAAGTGATAGGGGAATCACTTTGTCTGCAAGCGGCCCACTCCACTTCGGACAGTGTAAGTAGCTACACAGTTCTTCCCTATACTGAGCTTTCTCCTAAGTCTGTATAATTATACTCATTGGCCTTTGTTTTTGCTTTCTAGAGGCCCACAGATGAGGCCTGATTTGTCTTCCATTTAGTGGTCCTTCTTGCCCTTGACATCAGTCATCATGTTCTTCCTACACCTTCTTTCCTCCAGACTAAATACCCCTTGTTCATTCTTGTGCTTGCTCTTCTTTGGTTTCTGATACTTTCTGGTTGTTAGTGTTCCTTTTAGCTAATACCTCCTTCATCTAGAAGTCATGTAAACCTATGAAGAAAATTTAGTAAGTCTGTCATGTTTTTATATGACCTTTGTGGAGTTCTAATGATCCTCACTTCCTCTTCTGGGAGCCCATGAGTCATCCCCTTCTTAAGCCATTCCTAGAAACTTGCTCCAAAATGGCATTAAGGTCATTGATCTGTGATTTGTGAAATCTGCATTTTTGAAATTTGGAGTTTCATTTGTTCACACCCACCCACTCCCTTTTTTAAAGCAACATTAACATTCTGCAAGCTCTCTCTAAAGTCACCGACAAAGGTTGAGACATCACTGAAAGTTCTCTCTATTTCCTGGAACACAGTTCACCTGGAGCAGACAGATGTTTTCCTCCAATTTCTTCACCCGTTCTGAACTGTCTTCAGTTACCATATTGTTCTACCCTATACCACACCTTTGGCCTGAAAATCTCTCTTTGACATTGTCAATTGAAAGCAAAATAAGTTGATGAGATGTTCTTTCTCTTTGCCATATATCAATATTAATATTACACAATTTGGCCAGGTGCAGTGGCTCACACCTCTAATCACAGCACTTTGGGAGACCGAAGTGGGAGGATTGCTTGAGCCCAGGAGTTTGGACAAGCCTGGGCAACATAGTGGGATCCTATTTCTACAAAGCTGGGTGTGGTGGCATGCACCTGTGGTCCCAGCTACTCAGGAGGCTGAGGTAGGAGGATCACTTGAGCCTGGGAGGTCATAGCTGCAGGGAGCCATGATGGCACCACTGCACTGCAGCCTGGAAAACAGAGTGAGACCCTACCTCAAAAAAAAAAAAAAAAAAATACACCATTTGTCTAGAGCAAAGTTTCCCTACATGTTCTTATTTCTTTTTTCATAATTAACTTTGCACAATTTGGACATTACTTGTAACCCAAAAGTTATTTTGAGCTCTAGCCCTCCTGACACAGTTCCCAGGTCAATGACATGCCAGTATTAATGGGTGAACAGGTGTCTTTCTTTTCTCATGCAGATCTTCTTTCTAAATCTCAGTTTTAAGCCTGGGCAGGGTGGCTCATGGCTGTAATCCCAGCACTTTGGGAGGTCGAGGCAGGGGATCACTTGAGGTCAGGAGTTCAAGACCAGCCTGGCCAACATGGTGAAACCCCATCTCTACTAAAAATACAAAAATTAGCCGGGCATGGTGGCAGGTGCCTGTTATCCCAGCTACTTGGGAGGTTGAGGCAGGAGAACCACTTGAACCCAGGAGGTAGAGGTTGCAGTGAGCCAAGATCACGCCACTGCATTTCAGCCTGGGTGACAGAGTGAGACTCAGTGTCAAAAAAAAAAAAAAAATCAGCTTTAGAGAGTCATATTAGTTTAACTACCTTCCTTCTCTTCTTCCTCATCTTCCTCCACCCCACCACCATATTAATCTTCTTAAATTCCACAGTTATCCTTTAAAATCCTGTAGTAGGGCTGGGCACAGTGGCTCACGCCTGGAATCCCAGCTTTGGGAGGCCAAGGAGGGCAAATCACTTGAGTCCAGGAGTTTGAGACCAGCATGGCCAACATGGCAAAACCCCATCTCTACTAAAAATACAAAAATAAGCCAGGCATGGTGGTACAGGCCTGCAATCCCAGCTATTCGGGAGGCTGAGGCATGAGAGTCACTTGAAACCAGGAGGTGGAGGCTGCAGTGAGCGGAGATCATGCTGCTGTACTCCAGCCTGGGTGACAGAACGAGAGTCTGTCTTAAAAATAAAATAAAATAAAATTCTGCAGTAGTTTCACCTTGTCTGTACTGTAAAGTCAAACCTTTTACGTCTCTATAAGACCCTGCCCAGGGCTTCAGCCTCGCCTCTAACGATGACTTCCTCACTCTCAAAGAAACACCCTCTAAACATGTTTTGAAAGCTCCACATTGGTATCATTCCTCTTGCCCACATAATATCTAACTGCTCTGGTTTTTAAGATTCTTACAATTACAGGTGCCTCATATATCAATAGGTCAAATAAACATCATTTGATCATCTCACTAGAAGCTAAAAAGACCACCAATTAAACCCAACAAACATTCTTGATATGTAAAAGGTCTTCCTAAACTAGAGATAATTTTAAATGAATGAGATCATCTCCTACATAAAGAAATATTTCAAACTAGTAGAAATAAACACAACAGAAAAAATGTGCAAAGTTTATAAAAAGACAATTTACAGAAGAAGAAATTGAGATGGAAAATTAACATATTAAAAAAACCTCACTAGTAATCTACGGAATACGAATGTTTTTAAAATACTGTTGTTTACCCACCAGATGGGGAAAAAATGTACGTGTCTGTTAATATGAAGTATTGGCTGGGGCATAGAGAAATATGCTCTTATGCACTTCTGGTGGGAGCATGAGCTGATAGAGCCACTCTAGAGGGCAATTTGGAGTCACTGTTAAGATGAAAAAGACATGGGCCGGGCGCGGTGGCTCACGCCTGTAATCCCAGCACTTTGGGAGGCCAAGGCGGGCGGGTCACGAAGTCAGGAGATCGAGACCATCCTGGCTAAAACGGTGAAACCCCGTCTCTACTAAAAATACAAAAAATTAGCCGGGCATGGTGGCGGGCGCCTGTAGTCCCAGCTACTCGGGAGGCTGAGGCAGGAGAATAGCGTGAACCCAGGAGGTGGAGCTTGCAGTGAGCCGAGATTGCACTACTGCACTCCAGCCTGGGCGACAGAGTGAGAGTCCGTCTCAAAAAAAAAAAATAGAAAAAAGATGAAAAAGACATGTCTCTACATCTCTATGACCCAGCAGATATCCTTCTGTACTTGTATGCCCATGTCATCATGTAACTATCTTCTCTTGTGTATCTTCACATCACTCCTCTGTGCATCTCCATCTCCAAATTTCCCTCTTCTTATGGGGACAACAATTGCTATAGAGATCTACCCTACTCCAGTTTGACCTATCTTAATTATCTTAATTAATTACATCTACAATTATGCGATTTTTTTTTTTTTTTTGAGACAGAGTCTTGCTCTGTCACCAGGCTGGAGTGCTATGGCTCCATCTCGGCTCACTGCAACCTCTGCCTCCCAGGTTCAAGCGATTCTCCTGCCTCAGCCTCCCGAGTAGCTGGGACTACAGGCGCACACCACCACGCCCAGCTAATTTTTGTATTTTTAGCATAGACGGGGTTTTACCATTTGGCCAGGATGATCTCAATCTCTTCACCTCATGATCCACCCGCCTCGGCCTCCCAAAGTGCTGGGATTATAAGCATAAGCCACTGCACCCAGCCATGATGATACTATTTCTAAAGAAGATCACATTCTGAGGAACTGGGGGTTAGGACTTCAACCCATAACTCTACTTTTCATACAGAAAAAAGGGAGCATAAGAAAATATATATGTATCTACTTATTTGTGCAAAATCAAAGGGTAAAAAGCCAAGTAGGCAACAGTAAGTTGACAGCAGGAAGCCACTAGCACCCTGGGTTAAATGCAACTTTTAGATACCCCAGGGCAAGCATACAAATGAAGGTCCATATACCATATATGTCTCAATGTTTAAAATAAGTCAAATCACAAATTTTTAAATCAAAGTGTGTTCTATCCTTCTATATTACAAATACCTTTGTGATGACAAAATTTTGAAATAAATATGTGTAAAGTTATTTCAGTTTTGTTTTTTTTTTAATAGAGACAGGGTCTCATTCTGTTACCCAGACTGGAGTGCAGCGGTGTACTCCACTGTAACCTCAAACTCCTGGATTCAATTGATCCTCTCATCTCAGCCTCCTGAGTAGATGGGACTACAGACATATGTCACCACACTTGGTTTATTTCCGTATTTTTTTGGTAAAGACAAGGTTTCACCATATTACCCAGGCTGGTCTCAAGCTCCTGGGCTCAAGTAATCATCCTGCCTTGGCCTCCTAATGTACTGATATTACAAGCATGAGCCACCATGCCCAGCAAGTTATGTTTCTTGCATAAATAAAAGTTGGCAAAATAGCATGTGCTGGTGAACCAGCAATGTTCAAATACATAGTAAAATAAAAGCATTTCATAATTCATAACTAATTATACATATTTTTTCTTATTTTTCTTGATGTTTACTCCAGAAAAATCATTAATCCTATTGCTATAATCAAGATTTTCATATAACTTCTATTGATGGTAATGCCAAGTGTTCTTAACAACTTTTTGATTCATTGTAATTTTTAGATCATTTTTTGTTTTGTTTCCAGACAGGGTCTCTCTCTGTAGCAGAGGCTGGATTGCAGTGGTGCCATCACAACTCACTGCAGCCTCGACCTCCCAGGCTTAAGAGATCCTCCCACCTCTGCCTCCTGAGAAGCTGGGACTACAGGTGCATGCCACCGCATTCAGCTAATTTTTATATTTTTAGTAGAGATGGGGTTTCACCATGGTTCCTAGGCTGGTCTCAAACTCCTGGGCTTAAGTAATCTGTTCACCTTGGCCTCCCAAAGTGCTGGCATTGCAGGCATGAGCAACCATGCCCAGCCAGATAGGTTTTTTTATTATTATTAATTTCAACTTGGACAAATTTCACTCTACTGAGACAGTAACACTTTTATTGGAAGTATTGGTAAAATTTTTAAAGCATACTTATTTTGAAATTTTACATGTTATTTCAAGCACTGTAACAATCATCTATGAAAAGCTCTTAGTGCAGAACAATATTATATTTTACTTTTATCATGTAAATCATGATCATATATACCATTTTTTTACCATCTCTTAAAGTAATATCTAGATCCATATAACATTTCTTAAGTTCTTCTTTCAAATATTCCAGTGCTAGGATAAAGAAAACCAAAAATCAAAACATATTGCTTAATTTATTAAAATCTGTCTTTAATCAAGACCATATCTTGGTCTATAATGGTTGGAAAACAGTTTTTATAGACATTACTTTGGGATAATGAATCTTCTCCTTTAAAGTCTTTCTTTTGTTTTCTTGTTCAAGCCATTCTCATGCCTCAGCCTCCCAAGTAGCTGAGACAAAGGCATGCACCACCACACCTGACTAACTTAGTCATAAAAACATTTTCATTTTCTTGTTCTAATGTCCTAATATTTTATTAGAATATCATTTTGATTTCACATGCAGTTCATTTCTATTTGGAGAAAAACATTTTCTTTAAAATTTAAAAATATATTTTAAAATTTAAGTGAGAAATTGCCAAACTTAGATTTGAATTTTTACAGATTTTTGTTTCTGTACATAATTTTTTTACATTATTTTTTCAATTTAATCCTTGGATTTCGTTTGGCTTATATGTTAAAAATCCTCAAAAGGAAACTAAGTCAGAAACCTTTTAAGGAGGACTCCCTTTCAGGACCTCCTACCTATTTTGTTTACATTATTAATAACAAGCAATAGTTCATATCAAAGAATTGTGGATAGCACAAATCCAAAATTGATTTCCTTTTCCACCAAAGACCACATTTTGCTCTATATGTGAGCATCATCTGTTGTTTCAGGTAGCTGGTACAGCTTATATCTGGTATACCTTATGTCTTTTCTAAATAAAATTTAATGACTTCAGCAGCATTTTTTAGTCAGAATTTCCATCATATGTATTCAAGTGGCTATAAGATCAAATTTAAATGTGCTTTGTCTGTGGATGGATTCAAGATATAGCACAAATACCTATAATCTTTTAATTTTTCCAAAGAATTTTATGACTATTGGCTCAAGCTGAGGCCACATCTCTTAGTAACACATTAAACTATGTATGATATGTGACATTAGCATGTTTCTGTATTTTAGGCCAAAATTCAGAATGGGTCAAGAAATATAGTTAAGAGCAACATGAATTGCTTAATATTGCAAAACAGTCCTCAGTTACCGTGTACGACCGTTGCAAAATATCATCCTACTTCCCGTGTAACTCCAGAACCATGAATTGGAACACCAAAGGAAGACAGAAAATGGATACTTATGCCTTCTGGGAAATTATACTTCCTTATTCAAAAATCTACTGAACGCATGCTGTCTGGGAGAAAAGATTGACAAGTTAATCATTTTGTCCTCTTTTGTGTCTAAGTGCTTCTACCTTCAGATCCTCCCAGCACGTCAAAGCAAAATCCACCCCCAACATCAGCAGCAACACAACCCAAAACACTTAATGGCACTCAGATGCAGTTGTCTTTTGTTTTGAGGATACAGGCCAAGAGGCATCTCAGAGCATTTTCCTGGGGCCCGTTCTGTGTTAACCAGAAAAGCAGAAGTTTAGGGTCACAGTCCATGCTGTGCAGACCTGATGCAAGAACTCAAGACACAGAGGCAACCGTGAATTCTTCAGTTCAGTTATTTGTGTGTGTTTGGAATATGCAGAGCCCTCTAACATGTGGGGTTGGGAAGGGACCCTCTTGCTGGGGACTAAGGGCAGCCTAGCTGAAGGAACAAAAAAGGAAGAAGTATTTCCTGAAACCTGGAACCAGGTTTGCCCAACAGAAGCTGGAACCATGGAGACACCTGTTTGGCCAGAGCTGGAGCCATGAAACAGATGCAGCTGTTGCTAGAGTTGCTACTTGTGGCAGAGAATAAGGGAGGAATACGTGGGCTTCTCCCTTTCTTCTGCTCACCAATCTCTTGCCAGAACCTCCCAGGGCCTGCACTCAGCGGGAAGCCAGCTGACATGGGAACCTTGGGACATGCCAATTTCAGTCCACTGCAGTACAACAGAGCAGGGAAGGGCAAGGAACAAATGTTAAGGCAAACAGGACAGGGTGAACTGGCACACAGTGAAACTTTAGAGACAGTCGAATAAAATCAGGACCAAGATAAATATGCTGTCTCACATATGTATATATATGATGGTTTTTGAGATAGGGTCTCCCTCTGTCAGCCAGGCAGGAGTGCAGTGGCACACTTAAGCTCACTGCAGCCTCCACCTCTTGGGCTCAAGCAAGGAGCCCAGAGTGATCCTCCCACCTCAGCCTCCCTAGTACCTGGGATTACAGGCATGCACCACCATGTCCAGCTAATTTTTTTGTATTTTTTTGGTAGAGATGGGGTTTTGCCATGTTGCCCAGGCTGATGTCAAACTCCTCACCTCAAGCGATCTGTCCGCCTCAGCCTCCCAAATTATTGGGATTACAGGAGTGAGCCACTGCATCAGGCTACTGTTTAATATATTAGAGGTCAAGAAAAGGGCAGGAAACAAAAATAAGTGTTATAACCATTGGAAAGGAGGATGCAAAACTATCATTATATACAGAAAATGACTGAAAATTCAAAAGAATAACAAGCCAATAGCACTAATAAGAGTTGGATAAGATGGCTGAATATAAGAAAAATAAACAGATATCAATACTTTCCAACATAATAGCAATTAATTATTAGAAATATATTGGAAAACTCTTCCATTCAAGATAACAACAAAAACTATAACACACTTATGAATAAAACAGTTATAAAGAAAGGAGAGGATATGAAGAAAACTACAAAACTTCATTGAGAGACATAAATGATATAAACAAAATGTAAAAACCTATCATGTTCTGGCCGGGCGTGGTGGCTCACACCTGTAATCCCAGCAATTTGGGAGGCCAAGGCAGGCAGATCACCTGAGGCCAGGAGTTCAACACCAGCCTGATCAACATAGTGAAACCCCATCTCTACTAAAAATACAAAAAAAAATTAGCCGGGCATGGTGGCACCCGCCTGTAATCCCAGCTACTCGGGAGGCTGAGGAGAGAGAATCACCTGAACCTGGCAGGCAGAGGCTGCAGTGAGCCGAGATCACGCCACTGCACTCCAGCCTGGGTGACAGAGCAAGACTTTGTCTCAAAACAAAACAAACAAAAAAAAAACCTACCATGTTCCTAAATGAAACAACTCAATACTACAAAAGTGTCAATGCTTTTCAAAGTCATTAATAGATTTAATACAGTGCCAATTGAAACCTCCATTTGTTTGATTTGAAACTTGAAAAAATAATTTTCAAGCTAATCTGAAAAAATATTCATGACAACAGCTAAAATATTATTAAGGGATAATCTTTCATAAATATTAAAATATTTTTTAATCACAGTATTTTAAATAGTGTGATACTCACTTCTTAGACTCTGCATTCCCCATCCCAGAAGCCTCAGTATTTTTTCATAAATAAAAAGAACAAGACATGATTCATTGAAAATCATGAAAAACATGATTTGTAAGAAATTAGACCTGTAAGTGACTACAATTCCTCAAGATCTGGAAAAGTGACAAGTAAATGGCAGCCGCCCAGCCAGGTTTTGACCTGAATGAGTGCACAGCGATGCCCCTCGGCCTATGCAATGCCTCAAAGTTTTCCAGTCGTTTGAATTCTGGGCTGAGGAGGCATAGGTTATGTGGACAGCATCCCATTCTACTTCCAACCTGACTTCTGAGGCTGGATCCTGAAAGTCCTGATCACTTGCTACACTGTCTCCTATAGACTGAATTGTGTTCCCCAAAAATTCATATATTGAAGCACTAATGCCCAATGTGATGGTATTTGGAGATGGGGTCTTTGGAGGTAATTGGATTTAGACGAGGTCATGAAGGTGGGGCCCTCATGATGGGATTAGTGCCCTTATAAGAAGAAGAGACACCAGAGTTCTCTCTCTGCCACACGAAGACACAGTGAGAAGGCGGCTGTCTACAAGCCAGTATCTGAGCCCTCACCAGAAACTGACCATGCTGGCAACCTGATCTCGGACTCCCAGAACTGTGAAAAATAATTTCTGTCATTTACGCCACCTGGTCTATGGTATTTTCTTATAGTAGACCGAGTAGACTGTGGCACTACTGCCTCCATAGCAACTCGAGGAGACACAAGTTTGAACCATAATGTGGAGGGTCTCCCCTACATCCTGCCCAATCAAGTGACATTTTTACATGCTGCAGGACAAGGTATTGACAGTTCTAGAGTGGGATAATTCTCAATTCCCCTTCTAGATATCCAGTATTTCCAGGGGAGGGGGATTTTCTATGTATTACCAGGACTTCATTGTCTACTTTTCCTTTTTTATTCCCCCACCTTGACAGCCATGGTTGCTGACGTCATTCATTCATTCTACACTTACCTGGTGCAGGTACCCTTCTAAGTTCCTGGGAGACATCCATGAATAACAAACAAAGATCCCTGCCCTCCTGGAGCATATACTCTACTATGGGAAACAGGTAAAACCCAACTTAATGAAAAAAAAATTTTTTTTTTTTTTTGAGACAGAGTCTCTCTCTGTCATCCAGGCTGGGATGCAGTGGTGTGATCTCAGCTCACTGCCACCTCCGCCTCCCAGGTTCAAGTGATTCTCCTGCCTCAGCCTCCCAAGTATCTGGGATTATAGGTGCACACCACCATGCCTGGCTAAT
Organism: Hylobates moloch; assembly: GCF_009828535.3. Taxonomy (NCBI): domain Eukaryota; kingdom Metazoa; phylum Chordata; class Mammalia; order Primates; family Hylobatidae; genus Hylobates; species Hylobates moloch. The sequence continues at coordinate 222,117,933 of NW_026652276.1, read as the reverse complement.
TTTTATATTTTGAGTAGAGACAGGTTTTACCATGTTGGCCAGGCTGGTCTTGAACTCCTGACCTCAGGTGATCTGCCCGCTTCAGCCTCTCAAAGAGCTTGGATTACAGGCATGAGCCACCATGCCTGGCCATATTTTAAAGGATGATAAATGCTGTAGGAAAATAATGTAGGTGTTATGTAATGAATGTGTTCCACTGAAGTTTTTATGTTGATGCCGTAATCTCCAGTGTGACTATATTTGGAGATAGGGTCTTCAGGAGGTAACTAAGGTTAGGGGGGTGGGGCCCTGACCTGATAGAACTGGTGACCTCATAAGAAAAGGAAGAGATCTCTCTCTTTCTTTCTCTCTCCACATGAGCACGGAGAAAGGCCATGTGAGGACACAGTGAGAAGGAGGCCATCTGCAAAGAGATTTGGCAAAGGCCAGGAAGAGAGCCCTTAGCAGAAACTAAACCCACCAGCACCTTGATCTGGGACTTCCAGCCTCCAGAACTGTGAGAAAACAAATATCTGTTTTTAAACCACTCAGTTCATGGTGTCCAAATAAAAATCACCAAAGCAACGCCAAAGGGAAGTCATCTCAGACAAAAAGACATAGGGGAATCATCTCAGGAAAGAGAGAAAATTGCACAATCCTTGGAGGGTGCGTGAGAATTTTGTGGTGGACAGCTTTATTGACCTACGCTCTCTCGCTCTCTCTCTCTCTCTCACACACACACACACATGCACACACCCACAAACAAACCCTGGCCCACCACAACACAGCCACATTAGCCCAGCCAACCCCAGACTCCAGCTTGGCAGTGGAAGTCACTCCTATCAAGGGGAACCTTGAGTGTGGGGATTTCCATTCCTGCACTGCTTCCTGAAGATGCCAGCCTTACTAGGAAGTGCCCCACTCTAGAAAAGAAATTGCTTGTCAACAAAGCCCTATGCAAGCCTCGGAGGCACAGCCGAGGGCGTTGCATTACAGAATGCTCACACGGCCACAGCCTGCCACAGCTGACACAGGCACAAAAAGCAGCTCACTCATAACAAACCAGAGGTTGGCTGAGTAAGTCATAAGATAGTCATTCAATAGAATGACAAGCAGCCATTAAAATTAACATCTTGGTGTTATATTTAAGAATGCAGTGAAATACTCAAACAGATACTGGTAAGTGCAAAAAGTAGGATGTAAAACTGTGAGTAAAATCTGATCCAAATTTTGTGAAGAAAAATAAATGACAAGGAAATATACCACAATGTTAGGATTATTTCTGGGTTATTTTCTCTTTAAGGGTTTTTGTATTTTCTAGATTTCCACAATGAACATGTATTACCATGTGAGAATAATGGCCATATTAAGATAGCAAAGGTACTCACATTCAAAGGCTTATATGTATGATTAATTCTCCATGTAGCCAGCCTTCCCGAAATTCCTACTGAACAAATTCATTCAGAAGCACAAAATCTATAAAGAAGCCATTGACATCCAAAATTAAAAGTACTCTCCATAGAGATAATTTTGCTTCTAAGTGCTTTGAACTATATATTTTTGCCTTACTCTTTTTGACAGTGAAGGGTCTTTTCAGGAGAAAAAAATCATGATTTTTTCCAGGGTTCTCTGTTCATTGCTTTCAATTTTCCATCCTTTTATGACATTTATGGGGCAAAGGCCATCTCCTCCCTCATCTGGTCAGTATGTTTCAGTCTGATGGGCACCTGCTGTAAAAAAGCACAGGTATGGCACAGGACTTTACATGACTTTGCCAAGCTTACAAGGCCAGCTATGGAGGGAACTGACAGGGGTGGAGCTCAAATCAGAACCGAGCTGGGGCAGTGGAGAGGGTAAGTCACCACTCTTGGACTAGTGGTGTCACAGAAACAGAATCAAGAAGCAAAATAATGGGACCCCAAACATCCACATGAGGAAAGAAAAAAGGCCAGAGAGGAGGCAGGAATTATGAACAGAAAGCAAGATTCTGGAACAGTCAAAGGACAGTCCTGCAAAGAAAACCAGAACCCCTTGAACCTCCTCAGATACCTGAAAGACAGGGCAGGTCAGAAGAAAAGCAATGAGCCAGCTACTCAGGAGGCTGAGGCAGGAAAATCGCTTGAACTGGGAAGACAGGGGCTGCAGTGAGCTGAGATCCCGCCACTGCACTCCAGCCTGGGTGACAGAGCGAGATTCCATCTCAAAAAAAAAAATAAAAATAAAAAAATAAAAAAAAAAAACCAACTATGAGCATCCAGCTCCCATTTGTTGGTGACCATCTTCATTTAATCAGATGAAGAGAGTCACTCAGAGAGTGATTTGCCCAAGTTTATCCCACTGATAAACAGTAGGATGGGGATTTAAAAATCCAGATGTAGCTAACTACAAATCCCACTCTCTGCACTATGAATCTGTTTCAATTAGCAGTAATCACGCCTCAAATAAACCTCATTGGCTACCTTACTGCCACTGCACAAAGCTTATGACTCTGTTACAGACTACACAACCAGGCAACAGTGGAAAGGAAGGGACTTCTTAGAATCAGAGATGAAGAAGGCATGGTAAGATTGTGGCTATGATATCCATAATGGTTGACCAACGAACCCCAAGAGGAAATCATCCAACATCACATGCAGTGACTGTTGAAGGATGATGATGATGAGTCTATCTGAAGTCTTTTCTCTTTGTCTTTGATTTTCTGCAGTTTGAATATGATATGGCTACATGTAGATATTTTTATATTTATATTGTTTGGTGTTCTCTGAGCTTCCTAGATCTCTGAGTTGATGTTTTGGAAAGTTCTCAGTCATTATGACTTCAAATAATTTTTTTATTCCTTTCTCTCCTCTCCTTCTGGAAGTCCCATTTTGCATGTGTTACATCTTTTGTAATTGTCTTACAGTTCTTGGAACATTAAGTTCCAAGTTTTTATTACAAATATTATTATCGAGCCAGGCGCAGTGGCTCATGCCTGTAATCCCAGCACTTTGGGAGGCTGAGGCGGGCAGATCACAAGGTAAAGAGATCAAGACCATCCTGGCCAACATGGTGAAACCCCGCCTCTACTAAAAATACAAAAATTAGCCAGGAGTGGTGGTGCATGCCTGTAGTCCCAGCTACTTGGGAGGCTGAAGCAGGAGAATCACTTGAACCCGGGAGGCAGATCTTGCAGTGAGCTGAGATTGTGCCACTGCACTCTAGCTTGGGCAACAGAGTGAGACTCCGTCTCAAAAAATAAATAGATAAATATTATATTATCATTTTCCTTATAAATATTATTCCAAATAGTGCTATTATGACATCCTTTTTCTGTATCTTTACATACATCCCTGATTTGTGCTTAAAAAAACTTTTGTTACAGAATTGATGGATGAAGACTTCAGATCTGTTCCACAGGGGCTTCTGAAGCCAGGGCTTTCAGTTATTATGTTAGGACTCGTTATCTTACAGTCTGTTGTTCATTTTAGTGCTGTGCTAAAACTGTAGAGGAGAGTACTAGTATCTTTGTCATGCAAGCCTTAGGACCTGTGATGGTTAATATTAAGCATCAACTTGATTGGATTGAAGGATACAAAGTATTGTTTCTGGGTGTGTCTGTGAGGGTGTTGCCAGAGGAGATTAACATTTGAGTCAGTGGACTGGGAGAGGCAGATCTACCCTCAAGGTGGGTGGGAACCGTCCAATGGGCTGCCAACACGGCTAGAAGAAGCAGGCAGAAGAAGGTGGGATACACTGGCTTTCTGAGTCTCCTGGCTTTCATCTTTCTCCCATGCTGGATGCTTCCTGCCCTCAAACATCACAGTCCAGGTTCTTCAGTTTTTGGACTCTTGGACTTACACCAGTGGTTTGCCAAGGGTTCTTGGGCCTTCAGCCACAAACTAAAGGCTGCACTGTCAGCTTCCCTATTTTTGAGGTTTTAGGACTGGGACTGAGCCACTACTGGCTTCCTTGCTCCTCAGCTTGCACATGCCCTATCGTGGGACTTCACCATGCGATCCTGTGAGTCAATTCTCCTTAATAAACCCCCTTTCATATATACATATATCCATTAGTTCCACCCCTCTGGAGAACCCTAATACAAGATCCCCACAAGACACCCGTGAATACATGCAGACGACAGCAAATGGTTTTATTCCTCTTACCAACAGGCCAACTTTTACCCACACTACACCTCCCTGTCAGCAAGAAGTTAAAGCAATTGTTAGCCTTTCCCCATCTCTGTAGCTCACAACTCAAGAATGAAGTATGGTCAAGCTCAAATTGGGGATGGAAATTGTCTTTACAAAAATTATGGCAGTGAGAGAAATCTGACATACCTAACTCCCTCTTGCTTCTAACCTCTCAAACCAACCGTCTTTGCTCTTTCCTGGGCACAGGCCAAGCTAACTATGGGAGAAATTAATTTATAGTTTAACCTTAAAGCAAGGATAATAATAGCCCCTCCTTGTTCAAGGATAGAATTGCCTTTGTAAAACTCATGACAGCCCACAAGGTTAGAATTATGGGAGGGGTCTGAATTCTGCTAAGACCCATGCATAAATGATAACTAGTCATTGTTTACTGCTCAGGAGGCACATGGGGTGGGCACAAAATTTGTAAGTTCCCTAATCGCCCCTACAGACAACATTCCTATTGTAAAACCTAAGACTGGGGTTTGAGGTATTTTTCAGACTTTGCATTCTAGTAGAATAACATCTCCCAGACTGATGACCCTCACCCAGGAACTGACTCACCACACAAAGGCAGTTTTGACAGCCCTATGATTTCATCCCCAGCCCAACCAATCAGCATTCTGCATTCCCTAGCCCCCTGCCTATCAAACTATCCCTAAGAAACCCTAGCTTTCAAATTATCTGGGAGACAGATTTGGGAATTAACTCCCATCCTTCCACTTGGCCAGCCCTGTGATTATTAAACTCTTTCTATGAAGCAAAAAAAAATTATAGATGAAATAAATGATACCCAGAATACTAAGGCTGTTTAAAACTGTACTAATAAATTTCATACCAAAAAAAGTGTATAGCAATTTCCATTCCCATAGAAGAGTGTGATTATTCTTGGTCCTTCACAGCCTCACCTATCCTGAGTAAAGTACCTTTTTAATCTACACCAACTTGATCACTGGGGGGATGGGGGTTGGAAATCATATAAAGTATTAAACACACCATATGTTTAATACTAAATGCTAAATATACCTATTTCCCATATCTTCAGAAAGCATGCTAAATATACCTATTTCTCATTTCTTCAGAAAGCATGCAGATGAACTCTTCATCACAAAAAAAGTGTTTCTGAAAATGTGTCTATAGAGTACAGAGGATATGTCTTAAGTGAAAAAAAAAAGAATCCTCATCAGTAGTTTAAGCAGAAAAGGGATTTATTAAAAAGTATTAATAGCTCACAGAATCACTTGGAAAGCTGGAGCGATAGTCTCAAGGCTCAGCTTCAGTGCCACAGAACTGGCCTTGTGAGTCAACTTTTGCCACCACCAATGACCAAATGCCAGATGAAATTCCTGATTTAGAAGTACTGATGTGGAGCGGTTGAGGAAAAGGCAGAATTCAACTCAACTCAGCTTTGGCTCAGAATTAGCATACTTGCCGTCTCTTCCATTGGCCCAAGCAAGTGATATGGCCAAGTCTGAAAATGGGGTGGGGTAATATTCTGCACCTATATGGAGGCATGAACAGGCACTGATGATAGGCAGGGCTGTGTAATCCTTTCAAGGGGACTGGAGCAAATATTCAAGAAAAGTAATATAATCTACCTATTTTCAATCTACCAAATATATATATATATATATCTGAGACAGATTTTCCCTCTATCACCCAGGCTGGAGTGCAATAGCACAATCTCAGCTCACTGCAACCTCCCCTTCCTGGGATCAAGGGATTCTCCTGCCTCAGCCTCTTGAGTAGCTGAGATTACAGGCATGTGCTATCACGCCCAGCTAATTCTTGTATTTTTATAACAGACAGGGTTTTGCCACGTTAGCCAGGCTGGTCTCAAACTCCTGACCTCAAGTGATCCACCCGCCTCAGCCTCCCAAAGTACTGAGATTACAGATGTAAGCCACTGTGCCCAGCCAGAACAAAATATTTAACTTGCCTCTTTCCTTGACTTCCTCAAATGTAAAAGTATCTTCAAGTACTCTTCTTGCTCTGAAATTCTAGAATTTTAAGTAAAACTTTATACATTAAGTCAAATAGTTAACTCACTAGGGTGAATATTAATAGGAAACATAAAGAAAGCTTTGTTTAAAGTGAAAAATAATTTTACATGCAAATAATCAGTCCTCAAATAGACATTTCATAAATCTTACTTCTCAAATACCAGCTTCTCTTAAATTAAAACTCATTTAAATGTCTCTGCTTTTACCGTATCAACAAGTACAAAAAATCTAAAATGTAAAGGTCAATAAACTGTGGACTTTAGGGAAAGATTAAATTTTATTTTAAAATAAACAAGGAGCTAGAACATTTCCAATATTTTCATTTTGCTTTAGTGGCTACCAAATACAGTTAGGCTACAGACGAACTCAAGGAGCATGGATATTAGATATGAAGGCTATTGAAAGAAAATTCTAGGCTGGGTGTGGTGGCTCATGCCTATAATCCCAACACTTTGAGAGGCCAAGACTGATGGGTTGCTTGAGCCCAGGAGTTTGAGACCAGCCTGAGTAACATGGCGAAACCTTGTCTCTGCAAAAAAAATACCAAAAGTAGCTGGGTGTGGAGGCTCACGTCGTAGTCCCAGCTACTCAAGAGGCTGAGATGAAAGAATTGTTTGAGCCCAGGAGGCAGAATTTGCAATGAGCTGGGATCATGCCACTGCACTCCAGCCTGGGTGACAGAGCAAGACTCTATCTCAGGAAGGAAGGAAGGAAGGAAGGAAGGAAGGAAGGAAGGAAGGAAGGAAGGGAGGGAGGGAGGGAGGGAGGGAGGGAATTCTGACTTGATGAAATGACAGGGAAAGGAAATAAATTGCAGTAGGACAAATTAACACAGCAAGGAAATATAATGTCTAGTATTGAGAATTTAGATTGAAGAGTTAGTCTACTCTTTATTCTGAAGTCCACATCATGTAGCAATTAAAAAAAATTGCTAAAATGTTAATTTTGAGAATCCTGTGCCCCAAGTCTCTGGTGCATGACCTGACCATCGAAATCCCACTGCAGCATTTTTGTCTTTGACTTGTTGCTATCTCATGTGGACACTGCTGATGTAGGAAATAACTGTATGCTACAAGGGTAACTAACAATTAGGGATGCATGAAGATCTCTGAAAGTTCTCAAAAATCACAAAGGTTTATTATATTTTTTAAAGAGGACATAAACAAGTTTTTAAAAGAAAAATACATCTTTATAAATGAGGCACAAGCTACCATGCATAATACAAAGGTCCATAGTCCAATTGTCAGATGCAACATTAGTTAAGACTCTTCTTGTTGCAAGTGACAGAAACTCACCTCAAATTGTTGTAGGCAAAGGGTTTGGGCTTGTTACTGAAAAGTCTCAGGGATTGTATTAATCTGTTCTCACATTGCTATAAAGAACTACCTGAGACTGGGTAATTTATAAAGAAAAGAGGCTTAATTGACTCACAGTTCCACAGGCTGTACAGGAAGCATGGCTGGGGAGGCCTCAGAAAACTTATGATCATGGCAGAAGGTGAAGGGGAAGCAAGCACTTTTATCATGGTGGAGCAAGAGAGAGAGAGAGAGTGCAAAGAGGAGATGCTACACAATTTTAAGCCATCAAATCTCATGAGAACTCACTCACTATCATGAGGACAGCAAGGAAGAAATCCACCCCCATGATCTAATCACCTCCCACCAGGTCCCTACCCCAACAATGGGGATTAAAATTCAACATGACATTTGAGTGGGGACACAGAGCCAAACCATATCAATGATTTTCAAGCCTGACTTGATCCAGGAGCCCAAATGATGTCGTTAGGACTCAGTTTCTTTCTGACTATCATTCACTCGGCAGCTTCCTCGGCTCTCATCCTCCCAGGTTGTATTCCAGCAAAGAAGAGACCCCGTTACTCAGTGTCTCAGGTGTAAGTCCCTGGATTCATAGTGATTGGATCAGTTTGGGTCACTGGCCTGCTCCTGATTAATCTGGCCTTGGTCACATGTGCTCCCTGTGGAGAAAGAAGGGAGCCCCCACCCAATCCACAATCCACAGGAATGGAGTCCTGGAGAAATGGTTTTCCAAAGGAAATTCAGGGTGTCCTAATCCAGAAAAAAAAAGCAAATGTGTAATAGGTGATCAAAACAGTAAATGTTGCCTATGGATGCTGACATGGTTTTGCTGTGTCCCCGCCCACATCTCATCTTGAATTGTAACTCCAACAATTCCCACATGTCCTAGGAGGAACCGGGTGGGAGGTGATTGAATTATGGAGGTGGGTCTTTCCTGTGCTTTTCTTGTGATACTGAATGGATCTCATGAGATCTGATGGTTTTAAAATGGGTATTTCTCTGCACAAGCTCTCTCTTTGCCTGCTGCCATCCACTTAAGATGTGACTTGCTCCTCCTTGCCTTTAGCCATGATTGTGAGGCCTCCCCAGCCACATGGAACTGTAACTCCAATAAACCTCTTTCTTTTGTAAATTGCCCAGTCTCGGATATGTATTTATCAGCAATGTCAAAACAGACTAATACAGTTGCTTAAGATAAAACCGAAGGGATCTGTGGCTTCAACAGATGAACGCCAGATCCTAAGCAAGTGTAGGTGCAGCGTCAAACTCTCCCTGTTAGGAAAGCAAGGGAAAGTCCCAGGACTCTGGCCAAAGTGTTCCAGCAACTGTGGTGAAGCATAGCTGCTCCATGACTCCTCCGAAAAACATCCTAAAACTTCTGTAGTATCTGTTGCCTATCTGCCTTTGGAAGTTTAACCATTAATGTAACTGTCAGAGAAACCACACCACCAGCTCAGTGTTGTGTCTGAATTGACGACCTTATTTTTCATTGAGCCAGCCTTCAGTACATCCAAATTTATTCCTTAATCTGTTTATTTTTGTGTAATTAGCAGGACCAGGAGTGCCTGCATTTTTTAGGTATTCGTTTTTGTGCTTTTTTTTTTTTTTTTTTTGAGACAGGGTCTTTCTCTGTTCCCCAGGCTGGAGTGCAGTGGTGCAATCACAGTTCACTGCAGCCTCAGCCACCCAGGCTCAAACAATTCTCCCACCTCAGCCTCTTGAGCAGCTGAGGTCACAGGTGCAAGCCATGTGCAAGCTATGCCTGGCTAATTTTTTATACAGACAAAGTTGCCCAGGCTATTTTTGTGCTTTTAAACACATGTTGGAATAAAGAGTGCAATATATTTTGGGGGAAAAAAACTTGATTTATGCTATTGGAATTTTTGAACTAGCATTAGACTATGTAGAAGATAAACACTAACCTAAGTGAGTACATTTTTTTCTGAGGAGGGTCCACCCCATCTCAAAGGGGTTGATGACTCAAAAAGTGTCCAGGGCACTAGCCTAAGCCCATGACCTGCAGAGCACATTTTTCCCATATCAAAGAGACCATGGAGCATGATGAGGACATGCCAAGGCAATGAAGTCAGACTCAGAGTTTAAACCCTGGCTCTACTCTGTGACCTCAGGCAAGTTACATGGTCTCTCTGCGCCTCATTTCCCTCATCTGTAAAATAAGGATAATAATAGCTCCTACCTCAAAGGCTTATGGTGTAATTAAATGAGACAATTTATGTCAAGTATTTGAATCATTAACTGATCTGTAATAAGTAATGAATACATGTTACTTATTATTATAACCACATAAATTTGGTTTTCATATTTCTCTTCCTTAAACTTTCAAACTCTATTTGTTACAATATAATTAATCCATAGTTTATGCAACCTCAAGATGTCTATACTCACCATATAGTAATATATTTACATAATGAGGACATACACACCTGGAATTCGGTACTAAAAATTTACAAATTAAATATCTTGTATTTACTACATATGTATATAGCACTAACTGTGTGTTGAGGCTGTTATTAAATACTTTACTACTATTAACCCATTTAATCCTGAGAATAATCCTATGAGGTAGGTTCTATCAGTATCCTTCCTTTACAGATGAAGAAACTGAGCCACAGAGAAATTAATTAACTTGCCTAAGGTTACATAGCAGGTAAACATTAGATTTAGGTTTGAACCCAAAGAATCTGCATCCAGAGTCAAGGACTTTAGCTACTTTGCCATTTGTGTTTCATTTTTGCTGCTCATTTGATGGAGAAGGAAAGGTTAGAAGAAAGAGAAAATAATCAATCATCAACTTCTGGCATTTAGTAAGCACCTACTGTGCTGCGCCTTTCACACTTTAATACTTTCATCTCTGTTAAGAATTTTAAGAAAAATCATAAAAAGATTTTTATAGAGCACTTAAATACAAGAGGATATCATTTAATATTTTAATAGCACTACAAAATAGGTGCTATTATTACTGCCATTTTACAGATGAGGAAAGTCAAGCTTAAAAGGATTAAGTGACGTGTCCAAAGTCACATGGGTAGTAAATAGTGGAGCTGGGCTTCAAACCCACAGTCTGGCTTTGAAACTCTTGTGTTTAACCATAACACTCTCCTGACTCCCTAACCCTCTAGGGTACGTATTATGATGCTATTATTATGAATAAATCACATGAAGTTATTCGACCTCCATTCAGAGGATACTGACCACTAACACTGTTATCTATCACTTTGGAAATGGGAGAGTAAAGCCACGGAGACTAAAGAGATACTAGAAAGACCAAATGAAGTGTCAGTCTTGTCACTGGGAAAGCTTACTGCAGTCCAATTTGGGAAGCAAATGAGTGTTCCTCGAGGGTTTCCAAGCTATCTTTCAAACCTATCTTTCATCCTGGGAACTCTGATTCCCCATGGTGCTATTGGAAAATAATACATTCTCTCCAAATTATTATGGCTCAATTAAGAACTCAAAATGGGTTAGGGAGGATATGATGAAATATAAATGTGGAATTCTCAGAATGCTAACCTATCATTAGACTGCTCAAAGGCAGGATGTTTCCATTCACTAAGAATTTCTAACATTCTGGTGTGTATCTGAGGACAAGAACTTCCTGTCACCCAGGGCAGAATTGTGGAAAAACTTTGAGAAAACTTTTGGATTAAGAAATTAAGAAATATGGAGAACTTTTTTAAAAAGAGTCTACTCAGGAGTCTGATCTAATGGTAATAAATGCCAGAGACAGAGTTTATGGAATTTCTTCTTCCTTTCTTTTTTTTTTGTTTTGTTTTGTTTTGTTTCTTTTTGTTTTGTTTTGTTTTGTTTTTTTAGATGGAGTCTTGCTCTGCTGCCCAGGCTGGAGTGAGCTTCCTGAGTAGTTGGGACTACAGGCACGCACCACTATACCTGGCTAGTTTTTGTATTTTTAGTAGAGACGGGATTTCGCCATGTTGACCAGGCTGGTCTCAAACTCCTGACCCCAGGTGATCCTCCCACCTCAGCCTCCCAAAGTGTTGAGATTACAGGCATGAACCACCGTACCCTGCCTTTTTTTTTTTTTTCTTTTTTGAGATGGAGTCTCGCTCTGTCACCCAGGCTTGAGTGCAGTGGTGCGATGTTGGCTCACTGCAACCTCCATCTCCCAGGTTCAAGCGATTATTCTGCCTCAGCCTCCTGAGTAGCTGGGATTACAGATGCACGCCACCATAGCCGACTAATTTTTGTATTTTTAGTAGAGACGGGATTTCCCCATGTTGGCCGTGCTAGTCTTAAACTCCTGGCCTCAGGTGATCCATCCACCTCAGCCTCCCAAAGTGCTGGGATTATAGGCATGAGCCACTGCGCCCAGCCTAATTTATGGAATTTCTGTTGACCAAGTCCAGAGATATTAAGTTTCTGGTAACTCCTAGGAGGGCAGGTTCAACTTTAAACTGAAAGGAATGACTAATGGCAAACACACACCATGTAGTTCACATATCATGCTTTTTAATTTTACAATTGCTTTGCTACGTAGCTGTGACCAACCTGTTTTATTAATAAGGAAGAATATCTAAGTGTCATTGGTAGGAAAGATAGGATTCACACATAGTTCTGTCTGATTCCAAGAACCTTTAAAAAAAAAAATGCTGCTCCTGGGAGCCAAGAGAAAACACGCCCCTCCCAGGATTGCAAAATTCACCCTAGTCATGAGATAGAAAGGTAAACTACCAAAGACCAAGCTGAGAGAAGCAGCCAGTCTAACACAAGCGTGTGTGCCTGCAATTTACATATAGTATTACGCCCCCTTAAACAGAGTTCTTCTATGTGGTCCATTGGCTATGCTAGGCTGTGTTAATCTCTGAGACACTGCCTCCTGCCCAAGCAATCTAAATGCTAAGATTTCTGGACACTGATTGGAATGTATTTTCCAATGACCTCTATGACATCAACATCTTTGTCTGGATTCTTTCCCTTTGGTATTGGAAGGTGACTTTCTGCTCTGTCCAAATTGTAAGTTCCAAGATTTGAGTTCAGGATTGGAAGTAGACCATGTCAGCCCAGATCTTTATATTCATGAGTCCTTAGGCCAAAGTACCATGATAATGTCACTCATCAGCACTTCATTACAAGGTCCTAAATAGGCTGGGGGTTTTTGTCTTTACTTTTGTTTTTTTCAAAATAATACTTGTACTTTTAAAAATACACTTTATATTTTAGAGCAGCTTTAGGTTCACAGCAAAATTGAGCAGAAAGTATAAAGAGTTGTCACACGTCCCCAGTCCCACAGTGCACAGCCTCCCCCATGATTAACATCCCCCACCAGCCTGGGACATTTGTTACAACTGATGAAGTTGCATGGACACATCATTATCACCCAGAGTCCAGAGTTTGCATTAGGGTTCACTCTTGGTGTTGTTCATTGTGTGAGGTTTAGACAAATGTATTCACCATTGTAGTATCATAGAGAGGAGTTTCACTGCCCTAAAAATTATTTTTACTCCAACTATTCATCCCTCCCTCCCCACAACCCCTGGCAATCACTCATCTTTTGACTGTCTCCATAGTTTTGCCTTTTGCAGAATGTCATATAGTTGGAATCATATCATATGTGGCCTTTTCAGATTAGCTTCTTTCACTTAGTAATATGCACTTGTTTTTTCCAGGTCTTTTCATGGCTTGATAACTCATTTCTTTTCAGTGCTGAGTAATATTTCATTGTCTGGATATACCACAGCTTATTTATCCATTCACCTACTAAAAGACATCCTGATGTTTTCTGGTTTTGTTTTAAATGAAGAAAAAAGTCCAAATCATTTAGACAGGTACTTTGAAATATGTGCTAATGAAATCATACTATTGTATGATATTTCCATGATGTTTTTAGGACTCACTTCAAAATAATAATCATGTGAAACAAGACAGAGAATGGGTTGATGTTACCTGAAAGTGGGTAATGAGTAAGTAGGGATTCTTCACATTATTCCTCCACTTGTATATATGTTTGAAATTTTCTATAATAAAAACATTGTAAATACATTCCTGGTGCCAAGATTTTGTTTAGAACATTCTCACAGTCTGTTACACGTTTCCCTTCTTCTCTGAAAACTCGGTCCCATTGCTCTGATTCTTCAATCAATGCTGCTGCTGAGGGGCTTCTAGAAGTCCTAGGAGCAGGAAGAAGCTAAGATCCACTGTGCAGGCCTGAGGTCATTATTCCACTAGCAAAGTGTTAAGAAAAAGAGTTAGGTAAAACTAGTGAACAAGCAAGATCTGGAAAGAATCTATGATGTGCTGATCATATGATGCTTGATTAAGAGAAACTGGCTAAGAACCCAGAAACAAGAGCAATTAACATTACTTGAATTAAGAATAGCTAGAGATAACCAGCTGAGCATGGTAGCTAATTCCAGCACTTTGGGAGGCCGAGGTGGGTGGATCATTTGAGGTCAGGAGTTCGAGACTAGCTTGGCCAACATGGTGAGATCTCGTCTCTACTAAAAATACAAAAATTAGCTGGGTGTGGTGGCATATGCCTGTAATCCCAGCTACTTAGGAGGCTGAGGTAGGAGAATCACTTGAACCCAGGAGGCGGAGGTTGCAGTGAGCCGAGACCATCCTCGGCTGAAACTGAAAATGACTCAGCAAAACCAGACTGAGGATTTTGAGGAAGGGAGTGGAGAAATATGAGTCTGTGGGCACAGAAGCCAGCTTGTGATGAGACTTGTAAACCATGCCAAAGAGAAATGAGAAGCCACTGGAGAATTCTGGGGCTGTGGCGAGTAACGTAATCAGATTTGTATTTCAGAAATACAAATACTCTTGCTACAGTGAACAGAATCAACTGGAGGGAGAGTAGGCTGGAGGGAGGAGACTAGTTAGGAGGTCATTATAATGTTGTGGATAAGGAACAAAGGGATTTGGAGGATGGATGTAGGGGAGGAGGGATGGGAACTCAGAGATAATCCCCAGACTTCTGACCTGAGCATCTGGAAGGATAGTGGTATCATCACTGAGATGAATAATACGGAAGAAGGAACAGCTTAGTGTGACAAAGGAGGGGAATGATAATGAGGTAAATGAGATACAATCTTGCTAATAATCCAGAATATGCATATTAGATGTTATTTCTCCCCAAGCTTAACAAATCTGCTTATATGAAAATTAGAAGTGAGAAAACAGAAATATTTATCTATTTCTACTGGGAAATTAGTATGACCATTTTTAAATTTTTTTAATTGATAGATAAAATTAGATTAGATGTATTTACTGTGTGCAACATATTGCTTTGAAATATACATACATTATGGCCAGGCGTGGTGGCTCACCCATGTAATCCCAGCACTTTGGGAGGCTGAGGCGGGTCAATCACCTGAGGCCAGGAGTTCAAGACTATCCTGGGCAACATGGTGAAACCCCGTCTCTACTAAAAATACAAAAATTAGCCAGGTGTGGTGGTGGGCACCTGTAATCCCAGCTACTCAGGAGGCTGAGGTACTAAAATTGCTTGAATCCAGGAGTCGGAGGTTGCAATGAGCCAAGATCGCACCACTGCACTCCAGCCTGGGTGACAGAGCGAGACCGTCTCAAAAAAAAAAAAAAATTTGAAATATACATACACTATGGAATGACTAAATCTAGCTAATTAACATATGCATTGCCTAACTAACATAGTTATCATTTTTATGATGAGAACATTTTACATGCACTTAGCATTTTTCAAGAATACAATATATTGTTAATGACAGTCACTTGTTGTACAATAGATCTCTTGAACTTTCTCCTATCTGAAATTCTGTATCCTTTAACCATCTCCCCAACCCCACACAACTGCCCCAGCCCCTGATAAGTACCATTCTACTCTCTACTTCTATAAGATCAACATTTTTAGATTCCACACGTGAATGAGAAGATATTTGCATTTTTGTGCCTGACTTATTTCACTTAGCATAATGTCCTCCAGGTTCATCCATATTGTCACAAGTGACAGAATTTCCTTTTCTTATGGCTAAATTGTATCCCATTGTGTATATGTTCCACATTTTCTTTTTCCATTCATCCATTGATGGACACTTAGGTTTGATTCCATATTTTGGCTATTGTGATTGATGCTTTAATAAACATAGCAGTGCAAATATCCTTTTGACATACTAATTTCATTTCCTTTGGATATATACCCAGTAGTGGGATTGCTGGATCATATGGTAGTTCTATTTTTAAGTTTTTGAAGAACCTCCATGCTACTTTCCGTAATGGTTCATACAACCATTTTTTAGATCAATTCAGTGATGCCTAATAAAGTTGAAAGTTATATCCTTTAAACCAGTGATAACATTTCTAGGTGCCTTACCTAAAGAGATTCTTATGCATATGCTAAAGGTGACTTATAGAAAACGTTCATTGGATCATTGTTTCTGATAACAAAAGATAAAAAATGGAAATAACTGTCCCCTTATTGAAAAAAATTGCTAAATAACTGTAATTTATTCATACAGTGGAATACTCTACATAAATTAAAATGGATGAATTAGCTCTGTATATATTAACATGGATTAATCTCAAAAACACAATTTTAAGTGATTAAAGCAAGCTGCAAAAGATTCATACAGAATAATAGCATCTATATAATTTTTAAATAAAAATAGTTGTATGTATATTATTTATAGATACATACATATGTCCTAAGAGTTAAAATGGACACCTGAGAATAACACACACCAGTTTCAGAACAATGCTTATCTCTGGGAAGAAAGAAAGTGAGAGAAAAGGTAGGAGGGATAGAACTTCAGCTATATCTGTATCACATTTTACAGAGCAAAATCTAAATTTTAAAAAGGAAAAAGTACAGGAGGCATTCATTCAAAAAGCTATAAAAAGAATATCTCTTTTTTAACAATTCAGGTTTCTTATGATGTAATTCCATGCCATAAAATTCAGCCTTTTTAGGTATACAGTTTAATAAGTTTGGGGAAACATATTCTGTTGTGTAACCACTAACATAATTTAAAAACATTTCCATTACCCAAAATGTTCCTTCATGCCACCTTTGTGTTCAATCCCCTCACTTCATGTCCAGCCATTGACAACCACTGATCTGTCCCTATAGTTTCCAGTCCTTATGGTATTACCTTTTCCAGAATGTCATATAAACAGACTCATACAGCATGTAGCCCTTTTTTCTGACTTTTTTCACTACGCATAATCATTCTGGGATTTATTCACATTGTGGTTATGTATCAGTAGTTTATTCCTTTTTATTAGTTAGTAGTATTCCATTGTATATAGGTACTACAATTTGTTTATCTCTTTACCAGTTGATGGACATTTAGGATGTTTCTCAGTTTGGACTATTATGAATAAAGTTGCTATAAAAATTGGGGTACAGGTTTTTCTGTGAACATATTTTTTCATTTCTCTTGGGTGGAATGGAATTGTTCGGCCTCTTGGTCAGTATTTTTTACCTTTATCACAATCTGCAAATTGTTTTCCAAAGTGGCTGTACCATTTTTCAATCCCATTAGCTCCACATCCACATCAGCACTTTTTATTTTCTGTTTTTAATTTTAGCCATTCTACTCAGTATGTTGGCTTTAATTTGCATTTCCCTAATAACCTATGATGTTAGACATCATTTCATGTACCTATTTCTCATCTATACTTCTTTGGTGAAGTGTCCACAGCATTTGCCCATGTTTTTTTTTTTGGTTGTTGTTTTGTTTGTTTTGAGAGGGAATTTCACTCTTGTCGCCCAGGCTGGAGTGCTATGGTGCGATCTCAGCTCACTGCAACCTCTGCCTCCCAGGTTCTAGCAATTCTCCTGCCTCAACCTCCCAAGTAGCTAGGATTACAGGTGCGTGTCACCACACCTGGCTAATTTTTTGTATTTTTAGTAGAGACGGAGTTTCACTATGTTGGCCAGGCTGGTCTCAAACTCCTGACCTCAGGTGATCCACCCACCTAGGCCTCCCAAAGTGCTGGGATTACAGACATGAGCCATCACACTTGGCTTGCCCAAGTTTTAATTGGGTTAATAATTGGGTTGATTGTCTTAATTTTTAGTTGTAAGAGTTATTTATATATTCTGGGTACAAATCCTTTTCAGATATATTTTTGCAACTACTTTCTCCCAGTTGTGGCTAGTCTCTTCATTTTTTAACAGTTTATTTCAAAGATCAGAAGTTTTTAAATGTTGATAAAGTACAATTTAACAATTTTTTTATGGTTATGTTTTTCCTGTCCTATCCAAGAACATTTTGCCTAACCCAATTTCACAATAATGTTCTTATATGCTTTCTTCAGAATTTTATAGTTTTAGCTCTTACATTTAGATCTCTGTGTGATACAGAACTGTCTGAATCAAATCAAGTTGCTAGCCTGCTAAAACAAACAAATAAAAATCAACATTAAACAGGCTTGAGAGACTTCACGATATAATATTCAGATTTTCCAGGATACAGTCCATAATTACTCAATATAGAACCAACAAACTGTGAACAATCACAAGGAAAAAGGACATCAAGAGATCACAACCTCAAGATGACCCAGATGTTAGAAATATTAGACAAAGACCTTAAAGCCTATCACATCTATGTTTCATGAGGTAAAGGTAAACACTACTTAAGTGAATAGAAATACAAAAGTCATCAGATGCTGGGTGCAGTGTTTCATGCATGTAATCCCAGCATTTTGGGAGGCCAAGTGGGGAGGATCACTTAAGCCCAGAAGTTTGAGGCTGCAGTGAGCTATGATTGTGCCACTGTACTCAGCCTGGGCAACAGAGTGAGACCCTGTCTCTAAAAAGAATAAAAACATTAAAAAATTTAATTTTAGAATGCTAACAGAAAAAAATAGCATAACAAATAATCAAATGCAAATTTTAGGACTAAAATATATAATATATGAAAAAGTCATTGATTGGGCTCAATAGCTGAATGGAGATAATGACAAAGAAAAGAGTCAATGAATTTGAAGATGGGTTAATAGACATTATCTAATCTGAAGAACAAAGAGGTAGGGGGAAGAAATGAACAGAGCAACATCAAATTATCTAACATTCATTTCACTGGAATCCAAGAAGGATAGGAAAAGTAAATTGGTTCAGAAAGAATATTTGAAAAAATAAAGGCCAGAACTTCCCTAATTTGATGAAGGACATAAATTACAGATTAAAGCAGCTTAGAATCCCAAACAAGACACCTGCAAAGAAAATCAACTGTGGCCAGACACATCAAAATCAAACTTCTGAACACCAAGTTTTAGTATTCTTGTTGTTGATCTTGAAAACAGCCAGAAAGAAAAGTGGCACATTATATAAAAGGGAAGAACTATTCAAATGACTGCTGATTTTACATCCGAAATCATGGAGACCAGGAAACAGTGGAACAACATCTTTAAAGAACTGAAAGAAAAGAATTGTCAAACCAGAATTTGACAATTTGCTGAAAATATCCTTCAGGAATGACCGTGAAATAAAAACATTTTTACATGAAGGAAAAAAAAGAGAATATGTAACCAGCAGACCTGCTCTAAAAGAAATGTTGAAAGTTCTTCAGGCCAACAGGAAATTATATCAGAGGGACACTTGAAATTTTAAGAATAAAGGAAGAACAACAGAAATGGTAAATATCTGGGTAAATATTTTTGTCCTTTAATTTATTTTATTTTATTTTAATTTATTTTAGACAGAGTCTTACTCTGTTGCCCAGGCTGGAGTACAGTGGCGTGATCTCAGCTCACTGTAACCTCTGCCTCCTGTGTTCAAGCAATTCTCCTGCCTCAGCCTCCAGAGTAGCTGGGATTACAGGCATGAGCCACCATGCCCGGCAAATTTTTGTATTTTTAGAAGAGACAGGGTTTCACTATGTTGGCCAGGCTGGTCTCAAACTCCTGACTTCAGGTGATCCACCTGTCTCAGCCTCCTAAAGTGCTGGGATTGCAGGCATGAACCACCATGGCTGGCCCTTTTAATTTATTTAAACTAGATGAGACGATTAAAATAGACTGTTGAAAGCAAAAATCATCACATTCCCTGGTAAGGGTTCTAATATATGCAGATGTAATACTTAAGACAACACTAGCACATAAAGGGTGGAGGGTAAATGGAGTTCTATGGTTGTAAGTCTTGAAACAAGAAACTGAGGGAACATAGGAAATAAAGGACCTGGAGGGGATGCAAAAACTCTTTTGATAATATGTCTTTATATATCTATGCACTGTTAAAACTTTTCACAAAAAAATTGACATTTTTAACTGTGCTGATGTAAGAGAAAATGTATTTAAATTCATTTGATAAGATAATTTTTCCTACATTGCTAAGTTTTATTTCTCCTTTATTTATCAACTTCTTTGTATAAAATAGTATGCAACAAATATACGAGAAGGGAGTAACAGAAACAAAAAGGAAGAAAAGGTTATTTGTAGTAGTATGTACCACCAGAAGAAAACTTTGCTTTCCTGTATCCATAACTTTGATTAAAGCTACATAACAGCTAGGCATGGTGGCTCCCGT
The DNA here is from genome assembly GCF_009828535.3 of Hylobates moloch. NCBI lineage: Eukaryota > Metazoa > Chordata > Mammalia > Primates > Hylobatidae > Hylobates > Hylobates moloch. The sequence goes on along the minus strand of NW_026652276.1, from coordinate 222,097,979 downwards.
CTGTAATCCCAGCACTTTGGGAGGCTGAGGTGGGTGGACCACCTGAGGTCAGGAGTTCAAGTCCAGAATGGCCAACATAGTAAAACTGCGTCTCTACTAAAAATACAAAAATTAACTGGATGTGGTGGTGCATGCCTGTAGTCCCAGCTACTTGGGAAGCTGAGGCAGGAGAATCACTTGAACCCAGGAGGCAGAGGTTGCAGTGAGCTGAGATCGTGCGGGCAGGTGGGGAGGAGCAAGTCCTGAGGGCCCTGCTTGCTTTCTCACTGGGGAGGCTAGTAGCCTGGGGCAAGATCTCAGCCCTGCTTGCCAGCTGTCTGGATATAAATTTAGTGCTGTTGGTAGGGCACAGAGGGAGTGAAAACAGTTTTGCTGGCTACAGGAGCTGGGTGAGGCCTGTCACTGCTGGCTTTCCCCACTTCCCTGGTGATCTGTATGATGTAGCAGAGACAAATACAATCCCCCTGGGAACATAACTCCATTGGCCTGAGAAGCATCACCCTATCCCCCACAGTGGCACAGCAAGTTCTGCCCAAGGAGAGTCTGAGCTCAGACACGCCTAATACTGCCCCCTCCTGATGGTTTTTCTCTACCCGCTCTAGCAGCCAAAGACAAAAGACATAAACTCCTGGGAGCTCTATGGCCCCACCCATGACCTGAGAAAGCCGATTACTTATCTGGCAAACACAGGGCAAGCTTATATCCCCCTTCTACTACTGCAGGTGGGGCTCTCTTGAAAGCACCACCTCCTGGCTGGAGGCCAACCAACTCAAGCCATTACAGCAACTCATAACAGAAAAATCATGCTCCAAAGAAGGAGAAAACAATAGCTAATTCCACCACCTGCAACATCCTGGCCAACCAGAGGTCCCGAGTCTGTCTATGTGACAACTTCACTGCTAGCATAACCAGCATTCGAGAAAACCAGCACACTAAACAAAATTGCAACCAAGGACTTTAACAGAGTCTACTTCACTCCCATGCCACCTCCACCAGAGCAGGTGCTGGTATCCACAGCTGGGAGACCTGAAGATGGATCATATCACAGGACTCTTTGCAGACATTCCCTAGCACCAGCCCAGAGCCCAGTAGCCTTCTGGGTTGGTAGATCCAGAAGGGCAATAACAATCACTGCAGTCTGGCTCTCAGGAAGCCCCATTCCTAGCAGAAGTGGGAGAGCACCACATCAAGGAATTACCCTGTGGGACAAAAGAATCTGAACACAGCCCTTGAGTTCCAGATTTTTCCACTGAAACAGTATACCCAAATGAAAAAGAATCAGAAAATTAAGTCTGGTAATATTACAAAACAAAGTTCTATACCACAGTCAAAAGATCCACACTAGCTCTCCAGCAATGGATCCAAACCAAGAAGAATCTCTAAATTGCCAGATAAAGAATGCAGATGGTTGATTATCAAGCTACTCAAGGAGGTAACAGAGAAAGGTAAAAATGAATTTAAAGAAATTTTAAAAAACAGGCCAGGGCCGAGCACAGTGGCTCATGCCTGTGAGCTCAGCACTTTGGGAAGCCAAGGTGGGCAGTCATCTGAGGTCAGAAGTTCAAGACCAGCCTGGTCAACATGGTGAAATGCTATCTCTACTAAAACTATAAAAATCAGCCAAGTGTGGTCATGGGCAACTGTAATCCCAGTTACTCAGGAGGCTGAGGCAGGAGAATCACTTGAGCCTGGGAGGCAGAGGTTGCGGTGAGCCGAGATCATGCCACTGTACTTCAGCCTGGGTGACACAGCAAGACTCTGTCAAAAAAAAAAAAAGCCCAGATGCACTGGCTCACGCCTGTAATCCCAGCACTTTGGGAGGCCAAGGCGGGTGGATCACAAGGTCAGGAGATTGAGACCATCTTGGCTAACATGGTGAAACCCCACCTCTACTAAAAAACACAAAAAATTAGCCGGGCATGGTGGCGGGTGCCTGTAGTCCCAGCTACTCGGGAGGCTGAGGCAGGAGAATGGCATGAACCCAGGAGGCGGAGCTTGCAGTGAGCCGAGATCGCGCCACTGCACTCCAGCCTGGGTGACAGAGCAAGACCCCATCTCAAAAAGAAAAGAAAACAAAACAAAAAACAGACCGGGCACAGTGACTCACACCTTCATACCTGTAATCCCAGCACTTTGGGAGGCCGAGGCAGGTGGATCACCTGAGGTCAGGAGTTCGAAACTAGCGTCGCCAACATGGGGTAACCCTGTCTCTACTAAAAATACAAAAATTAGCCAGGCATGGTGGAGCATGCCTATAATTCTAGCTACTCAGGAGGCTGAGGCAGGAGAATTGCTTGAACCTGGGAGGCAGAGGTTGCAGTGAGCCAAGATCGTGACACTGCACTCCAACCTAGGTGACAGAGCGAGACTCCTTCAAACACACGCATGCACGCACACACGCACACACACACACACACAACAGGATATGGATGGAAAAGTCTCCAGAGAAACAGACATCATAAAGAAAAGACAATCACAACATCTGGAAATGAAAGACACACTTAGAGAAATGCAAAATACACTGGAAAGTTTCAACAATACAGTCAAACAAGTAGAAGTAAGAACTTCAGAGCTCAAAGACAAGGCTCTCTAATTGACTCAATTCAACAAAGACAAAGAAAAAAGAATTTTAAAAAATGAACAAAGCCTCCAGAAATTTGGGACTATGTTAAGCAATCAAACATAAGAATAATTGGCCCTCCTAAGTAAGAAGAGAAATCTAAAAGTTTGGAAAACATATTTGAAGGAATAATCAAGGAAAACTTCCCTGGTCTTGTTAGAGATCTAGACATCCAAATACAAGAAACTCGAAGAACACTGGGAAATTCATTGCAAAAAGATCATAACACAGACACATAGTCATCATGTTATCTAAAGTCAAGATGAGGGAAAGAATCTTAAGAGCTGTGAGGCAAAAGCATCAGGTAACCTATAAAGGAAAACCTATAAGATTAACAGGAGACTTCTCAGCAGAAACCCTACAAGCCAGAAGGAATTGGGATGCTATCTTTAGCCTCCTTTAACAAAACAATTATCAGCCAAGAATTTTGTAGCCAGCAAAACTAAGTTTCATAAATGAAGAAGAGATAAAGTTTTTTTCAGACAAACAAATGCTGAGAGTGTTCACCACTAATAAGCCAGCACTACAAGAAATGCTAAAAGGAGTTGTAAATATTGAAACAAAACCTTGAAATACACCAAAATAGAACCCCTTTAAAGCATAAATCTCACAAGGCCTATAAAACAATAACACAATGAATGAAAAGGTAGTCAAGCAACAACTAGCATGATGAAGAGAACAATACCTCACACCTCAATACTAATGTTGAATATAAATGGCCTAAACGCTCCACTTAAAAGACACAGAATGGCAGAATGGATAAAAATCCACCAACCAAATATCTGCTGTCTTCAAGAGACTCACCTAACACATAAGGACTCACATAAACTTAAGGTTAAAGCATAGAAAAAAACACTCCTTGCAAATGGAAACCAAAAGGGAGCAGGAGTAGCTTTTCTTATATCAGACAAAACAGACTATAAAGCAACAACAGTTTAAAAAGACAAAGAGGGACTATTATATAAAAATAAAAGGGCCAGGTGCGGTGGCTCACGCCTGTAATCCCAGTACTTTGGAAGGCCGAGACGGGCGGATCACAAGTTCAGGAGATCGAGACCATCCTGGCCAACATGGTGAAACCCCTTCTGTACTAAAAATACAAAAAATTAGCCGGGCGAGGTGGCAGGTGCCTGTAGTCTCAGCTACGTGGGAGGCTGAGGCAGGAGGATGGCATGAACCCTGGGGGGCAGAGCCTGCAGTGAGCTGAGATCGCGCCACTGCACTCCAGCCTGGGTGAAAGAGCGAGACTCCTTCTCAAAAAATAAAAATAAAAATAAAAGGATTAGTCCAACAGGAAAATATCACAATCCTTAATATATATGCACCTAAAACTGGAGCTCCTAAATTTATAAAACAATCACTACTAGACCTAAGAAATGAGATAGCTGGCAACACAATAGTAGTGGAAGACTTCAGTACTCCACTGGCAGCACTAAACAAGTCAAGACAGAAAGTTAACACAGAAACAATGGACTTAAACTATACCCTAGAACAAATGCACTTAACAGATATTTACAGAACATCCTACCCAACTGCAGAATATACATTACTTTCATCAGCACAAGGAACAATCTCCAAGATAGACCATAGATAGTCCACAAAACAAGTCTCAATAATTTAAGAAAACTGAAATCATATCAAGTATTCTCTCAGACCACAGTGCAATAAAATTGGAAATTAACTCCAAAAGGAACCCTCAAAACAAAACAAATACACGGAAATTAAATAATCTGCTCTTGAGTGATCTTTGGGTCAACAATGAAATCAAGATGGAAATCAAAAAATTCTTTGAACTCAATGATAATAGTGACACAACCTACCAAAATGTCTGGGATACAGTAAAACGGTGCTAAGAGGAAAGTTCAGAGTATTAAATGCCTACATCAAAAAGTCTGAAAGAGCACAAACTGACAATCTAAACTCACATCTCAAAGAATCAGAGAAACAAGAACAAACCAAGCCCAAACCCAGTAGAAGAAAATGAATAACAAAGATCAGAGGAGAACTAAACGAAACTGGAAAAAAAAACACAAAGATAAATGAAACAAAAAGCTGGTTCTTTGAAAAGACAAACAAAATCAATACAATCTTTGTAGATTAAATCAGGAAGAAATAGAAACTCTAAACAGACCAAAACCAATTAACGAGGTTGAAACAGTAATTTTAAAATTGCCAACAAAAAAAGGGTCCAGGACCAGATGGGTTCGTAACTAAATTCTATCAGACCTTCAAAGAAGAATTGGTACCAATCCTACTGAAAACATTCCAAAAGATAGAGAAAGAGAGGATCCTCCCTAAATCACTCTATGAAGCCAGTGTTACCCTAATGCCAAAACCAGGAAAGGACGTAACAAAAAAAAGAAAGAAAGAAAAAGAAAACTACAGATCAATATCCCTAATGAACATAGATACAAAAATCTTCAACAAAATACTTGCTAACTGAATCCAACAGCATATCAAAAAGATAATACACAATGATCAAGTGGGTTTCATATCAGGGATGCAAGGTTGGTTTAACATATGCAAGTCAATAAATTTGATATACCACATAAACACAATTAAAAATAAAAATCATGTGATCATCTCAATAGATGCAGAAAAAGCATTTGAGAAAATCCAGCATCCCCTTATGATTAAAACCCTCAGCAAAATTGGCATAGAAGGAACATATCTTAAGGTAATAAAAGCCATCTATGACAAACCCACAGTTAACATTATACAGAATGGGGAAAAGTTGAAAGTATTCTCCCTAAGAACTGGAACAGGATAAGGATGTCCACTCTCACCACTTTTATTCAACATAGTACTGGGTCCTAGCCAGAGCAATCCGACAAGAGAAAGAAATAAAGGCCATCCAAATCAGTAAAGAGGAAGTCAAAGTGTTGCTGTTCACTGATGATATGATCATATATCTAGAAAACCCTAAAGACTCATCCAAAAAGCTCCTAGATCTGATTAATGAATTCAGTAAAGTTTCAGGATACAAAATCAATGTACACAAATCAGTAGCACTGCTATACACCAACAGCAACCAACTTGAGAATCAAATCAAGAACTCAAGAGCTGTTTTACAGCAGCTGCAAAAAATATAATAAAATAAATTAAAATAAAATAAAATATTTAGGAATATAACCAACCAAGGAGGTGAAAGATCTCTACAAGGAAAACTACAAAACACTGCTGAAAGAAATCACAGACAACACAAACAAATGGAAATACATTCCATGCTCATGGATGGATAGAAACAATATTGTGAAAATGACCATACTGCCAAAAGAAATCTGCAAATTCAATGCAATTCCCATCAAAATACCACAATCATTGTTCACAGAACTAGAAAAAACAATCCTAAAATTCATATGGAACAAAAAAGAGCCCAAATAGCTGAAGCAAGACTAAGCAAAAAGAACAAATCTGGAGACATCACGTTACCCAGCTTCAAACTATACTATTAATACAAGGCTATAATTCCCAAAACAGCATGGTACTGGTATAAAAAGAGGCACATGGACCAATGGAACAGAATAGAGAACCCAGAAATAAAGCCAAACACTTAACAGCCAACTGATCTTCAACAAAGCAAACAAAAACATAAAGTAAGAAAAGGACACCCTATTCCACAAATGGTGCTGGAATAATTGGCAAGCCACATGCAGAAGAATGAATCTGAATCCTCATCTCTCACCTTATACAAAAATCAACTCAAGATAGATCAAAGACTTAAATCTAAGACCTGAAAGCATAAGCATTCTAGAAGATAACGCTAGAAAAACTCTTCTAGACATTGGCTTAGGCAAACAGTTCATGACCAAGAACCCAAAACCAAATGCAGCAAAAACAAAGATAAATAGATGAGTTTAATTAAACTAAAAAGCTTCTGCACAGCAAAAGAAATAATCAGCAGAGTAAACAACCCACGGAGTGGGAGAAAATATTCACAAACTAGGCACCCAACAAAGGACTAATATCCAGAATCTATAAGGAACTCAAACAAATCAGCAAGAAAAGAACAAATAATCCCATCAAAAAGTGGGCTAAGGACATGAATAGACAATTCTCAAAAGAAGATATACAAATGGTCAAGAAATATGTGAAAAAATGCTCAACAACACTAATTCTCAGGGAAATGCAAATCAAAACCACAATGCAATACCACCTTACCCCTGTAAAAATGACCGTAATTTAAAAATCGAAAAATAATAGATGTTGGCATAGATGTGGTGAAAAGGGAACATTTTTACACGGCCAGTGGGAATGTAAACAGTATAACCACTATGGAAAACAGTGTGGAGATTCCTTAAAGAACTAAAAGTAGAACTACCATTTGTTCTGTGTAGGAAACGTGCAAGGGGAGAAGAAAAGACACATACATAATACCTTTAAGGGTAAACAAGCTTTATCCCACGTAAATGGCAGTGCAAATATAATAAGCAAATTGCAATGGGAAGGGGAGAAGGGAAAACAGATATATATATTTACACTCACCATACTATGGAGGATTCACCACCAGACTGGGAAGCAACAGCCTGGGCTCCAGAGTTGGCCACTCATCCGTGCACAGGTGAGGAAAGGTCTCATGAAGCTTCGGCACAGTCTGGGACCCTAGCTCTTCTTGTAACAAGTTATTTGGCATGAGGCCTAGTCACTGGGGCCCTTCACGACTGGGCTCAAGGAACACAAAAAGGTCAACTTGTTTTTGCAATTGCCTATTGTTTTTCAATAACTAATGTATAGGAATAGATTGAAATAGAGATTTCTCCGAAACAGCGCTGGATGAACGCCTGAAGAGGCTCATACAACCTGTTCCAGGACTTGATGCCCATTGTTTGTGTCTACATTCAATTGAGTTGAAATTTAATATTTAACTTTTCCTGCACACTCACCAATCCCACCACTGGGTATTTACCCAGAGGAAAAGAAGTCATTATATGAAAAAGATACTTGCATACGCATGTGTATAGCAGCACAATTTGCAATTGCAAAAATATGGAACCTGCCTAAATGCCCATCAATCAATGAGTGGGTAAAGAAAATGTGATATATATATCATGGAATACTACACAGCCATAAAAAGGAACAAAACAATGGCATTAACAGCAACCTGGATGGAGTTGGAGACTATTATCCTAAGTGAAGTAACTCAGGAAGAAAAGCCAAACATCGCATGTTCTCACTTATAAGTGGAAGCTAAGCTATGAGGACACAAAGGCATAAGAATGATATAATGACTCTGGAAACTCAGGAGGAAGGGCGGGAGTGGGGGTGAGGGATAAAAGACTACACATTGGGTACAGTGTACACTACTTGAGTGATAGTTGCACCAAAATCTCAGAATTCACCACTAAGAAACTTATCCATGTAGAGCTGGGTGCAATGGCTCATGCCTGTAATCCCAGCACTTTGGGAGGCCAAGGCGGGTGGATCACAAGGCCAGGAGACCGAGACCATCCTGGCTAACACGGTGAAACCCCATTTCTACTAAAAATACAAAAAAAAAATAGCCAGGTGTGGTGGCACGCACTTGTAGTCCCAGCTACTCAGGAGGCTGAGGCAGGAGAATCACTTGAACTGGGGAGGCAGAGGTTGCAGTGAGCTGAGATCGCACCACTGCACTCCAGCCTGCGTGACAGAGTGAGACTCTGTCTCAAAAAAAAAAAAACCTTATTCATGTAACCAAACACCACCTGTTCCCCAAAAACTACCGAAATGCAAAAAAAGTCTCCCTGTGTTGCCTAGATTCTCGAACTTCTGAGCTCAAGAGATCCTTCCGTCTCAGCCTTTCAAAGTGCTAGGATTACAGGAATGAGCCACTGCACTTGGCCAGTATACATCATTGCTTTTTCTCCTTGAAGTTATATTCTACTCCTCTCACAAAATGTTACTTTATCTTAATTTGTTTTTATGCTTGAAAGCTTTTACTGACCATGTATCATATTTTCCTGCAACAAAATATTTGTCAATTGAATTTTAACTTTTTTAACTTCTATGACTAAAAGTATGTGTTAAAAATATTTTTCCCTTTGGGTTGAGTTATCATTACAAATTTTTTGCACACAAATGATCAAAATGACTTATATATATCATGAATTTTGATGAACACTTATAAACAAAAAACTTCTTAACATATCCCTTAATAGATGAAGTTTTCCCCATTTAGTTAATATATTCAAATACGACTTTTTAATTGCTTGAAGGGGACAGCATCAATCCTATTACTATTTTCACTTAAATGGATGTAAGCATTAAGAAAATGTGTTCACATAAGTGGATGGAAATGGGAAAACCTGTGCTATAGCAGTAACACAATTTTTTAAAACCATGGTAAAAAAAACACAGAACATAAAATTTACCATCTTAACCATCTTTAAGTGTACAGTACAGTAGTGTTGACTATATGCACATTGTTGAACAATAGGTCTCTAGAACCTTTTTATCTTGCAAAACCACAACTCTGTATCCATGGAACAACTCCCCTTCCTCCCTCCCTTCACCCCCTGGCAACCACCATTTACTTTCCATTTCTAAGAATTTGACCACTTTAGATGCCTCATATAAGTGGAATCATGCAATATTTGTTTTTAGTGACTGGCTTATTTCACTTAGCATAATGTCCTCAAGGTTCATCCATGTTTTATTGTATGACAATATCACCCAATTATTTGAACTCTGAGTTATATGACAAAGGTACATGGAAATCTATCACAAAAATTATTTAATTATCTGTCAGCTAAAAACTTACCTAGTCCCTTCTTCTTTTTCTGAAAACAAAGAATTACTTTCAACCTGACTTTTAAGAGCATGTATTATACAGGTCATTCGCTTTCATAATGTTTGGGAAATATACCAAAAAGGCAACACCAAGATTTGTGAAATCTGTATTTGTTCTGTTTTCATTTAGAATCACCTTGTTTTATCCAGGAACAGTGGCTTACACCTGTAATCCCAATACTTTGGGAGGCCAAGCGGGGAAGGATCACCTGAGTCCACGAGTTTGAGTCAAGTCTAGGCAACATAGCAAGACCCAGTCTCTACAAAAACTTTAAACAGTAGCCAGGCATGGTGGCTCATACCTGTAGTCTCACCTACTCCACAGGCTGAGGTGAGAGGATCTTTGAGCCCATCAAGGGGTTAGCAAAATGGATATATTGTTAATTTCGATACAAAATATCTTTTATAAAATGATTTATATCATCATGCACTTTATACATTTTTGCCAAACCTTGGAGCTGTAGATATGGCTTATTCAATTTATAGAAAACACCCATTAGCCACATAATCTAATTGGTAAAGCTAATCCTCATTGTCAGACCAATCATCTAGGTCAGATTTACTTTCTAACCTCATTTTTAGCTAAATGTATTAGAATATGTATTTTTTAGTTTTTTTAAACTAGGAAATTATCAAATGCATCTCATAACCTCAATTATTAAAAGCAACCAAGATTAAAATGATATCAAAACTATTAGAATTGGTTTACCCATTTTTATAATAAGCTATAAAACCAAGAATAAATCTATATGGTTTTTCTCATTACTTATTTCATAATAATAAAACACAATGTGCAAGATAAATGTTATTTATGAATTAGAGTATAACAGAGAATATTCCTTCAGTATGTCCGTGTGTATATTGAACTTTGGTTTTCAGCTTTTAGGACTAACTGAAGAAGAATAATATATAAATATTCTAGAATAGCTCTAAACAATTTTTTAGAAATCATAATCAAAATGTTTCCTATATATTTAATGAAGAATAAAAGAATATGCTATTTAAAAAGTAATTAGCCTAGAAGCTAAAGCATAATTTTATTTTTGTTAATAAGAGGCAGAAAGAAAGTCAGGATTGAAGTATTTCTCTATTTCATAACAGAATTTGATAAAAATAAGTGTATCAGACAAGATAGGCTAGGTCATGCTCCAATAACAAACAACAAATTTGTATGACTTAAAACAAAGGCATGTGAATTAAAACAACAAAGGCTCCTTTATAATGAAAGCTATATTTCCATTATGGCTGGTGGAATAGGATCAGCCCTTCATAACGACTCAGGAGCACGGGCTGACAGAGCAACAACTCTGTCTCAGAAGGGAAGGAGAGCTCTGGAGTTTCATCAGGGTAAATAACCACCTTAATCAGAAGGTGATGCTTCACATCTGCTCATAAGTCATTGGCCAGAAAAAGTCACATGGTCCTAACCAATCTCAGAATTCTCATGAAATACAATCTAGCCAAAGTGAAAGGAAATGGAAAAGATTTGGTGAACTGTATCAGTGATTATCACAATACATTTTCACATTCATTGAACAACACACACCAAATCTAAAATAAAATTGCGTATGACTTTTGCGCAGTTTATTCCAGTGCAATGTGAAAAATATGAAGGTACCTGAAAATAATCTGTATGATATTTATAATGATCAGTGTCACGGCCAGGGGCGGTGGCTCACATCTGTAATCCCAGCACTTTGGAAGATGGAGGCAGGTGGATCACCTAAGGTCAGGAGTTTAAGACCAGCCTGGCCAACATGGCAAAATTCTGTCTCTACTAAAAATACAAAAATTAGCTGGGTGTGGTGGCAGGTGTCTGTAATCCCAGCTATTCAGGAGGCTGAGGCACAAGAATTGCTTGGACCCAGGAGACGGAGGTTGCAGTGAGCCGAGATCACGCCACTGCACCCCAGCCTGGGCAACAGAGTGAGACTCTGTCCAAAAGAATAAATAAATTAATAAAATATCTGTCACAAAGCTCTACTACTTCAGCTGTTCAGAGCTGCTTTCCTTTCCAGATAATGATATATCCTATGGAGAAGTACTGAGACTAGCTGAAAAGAATTGCTTAGGTTTAAATATACGGGAAAAAAAAAATTGGCTTTGATACTTTCTTCAATGCTGCTTTGCTCTGCTCTTACCAGATTCTCCTTCAAAAGCAATGCACTTTTCAACAGAGGATGGAAGAGATCTGATGATTAAAGGAAAATTACTGTCACTCTTACCACTAACATTCACACAGTATATCTGATTTCAGAAAATCACAACAAACCAATTACCATATTTCTGACAGTCGTACTTCACCCTTAAGTTAAATATATGTAAGATGGGAAGGGACATGAAGCCTAAGAAGGGTTGATGGTGCCTTGATTGATCATTAGAGGAAGCTTCCTCCAAAACATTTTGAATCTTCCTTTCATTTGTCATCCTGGAAGGCATATCCATCACCGAAGGTGTGAGGGATATACCTTTCTTTTGTAAGGTCCAAGAAGTATTGCAAATGCAGAAGTAAAAAAGAATCTACATGATGCTAAGAAAGAGTACTTACGAAAATACGGTATCTGTAAATTGATTTACTTAAAGCAATAAATATTCCCCTGCCCCTTGGACTATGCCACACCATAAGAACTTTAAGTTGATGTAGCTTTAATTCTTGCCCTGCCTAATGACAAAGAACATTTGCCAAAGAGTATGATGAATAATGAAATCACTTAAAGTAGAGGCTTTCCATTTTACCACAACCTACAGCAAGAAGTATATTTATATTATGATCCAATGCACATATACATATTGTTTCATGAAACAATAATTACCCCTACTACACATGATGCATTTTGATATTTTTTTATCCTAATGTCTTTCTTTTCATGCTGGTCTCTATTCACTAAATTGATTTCACGGCCAACTAATGATTCACAGCACACAACTGGAAAACATAGGACTACAGAAAATAGAAATATATAAGGGAATATCTGATTTATAGAGCAATCTCTGATTATAAAAAGTGCTCTTAAAAATGCGTTACCTTGGAGGTGTAAATGGGTAAGCCAAGGTCTGGTGAAGTCAGTATCCATAGGAGGTTCGATTTTATTCTATTCATTTCATTTTTCCATTTCTAATGTTCCAACTTTCCTATTGATCAGTAACAGTCTCTGATTGGCCAATTTCAAGGGCTTACTCCTTCCAATCCTGTGGTAGGCTAAAACTGTTCCCCAAAGATAACAGATTCTAATCCCTGGGACCTGCAAATGTTACCAGATATGGGGAAAAGGCCTTTGAAGATGTGATTAAATTAAGGATCTTCAGATTGAGAGAGTATTTTGGATTAGCTCCATGGGCCCTAAATGCAATTACACATTCCTAAAAGGGAGGCAATGGGAAGTCTGACACACATAGTGTAGGCAATGTGAAAAGGGAGCAGAGATTTGAAGATGTTGGCCTTGAAGTCTAAAGTGATGTGGCCACAAGGCAATGAATGCCAGCAGCCACCAGAAGCTGGAAGAGTCAAAGAACTGATGCTCCCCTAGAGTCTCTGGAGGGAACACAGCCCTGTTAACACCTTGATTTTGGCCCAGTGATGCTGATTTTGAATTTATGGCCTCTAGAACTGTGAGATAATAAATTTCAGTTGCTCTACAACACCAGGTTTGTGGTATTTTATTATAGCAGCCTCAGGAGATGAATATGAACCCCATGAAATTGACTTAATAAAAGTGATAATGCAAAGTACCTAAACAGTCACCTGAAATTCTATATACCTAGCTATGTTCCAAGAAAGATTTATGGTAGCTTATAGTAATTCACAAAACACTGATAACACCAATAATTCATAAGTGAAAAGGAAAAAACTGAAAGGATATACAAAACGAAGCCAACAAGGTTTATGCAAAAAAAATATATATATATATATAGCTCTTGCCTCGAGCCAATTAAAATTTGGCTTTAAACCAGCAGCTTACACGTAAAGGAAGTCTTCTTGTTTATATGATTCAGTGGCCATTACATAAAAACAAGCCAACTCCACAGAAACAAGTGCAAAAGACAAGATGAAATTTCTCCCAGGAATTTCACTCCTTAGGACTTCTTTTTTGGACTGTAGCCATGCAGAGGATACTCATTACCCCTTTGTAAACTTAAATGTAGTCACTAGACCCAACTTTATAAGGCTGTTTACTATATCATATAGGCTGATAACATGTCAAAACTTAACTTGATAAAAGCAAATCCTATAGCATAGATTGATTAGACGTCAAATTCTAACTTAAAAGTAAATTCTGTAGGAGGAAAGAGGGTGTAAATACAATACCCACTAGGTAGGCAACTCACTACCGATATTAATTCCAGGGCACATTTTGAAATATTTATAAAATGCCTTGAACGATGCTCAGAAAACGAGTACTGTTTCCTCACCCAAACTATCAAACATTGAGTAAGTGCTGCATACAATGCCTATGGGATGTGGCTTGCTTGAAAACAGATTTAGTATGGGGTGAAATACTCACAATGTTTTCTACTATCTGCCCAGCGAGGTCTAGATTAACTACTGAGGAGACAAACGTTCCATCCCCACTCCCTGAAGAAGCTCCTGGGTCAATGGGGGAAAGTGCTCCTAACCCAGTAGCAAGGAAGGCTTGCAGCTGGTGATCCTAATTAACTATTATTAGAGGATGAGCAGATAGATGGAAGGTGAGGGGGATGGCGCCGCAAGTCGGTCAGAAAGACCACACGGCACACGCATCGCCATTGCTTCAGAGCTTTTGGAGGCAGGTCTGTAGCCATTCCCACCAAAATATACTACCGAACCCTGCAAGCCCTTCCAGGAGAGCCAGACCTCCCTAACCCTCCCCAGCCCACCACCTCCCCCGGTCCTCCGCACAGGCGGAGGCGCTAGCCTCACTGCGCAGGCGCCAGGTACACCTCGGAGGCCTCAAGAGGGGGAGCCAGTAACTCCGGGTCGTTCACTAGGGCTCCGCTCTAGCCGCCAAGCTTCCGTTTCTCTACTGCTCCCCGCAATAGTTGCCGGCGCGAGCTTAGAGCCGGGTAGGGGGCGGGCCTTCCGGGACGAGGGTGCGTGGGTGAGGAAGGTCAGGTCCAGGTAAGGCTGTCGGTGACTTTTGGTGGTCTGCAACGAGGGGCGATGGTTGTAGAGGTCTACGGGGGTCTCCAACCTTATAGAGTCGCCAGGAATAATAGGGCGAATCCATTTCATTAGTGACCAGCTCGGGCGGCTCACGTGCATCACACAAATAACTTGGCCTTTTTCTGCCTCAGTTGGGGGATTTCTTAAACGTAGGATACCCGCGTTTCCGGTGCCGTAATTTCCTCTCAGGCGCAGTTACTCTCTTCCAGATTGGTTAACAGTAGAAGGCTCAGTTTCTCTGCTCACCACACGGCCTTCGGCACTGTAGCTTTGGGTGGTGGGCTGCAGATTAATTTTGTAACCACCTTAAGAAAAATACGGTAAGGTGATATTTAAGAAAAATATTTGCGAAATGCGCTCCCGAGTCAGACATCGGTTGACTTGACAGTACTACAGTTTCCATCACAGTCAGGCATGATCGAGTCAGGTGGAGAGAGTTGAAGATTGTTCTTGCTGAACTGAATGCAGCTAATACATTTTCAATGCCGTTGATGCCTCTATGACTCCTTAAAATAATCGGTACCGGGCTTTTTTTTTTTTTTTTAAGCATTCTGTTGATATTGTTTTTATGTTTAGATTGTTTCTATGACAACGTGTGTACACTGTATGTGAGTTCCTTGGATCCTGATGGTTATTAAGGTAGGCACTGTGCTGTGAATGTTGCATATTAGCTTCGCGTCGCAGGCAGTGTGACTGTCCTCGTGTAGTCGATGAGAGAACCTGACAGAGAATAAGCACCATTACAAAAACGACGTGGCCATTAAAAGGCAGAGGCGAGATTCCAACCAGCTTTTTTATTCTGCAGCTGGTGCGTTCTGCTAACCAGTGGTTTTTGGGAAACTGGAGAAAGCTCTCTCCCAGAACAATTTACACACACACACATACGTACACATATCAGCATACAAATTTACACTTCCACTGTTTTCAAAACGCTGAAGCACATCCAGGTTAAGAACTCTTGCACTTCATCTTTACCTTTCAAAGAGAAAAGGCAAACCTAATACAAAACCACTTATTGAAATAATCTTTTAAATGCATCAGACCTATCAAAAAGATCAAAGAAGTTTGCCCTGTTGTGCCAAAGTAAAAATATGGGAATTTTCTTCTCATGTGGGCTTAATTTGTTTTGCTCAACACATTTGAGTAATTTGTTTTTGCTTAGCATTTTCAGCTCCAGTTAACTTTTTCCATGATAGTACAGTTTTCTTTAGTTCACGTTTAAAGAAAGGCAACACTTAAAGTGACTTGTTTTGTACTCCCTGAAAATGGTTTCATGTGAATCAAAATATAATCGACATGCACATTATAAGAAAAGCTCCCGTGTCATTCTTCGTGAGAGACATGTGTCTGTGCACTGTGGAAGGAAACAACAAAGCAGTGTCATTGGTAATTGTTAAAACCACTTTCAGTTTCCTCCTGTTTAGCAAGTGGGCCTTTGTTTCTAGTAAGGGATTCAGGTTTGAAGAGGCTTATTCCTCTGTCATAAAACTTTAGGACTTGGATTTTGTGATACAACCATGTTCCAGCCAATTCTAGTGTGACCTTTTTACTTACAAGTTATGTATCCCAGTAATTTGCCGCATTCCAAAATGGGCATGGAGATAACAGCAGCATCCTGTGATGGCCTCAGTGACTACTGTCCTACTGAGTCCCTTCCTCCTCCTGGCTACCTTGTCAAGTTACCAAGGTGCTGGTCCTCTCCCTGTGTTTCTCTGGCTGTCAGTCTTTGTAAGTGAGGTCATCATTCCAGGGAGGCACAAACTTTTTACTATATGGAGTATGTATCTGTCTCTCTGTCTCTCTCTCTGTTTTAAACATGATTAAGAATAAGGAATAAACAAATGTGTCTATGTAGAACATATGAAAACCAAACTTACAGTTCTGGTCTCATTCTTTTTTGTAAGTTAGCATTTCTACTGAGTGCCACTGTTACTCATTTTTGCACTAGTCCTGCAAGCTTTGTTTTCAGAAAAGGAAACTCAGATTTAGAGAGGATGAGTAACTGTTCACAATAACCCAAGAATTAAGTGACAGAGCTAGTAGTCAAACCTAGGCCTCAGGAATCCCTGTTGCCTCTTCATTTACAAATAAAGGGACTTGGAATTCAGAACAGATTTTCCTGAAAACACTGTAACAAACTGATAGTTCCCAGACCAGCTTACAGATAACTAACTGTGGAAATACTGTGCAATTACAACAGAAATCTATTCTGATGCCACAATGGTAATTAAGCAAAACAAAGCAAAGTTGATGAAGAAACTGTTGTTTTTCAATCTAATGTTTAGAAAAAGATAAAGGGCAAAGGAAGAGAAAAAGCATGCAAAGAAACTAGGTGACTTCTGGACATTTGCAAGGCTTTTTAGAGGTTTATGGCACTGATTTGTTTATACATTAAACTGTTAAATGACTTTTTTTCACCTTGAGACTATAACCCTAGTCATAACAACCCCCCCCCCCAACCAGAGTTGGGAAAGAAGTGAATCAGGAAACTGAGACTGCTGAATGGAAAAGGAAGAACAGGCTTGTAGGTGATCTGCAGATGGTGGGGAGAGAGGGGTGGACGTTGGATCTGACAGTTCTACCATTGCCAGCCTTCAGGTGGCACTGTTGACCCAAGATTGCTTGGTTGGTGTTCTGAATGGTTTTGAGGTTGACAGTTGGTTTGAGATCAGCCTCTGCTTTTTTTCTTTTTCTTTTTTTTTTTTTTTTTTGACACACAATCTTGCTCTGTCACTCAGGCTAGATAGAGTACAGTGGTGCAATCATAAGTCAGTGTAACCTCAAACTCCTGTGCTCAAGTGATGCCCCCCTCCTCAGCCTCCACAAGTAGCTGGAACTACAGGTGTGCACTACTACACCAGACTAATTTTCTTATTTTCTTTTTTTTTTTTTTTTATCTGTAAAAACAAGATTTTGCCATGTTGCCTGGACTGGTCGTGAAGTCCTGGCCTCAAGCGATCCTCCCACCTCAGCCTCTCAAAGTACTGGGATTATAGGCCTGAGCTACCATGCCCAGCCTCCTCTATTAATAGATCTTGAAGCAGGCATTAAAACCTACTTAATTTAAACACGGTTTGTTTTCTTGCAAGAACTATTTTGAAATTCACTTGGCACCATCTTTATGTAGGAGGGTTTTTTGGTACATTTCTCCCATTGGTTTTTCAAGGTTTATGCCTTTTTCCTGCTTGCATATCAGCACCTTTTCATCTCAGCTGAACTGTTTCCCAGGATAGTCTCTGAGTCAGCAAAGATTTTCATCTCACTACTAAAATTTCTCATAAATTGGTATATTCTGCCAACAATAACCCCTACGTCTGGTCTAAACTGAGTTGAGATAGTTATTCCACCAGCAGCTTTCTTGATTTTCATGTATCCCCTGTATAGTTTTTTATGTCTATTAGCTGTAATTTGTGCATATCACGGATATCATTCTTATACCCATTTCAGTGTTGTATGTCTCTGAAGAAAAAGCTACTGTTTTCAGCTGATAAGAACTTAGCTAGTTTGCATTAAAGCAGAATATATAAGATGGAAGATACAGCCAGTAACCTCACAATTCATACATGCCTTCTATTTAATAAGAAAATGAATCTTTTGAGCTATTGGATTTATTTCTATAGGGCTACTGTCTGTTCGTTTTTCCCAAATGGCTCTCAGTCTCTAGGCAAAATTCAGTTCAGTAACCTGGAAGCCAAATGACCTCATAACTCATTAGCAGCTCTCAGAGCCTTCTGGAGCCCTTGAGGAGAACAGTGTTCAAAGGACTGATAGTAAAGACAACAGCATAATTATGTCTCTGCCATGATTACACCTTTTGATGGCAAGCAGTCAGCATATTAATGCTGCAGATTGCTTAGGTGGGTGTTTTCTGAAGGTATAATAATGCTGGACTAGGATAACTTGTTTCCCTGTCTTCTTCATCTCCAGCCTACAAATAGGTAAACTGACTGTCAGTAAATAACCTGGTGAATCACAGAATAGTTGGTTGTAAAGGAGGCAGTACAGCAAGGAAGTAATAGCATGTAAACACAAAATGCAAAAATCGCAACTGTAAAGCAAGGAAAGGAAATAGCCATTTGGACTGTGGATACTTCTCCACTCCAAGGCATATCCTGCCAACACTGCACTGATCCATGAGTGGCTTGCTGTGTTTCCGTTTTCTAACATGTTCATTAGCTAATCTTGGAATTTCTTACCCTAACCTGTTTACCTTTCTTCTCATTTTCAATAGGAACTCTAACTCCTTGCCAATCAAGAAATGTCCTCCCTTTCAGAATATGCCTTCCGCATGTCTCGTCTCAGTGCCCGGCTATTTGGTGAAGTCACCAGGCCTACTGATTCCAAGTCTATGAAAGTGGTGAAACTGTTTAGTGAACTGCCCTTGGCCAAGAAGAAGGAGACTTATGATTGGTATCCAAATCACCACACTTACACTGAACTCATGCAGACACTCCGATTTCTTGGACTCTACAGGTGATGACAAACACAAAGAGGGACCTATGAGAGACTTTTTTTCAGTAGATCAGAAAACGAAAAAAATTAGCCTTTCTATCCTTGTAGTTTTGTTCTTATAATAGAGCCCAGGTAGTTCAAAAGGTACAGTTTGCAAGAGAAAGGCTTCTTCCAAAATACCCATAATGGAGAGACCAAAAAAAAAAAAGAAATTCATGCTTGTTGGAAGATATATTTTAATTATGTCTACAACATGACTAATGTTGAATAGATACTGAGCTGTAGAGAGGTGTTTAATAATTTGTTAATCTAAGAGCACTCTAAAAAGGATGCCAAGAGGCCGGGCGCGGCGGCTCACGCCTGTAATCCCAGCACTTTGGGAGGCCAAGGCAGGCAGATCACGAGGTCAAGAAATCAAGACCATCCTGGCCAACTTGGTGAAACCCCGTCTCTACTAAAAATACAAAAATTAGCTGGGCGTGGTGGTGCATGCCTGTAGTCCCAGCTACTTGGGAGGCTGAGGCAGGAGAATTGCTTGAATCTGGGAGGCGGAGGTTGCAGTGAGCCGAGATCGCGCCACTGCACTCCAACCTGGCGACAGAGTGAGACTCCGTCTCGAGAAAAAAAAAAAAAAAAACAATGCAGAGAAAAACTGGTCCAAGTACTGAGGAAGAAAGCCTCAGAAACACCAAGGTTGCCAGGGCAGTGGGCTCTTGTTAGCAGATGAACAGAGTCCCTGACCCACACCTGATCTGCTGCTTAACTGGTATGTGGGAGCCTTATTTCTCTTCTGGTGGCATTTTTGTTGACATTTCTTCCTACTCTCTTCTGGCATTTTTATTTTGTACCCTTTTTGACATATTAATTTGGTCTGGATAAGCTGTAGTTTGCCTTTAAGGATAATACGTAAATCACACAGGTTCTTAACACCATGTGTTTGTATGTGTGCGTATGTCTAGGAAGTAGGGGCTTAGGACTGTGTGCATCTCTAAAAAAAAAGATCAGGCCAGGCACAATGGCTCAGGCCTGTAATCCCAGCACTTTGGGAGGCCGAGGCAGGCAGATCATCTGAGGTCAGGAGTTTGAGACCAGCCTGGCCAACATGGTGAAACCCCATCTCTACTAAAATACAAAAATTAGCTGGGCGTGGTGGCACATGCCTGTAATTCCAGCTACTTGGGAGGCTGAGGCAGGAGAATTGTTTGAACCCAGGAGATGGGGGTTGCAGTGAGTCGAGATCACGCCACTGTACTCCAGCCTGGGTGACAAAGCAAGACTCTATCTCAAAAAAAAAAAAAAAAAAATCAAATACCTATGTGATCCTTTTCATTAAATTATTTTTTTGGCCAGGTACGATAGCTCACAGCTGTAATCCCAGCACTTTGGGAGGCCAAGGCGGGCAGACCACTTGAGGTCAGGAATTCAAGACCAGCCTGGCCAGCATGGTGAAACCCCATCTCTACTAAAAATACAAAAATTAGCTGGGCTTGGTGGTGCATGCCTGTAATCCCAGCTACTTGGGAGGCTGAGGCAGGAGAATCGCTTGAACTCAGGAGGAAGAGGTTACAGTGAGCCGAGATCGCACCATTGCACTCCAGCAACAGAGCGAGATTCGATCTCAAAAAAAAAAAATTATTTTTTTAATTACCTAACTAATACATGCACATTACAAAAGAATTCGAATAGTACATAATTGTATAAAGTTAAAATACCTACCATCTTTTTAAAAATTTAACAAGTTGTAATTGGACTTGTCTTTGGGCAACAATACTAAAATTATTTGGAACCATTTATTCTAATACAATAGAATTAATAGTACAGCATAACATTCATTCCAGATCACTAAAGATTGGTACATTCACTATCCAGTGGATATTTCTTACGTACCTTCCACGTGCAGGCACTTAAGATGGCACTAGGGGAACAGCGGTGAACATAATAGATGTGCTTGGTTAATAGAGGTTACAATCTATGACATGTTTTGAATGTTTGGAATTGCTTTGGGACTGCCTCTCTTGCCATTAGTCTGGGATCAAAAAATAAAAACTAATTTTATTATAACCCAAAATAAAATATTGGGAGGCAGATATCTTGAGGAGAAAAT
Organism: Hylobates moloch; assembly: GCF_009828535.3. Taxonomy (NCBI): domain Eukaryota; kingdom Metazoa; phylum Chordata; class Mammalia; order Primates; family Hylobatidae; genus Hylobates; species Hylobates moloch. The sequence continues at coordinate 222,076,895 of NW_026652276.1, read as the reverse complement.
TATAACCCATGAAAAAATCACATTCAGTTATTTTAATTTATCTTTTTGCTGCTGCTGTCTGTTTGTTTGTTTGAAAAATAAAGACTTAGCTATCTTTGGGGACAGGGAAAAATAGTTATCCATAGAAAAACAAAATTATTTTCACGTAGTCACTAGGTATGGTAAATGATACCTCTAATGCTAGGCCTCCTGTGGCATCAGGCAGGATGAAACTAGACAGTCTCCAATAAGGAAAATATTATTCAAAGACCTGCAAAAGAGGGAGGGAAGCACCAGTTCTCAGAAACAATTGATTCATTCAGTTAACCAGGTGCCTAGCTTGTATCATCAACAGAGACAGAGTCGCCAGAAAGCTTTCTTTCTGTCCAACCGTTGATGAGAATGAAGGAGGGACAGAAGAGGGGGAAAAAAAATAAGTAAATTATATGATCTGTTACAAAGTTGAACATGCTATGGAAAAAAATAGTAGAGCCGGCTGAGCAGGATCCAGAGTGCTGACGGGGCCTGCAGTAGGTGGGGAGAGGCCAGATTACAGGATGAAACAGGACAGTCAGGGTCAGCCTCATTGAGGAGTTGAGGTTTAAGCAGAGGCTTGAAGGTGGTGAGTGAGCCGATTAGGACTTGGGGAAGAGTTTGCAAGGCAGAGGGGCAAGAGCACAGCATAAGGCCTTGAGGTGGGAGTGTTCCTTTCCAGGAGGCGTGCAGGTACCGGGAGGGTGTGGGACTGGAGACGGATTGCAAGGGGCTGTGAAGCCATAGTAAGGACAATGGCATTTGCTCTGGTTGAAATGGGGAGCCATTTGCAGGGCTATGAACAGGAGTGGCATGATCTGACATATATTTTAGAAGAATTACACCAGCTGCACTGTTGAGAATTATTTGGGGACACTCACCACTAATCCCAAAGAGTCGTATACTGTCCGTGATGTTCATGGATAGCCTAGAGAGTTAAAACTTAAGCTCAGCACACCCCTATTTTACATTTGATTCATACACTATTATTATCCATACTTTACAGGTTAGGAAACTAAGGTGCAGGGAGGTAAGGCCACTTATCCAAGGTGACAGATCTAGTAAATGGTGGAGCCGTGATTTGAACCCAGGTTCACATGGAATCCAGAGCTTACATGTTTAAACACCATACCAATCTTTAGGTATCTGGGCTTAAGATGTGGACTTTTTTTTATAGTATAAGCAATCATCAACTTCTATGCCATCAACATACTTACATAGTCCTGGCTGCTTTGATTCCTTTAGTATCTGTCTTTTGATTTGGCTTCCTTCTGCCTGAGCCTTTCCCCAGCAGCCTTTTTTTTTTTTTTGAGATGGAGTCGCGCTCTGTCGCCCAGGCTGGAGTGCAGTGGTGCAATCTCGGCTCACTGCAAGCTCCGCCTCCCGGGTTCACGCCGTTCTCCTGCCTCAGCCTCTCCGAGTAGCTGGGACTACAGGCGCCCGCCACCACGCCCGGCTAATTTTTTTGTATTTTTAGTAGAGACGGGGTTTCACCATGGTCTCAATCTCCTGACCTCGTGATCCACCCGCCTCGGCCTTCCAAAGTGCTGGGATTACAAGCGTGAGCCACCGCGCCCAGCCTCCTCAGCAGCCTTTTTGTGTGAGTTACCTACTGCCATTAAGGTTTCACCATGTTGGCCAGGCTGAGCTTCCTCCAGACCTCACCCCATTCTGAGTAGATGCTAGTTCCTAGGGCAGTCAGGGTCTCTGTGTAGCTATTGAAGCTGATACCCACTTTGTCTCCTCTCTGTTTAGTCTTAGTGTTGCAGGGAAATTTGGGGTAATCATTAGTATTGTGTCATTGTTATGTAGGTTTATGTAGGCTGACCTGGGAATTTCACTGCAGCTTGTGGCAGTGTTTGTGTGAGGGGAAACAGACTTACAAGTGAACTTTTGGAATACACTGCATCTCTATGTTAGGGCCTCCCTATACTTTTTGTTCACCAAGCTGAGCATGTGGCCAACTTGTAAAAGTCAAAGATCGATAACCAGAATGACCTAAGAGAGCAGTGCTAGATTAGTGTACTTTTCTACTCTCGTAAAAATAACTGGTTAATTATTTTTTCCTTCTTCAGAGATGAGCATCAGGATTTTATGGATGAGCAAAAACGACTAAAGAAGCTTCGTGGAAAGGAGAAACCAAAGAAAGGAGAAGGGAAAAGAGCAGCAAAAAGGAAATAGTGTTGGTCCCTCAAGAGGGAGAATTTCTTCCTCAGTGGCGGAGAGAAGAAAGTGCATTTATTGTCTTTCCACATATTGGAGGAGGGTCATCTTCCTAAATGAAGTTTATTTGGAGGAACACAGTCATCTCCTTGGTGAAATCTTATCCAGTTACATTGTGGCTGGTTTCTTGAACACATTCTAACTGTGCAAAATTATTTTGGCCTTGGCCGTGTAATGTGAGGTTTACCTGATTCTCTAATGAAATAAATACCTCAGTTATTGTTTGATGATTTGTTTGGGGTGGGATGGGATGGTGGGGGAATGGAGGAGAAACCTCATTAAGTGAGTGTCCTATAGTATCCTCATTTCTCCCTTCTTGCTTACTCACTCACCCAGCCCTAAACTTCTTTCATCTTGGGCTCTTCAGCCACTGTCTCCACCACCAAGCTCACAAACTTTTTGTGTGTCTTCACCTACTCCTTTGAAAATCTATTAAGATGAATTTGTAGAGTATCTTTTAAAAGGAAGTATTGAATACCTGCTGTATACAAGATATTGGGGCCCTGGTAATACAGGTGGTTAGCAAGAGAAATACTCCCTACCTCATGTAAGTTTCAGTCTTGTGGGAGGGACTAATATTACATAATTACATACAATTGTATTACATGCTACAAAGGAAAAAGACTTCTATAAGAGCATGGATGGATGGATGAATGCAGAGAGAGATAGCCAGAAGCCCAAATCACATTAGGGAATTTAAAGAAAGCTTCCCTAAAGAAATGATATTTAAGCTGGGCATGGTGGCTCACACCTGTAATCCCAGCACTTGGGGAGGCCAAGGTGGGTGGATCACGAGGTCAAGAGATCGAGACTATTTTGGCCAACATGGTGAAACCCTACCTACTAAAAATACAAAAATTAGCTGGGCGTCGTGGCGTGTGCCTATAGTCTCAGCTACTCGGGATGCTGAGGCAGGAAAATCGCTTGAACCCAGGAGGCAAAGGTTACAGTGAGTTGAGATACACCACTGCACTCCAGCCTGGCAACAGCAAGACTACGTCTCAAAAAAAAAAAAATTATATTTAAGCTGAACCTTGAAGAATAAATAAGAGGTTGCCAAAAGGAAAATGGTGAGAAAAGTGTTTGAGGCAGAGAGTACCATTTGCAAAGCCCTAGGGTATGAAGAAATTGTCTGTTCGAGGAACACTGACTTGTTCATGGTTGGCCATAAGAAAACAGAGGCCAGATCATGAAGGGCTTTGCAAATTCTGTGGAAAAGCTTGCACATTACTAGAAGCTCTATGAGGGATGACTGTTGTATAGATTTGAGTAGCTCGCTGCTGGTTTTATTGTATTCCAGCAATGAGTTTCCAAAGAAATTGTGAAGGCTTGGCCGGGCACAGTGGCTCACACCTGTAATCCCAGCACTTTGGGAGGCCAAGGCGGGTGGATCGTGAGGTCAGGAGATCGAGACCATCCTGGCTAACAAGGTGAAACCCCGTCTCTACTAAAAAATGCAAAAAATTAGCCAGGCGTGGTGGTGGGCGCCTGTAATCCCAGCTACTCAGGAGGCTGAGGCAGGAGAATGGTGTGAACCTGGGAGGCAGAGCTTGCAGTAAGCTGATATGGTGCCACTGCACTCCAGCCTGGGCAACAAAGCGAGACTCTTGTCTCAAAAAAAAAAATTGTGAAGGCTTCTCTGATTTTTTTTTCCAAGAGTTGCTCTGAATCTTTAGCATGTCTAGTAATTTTTTAAATAACTTATTGTAGTAAAAACATAAAATTAATGATCTTAACCATATTTAAGTGTACAATAGTGTCAATATTCAAATATATATATTATTCAAAAAATAATCAAAATATAAAAGCATTTTAGTGCAATAGTATTTATTGGAGTATGTACAGCAGCTACTCCAGCCACAGTTTTCTTTCTCTGTAACACTGAATGATTCCTGAAGTAGAAAGAATCCCAGTACATATGTTTAAATGAATGCTACTTTTAAAGATACCTAATCCAGATGGTATGGCTAGGGCCTATTTTATAGCCTGTTTTAAAAAAAAAAAAAAACAACTAAACTTGGGTGGTTTGTATGTGATAGAAGTGAATTCCAGCAGAAGGAGAATTCATTCATTTAGAACTTTTTTTTTTTTTTTTTTTGAGACGGAGTCTCACTCTGTCACCAGCTGGAGTGCAGTGGCACGATCTCAGCTCACTGCAAGCTCCGCCTCCCGAGTTCATGCCATTCTCCTGCCTCAGCCTCCCAAGTAGCTGGGACTACAGGTGCCCGCCACCACACCCGGCTAATATTTTGTATTTTTAGTAGAGAAGGTGTCTCACTGTGTTAGCCAGGATGGTCTCAATCTCTTGACCTCCTGATCCGTCCACCTCAGACTCCCAAAGTGCTGGGATTACAGGCATGAGCCACCACACCCGGCCCATTTAGAACTTTTTACTGAGCACCTGCCATGTGCCCGACACATGATAGTTGTAGAGGATACAGAGACAAATAGTCCCTAAGATTGTGTGAATGAGCATGTGTGTATTACAAAGTATTGGCAAGATCTCAGAAACGTGCTTAGAAAAGTGCAGATGCACTGTTATTCTTGGCCAGGGCAGCTGAGCCAGGTGTAGGTGGATGATTACCCCAGGATGTTGAGCTGAGAAACAGGATCTCAGCCTGAACCCAATGTAGCTCACTAGATGTTTGAATTATGTGATCTCCAGCTTTTGGGAAAGATCTGAATGTAAGAGGAACTTAAGAGAATTAGCATGATACTTTAAAGAGAATAACTGCATTACATTCTAACAGCAGACCTGAGTCAGAAAACAAGTAAAGAATCGATGTATTGGTTTGCCGATGGAAGAGCTTCAGTGAGATCTCAGACCCTGACCCTGCAGTAAGCCTTGGCAATGATTGACAGGGAAGTTTGTAGATAGCGCAGGAATAGATTAGTGTGCCACTGCTCCAGGCTGAAAATCAGAAATGAAAGCTAAAATATATTTGTACATAAGCTATACCTTCAACTGATAGAGCAAGCTGTGTGACTCGAAACAGCCTGTACAGAAGTACGATGGACCAGCTGGAACGTATTAATAGAAGATAAGGAAAAGTTAACTCTTGACACCAGGGAAGTCAACAAATTTCAGGACGACAGTGACCAATGGTTAAGATGATGACTAAGTGTAATCAGAAAAAAATCTTTAACTCCAAGTTTAGACTAGCCAGTTTGTTTAATTGGATTTCTCTGGTCAAAACCTAAACTACTAGTGCTTTCTAACATGTGGGGATCAGTGTGCATAGACCATTTTGCCCTCAATTTCAGCATAACATAGTTAAAAGACTGGGTTTTAGATTCAAAAGTCATGGGTTTGTGATACAGTGTACTTACTGGTTATGTGACCTTAACGTCAGTTACCTTCTCTGAACCTCTTTCCTTCTCTATAAAATCATAATACTTCACTGGATTAATGAGATATTTGTGAAAAGAACTCTGTAAATTATAAAAAGTTAAAAACTTTTACATATAGCGCATTATGTGACTAGTAAGTACTGCTGTGTCTTACTAGCACAATTTTCTGTGTCAGCATTGACACATATCTCCTAAAAATATAAAGCTCCCCACATTTACAAGCAGCAGGATGGGTTCAGGAAGAGGAGGTAGATGAGAGGTAACGTCTTCTTATTTATGTAATTATGGGCTCCAGAAGTTTATTTTTTTAAGCACCATATATGTGTGTGTTTCAAAATAAACATAAGGCACCATATATTTAAACATATATAACCATAATGCTTGTATTTATAAATCATTTTCCAATAAAGAATAAATCAAAATTTGAAATTCTGCCTTCACCCCATCTCTCTTTATTCACACATTTCTCCCAAAGATCCTATGTGCCTAATTTTAGAGATTTAGAGCAGGGAACAAACTTCAGGAGCAATAAATAGGGGGAAACATCTGTTATCCTGCCAACCCTCTCTTCATGGCTTTCGCTAAGTACTGAAGAAAGGTTCAGAAGAAAGCATTTCTTTAAAAAAAAAAAAAAAAAGAGAGAAAGATAGAATCAGTAAAACGAACAGTATTACATTCAAGGACACTTAGATAAAACAGAGAGACTGTCCGGCCCTGGATACTAAGATAACTGGATAAACAGTAAAACTTTTATGCTGAACTTAAAACAGTGAAATGTTTTTTAAATGCCATAAAGGCAGCAAAATGGAGAGAAGGGTTATAAAACTAGCCAGATGCAATTTTGTAACTTAATTGGAGATGTGGCAATATTACAGGTTCACATTAAAGTAGAAAGTAGAGTTAAACTAATGTAGATTCTAAGACCTTTTCCATTCTACTTAAGGAAATATGTGTTTTCTGAAAGGATGGATTCGTTTATGGAGAACGTTCTGTGTCCCTGTTGCAGAAGACCGAGCTCCACCTAGCCTTGTGTCAGTAAGACAATCTAAATTGGTGCTCAGTGCAGAATCATTTTCCTGATAGAGTCACAAACGATTAGCCCGTTGAGTTTAGAATAAAAACTATTCTAAACAGAAATTGAAAGACTAAGGACACAGATTAATCTAAAAAGAGCTCCAGTCTGAGAATATCTGTGAGAAATGGCCAGTGGGTTAAGCACCAAACTAGTAACAAGTTAATATTTAATAAGAGGGTTAGAGATAAAAGAAGTCAATGTTTGCATCATCAGGAATGACTTCCCAAGCAGGAAAGCAATAAATAGAGATAAGGCCAGCATTTCTGGAGTGCTTAATATATTGTGCTTTGTAGGCTATATCTTATTTGACCCCCCCATATGATAAATATCCCCACTTTGCAGATAAGGAGATTAATATTCAAGATCACACAGCTATAAATGTCTAGATTAAAGTTTTAAATTCAAACTGCTGACTCTAAAGCATGTACCTTCTTTTTTTTCTATTCTCCATCCCTGGTAGGCGACAAACCCTGTACCTTTCATCACACTCTTTATGTAGGATTTTCACAAGCAGAGAGAAAGGGTTGAAGCAAATGGCATGAACAAAGACCCACAAGCAACCATAAAAACTTTGCTTAGTGAGAGCTATAGTGCATGGCCTGGCAACCTCAGAGTCATAGCCTGAATAAACCAACACTGAGCCCTCAAAGTCCCACTGTCTTTTCCTGACCTGGTGATGTAGCTCTAACCTCTCTGAGTATTATTATACCAGTAACTATCATTTGTCAAGTGCTTCACCATTTGCTAGACACTCTGCTTCACTCTTTTTTTGAGACAGGGTCTCTCTCTGTTGCCCAGGATGGAGTGCAGTGGCACAATCTTGGCTCACTGCAACATCCACCTCCCAGGTTCAAGCGATTTTCCTGTCTCAGCCTCCCAAGTAGCTGGGACTACAGGCGTGCGCTACCACACTCTGCTAGTTTTTTTGGTTTTTGTTTGTTTGTTTGAGACACAGTCTCACTCTGTCGCCTAGGCTGGAGTACAGTGGTGGGATCTCGGCTCACTGCAAGCTCCGCCCCCCGGATTCACGCCATTCTTCTGCCTCAGCCTCCGGAGTAGCTGGGACTATAGGCGCCCACCACCACGCCCAGCTAATTTTTTTGCGTGTTTTTAGTAGAGACGGGGTTTCGCCATGTTGGCCAGGCTGGTCTCTAACTCCTGACCTCAAGTGATCCACCTGCCTCCGCCTCCCAAAGCGCTGGGATTACAGGCGTGAGCCACCCAGCCTACTTCACTCTTACTGTAAATTATATCACTTAATCCCTACAACAGATCTAAGAGGTAAGTATTATTTTCCCCCATTTTATACACAAACAAGTTCAGAGCTGTGGTTCTCAACTCTGGTTATGCATTAGAATCGAGATTCCTGTCACCGGTCCCACTCCAGACCAATCAGAATAGGGGTAGATAGAGAAAAGCTCCTTAAGTGGCTCTACTGTGCAGCCAAGGTTAAGAAATACGGTTTAACACAGTATTTCTCAAACTTAAGTATTCATCAGCATCATCTTGAGGGTTTGTTCAACATAAATGGCTAAGCCGCACTCCCAATTTCTTATTCAATAGGTCTCCAACAGGGCCCAAGAATTTGTAATAGGTTCCCAGGTGTGGCTGATGATGCTGGTCTGGCGATCACACTTTGACAACTATGGTTTAAAGTAACTTGGCCAAAGTCCCCCAGCTGATAGATTCCTGTGGCCCCCTCAGCTCCCTAGTGGAATTCCATAGCCATCCTGGAGCCTTTCCCTAACCCTAAAGGAGCACATCTTTAGAACCTGACAGCAAAACAAACAACAAAAAACAAAACAAGATGTAACACATAAGGAGAAAGTTTTAGTTAACATGCCCAAGTAAAGATGTTATTTGGACCATGGAGCAGGGCTGTCAGCTGCTGTGTGAAAGGTGCCTGTCAGGGACATGACAAGCAGGCTGAGATCTGGTTCAGCAACATCACGGCCAAAGCTGTTGCTGATGCTATTAAAACAAGCCTTGGACCAAAAGGAATGGAAGAAAAGATTCAAGGTGGAAAAGGCAATGTGACCACTACAAATGATGGTGCCACCATTCTGAAACAAATACAAGTGTCACATCCAGCAGCAGAATGCTGGGGGAGCTAAGATATAGAAGCAGGAGATCGCACTGCATCAGTTGGCACTATTGCTGGCTCTCTCATAGGTTCCTGGGCCAAACTTCTTCAGAAAGGGATTCATCCAACCATCACTTCCAAGTCATCCCAGAAGTCTTTGGAAAAGGGTATTGAGATCTTAAGTAACATATCTCAACCTGTGGAACTGAATGACAGAGAAACTTTGTTAAATTGTGCCACCAGTTCTTTGAACTCACAAGTTGTCTTTCAGTATTCAAGTTCTGCTTTCTCCGACGAGTGTAAATGCAGTGATGAAAGTGACCCAGCCACAGGTACTACTGTAAATCTTAGAGATATTAACATACAGTCATGTGCCACATAACAGTATTTCAGTCAACAACAGACTGCATATATGACAGTGGTTATAATGCCATGTATTTGCTGTACATTTTCAATGTTTAGATATGTAGTATTCAGTATAGTAACATGCTGTACATGTTTATAGCCTACAAGCAATAGGCTATACTATGTAACTATGTGTGTAGTGGGCTATATCACCTAGGTTTGTGTAAGTACACTCTATGATGTTTGCATGACAAAATGACCTAACAATGCCGTTCTCAGATTGTACCCCATTGTTAAGCAATACATGCTGCAGTTAAGAAACTTGGTGGAAAAATTGATGTGTGAGTTCGTGGAAGGTCTTATTCTCACCCAGAAAGTGGTAAATTCTGGCATAACCCAATTTGAAAAGGCTAAGATTGGGCACATTCAATCTTATCTGCTCCCAACAGATTTGGAAATCAAGTAGCAGTTTCTGACAATGTTCAGATGGACTAAATGCTATGAAAGAGAGAGGCTATATTTTAAGTTTAGTATAGCAAACTTTTACAAATGGGATATAATGTCCTTCTCATACAGGACACTATAGAGATGCTCCTAGTGATCTTGCATGACATTTCCTGAATAAAATTATTATGTTGGTTAAGAATATTGAAAAAGAAGATGTTGAATTCATTTGTAAGACAATTGGAACCAAGCCAGTTGCTCATACTGACCAAGTCACACTGACATGCTGGGTTTTGCTGAGTTAGCTGAGAAGGTCAGTTTAAATGGTTCTGGAAAACTGCTCAAGACTACAGGCTGTACAAGTGCTAGAAAAACAGTTAAAATTGTCATAGGACTGAAGAATTGAGCCCTCCATTCATGATGTGCTATGTGTTATTTGCTGTTCGGTGAAGAGAGCTCTTACTGCATGAAGTGGTGCTCCAATAGAATTGGCCCTATGGTTAACTGAATGTTTGTGAACATTGAGTGGTATGGAATTTTACAGTGTTCATGTTTTGCAGATGCTATGGAGGTCATTCCAACTACACTAGCTGAAAATGCTGGCTTTGAATCCCATTTCTACAGTAACAGAACTAAGAAATCAACATGCCTAACAAGAAAAAAATTGCAGGCATTAGTATCAAAAGGGCAGTATTTCCATTTTGGAAGACCTGGTTGTCCAGCTTTTGTGATTTCATTTATTGCTCTGACCCTACCAAATGAAACTGTCCAGAGAATTCTGAAAATTGATGCTGTGGTAAATGCTCAGAAATCTGGATAATACTGACTGACTTACACTCTTATAGCTACTAGTAGTGTGGCTGAAGTGGAAGATCACCTTAGTGCTCCTTATTATTTGGAAGATTATTTCCTCTATGAATTCCTGGGCTTGGTCTTCCAATTGGCATTTGCTTGAAATTGCATTGATACAATTTAGTGAACACATTAAATATTTGGTTTCCCAAAAAGATAATTATTTACATTTAATTTATATAATTTATTTTATAATTTTTATCAACATTTTAATAGACATTTTTGGAGTGCAGTTGGAAAAACAATCCATTTGGAAAAACAAATAGGAGAGAACACAAGAGAAATTCTAAAATGCAAGAATAATGTGGGGACCTGTATGAGATGGTAAAAATTATGTAATTAAAATTGATTTTTAAAAATCAGACCACTGACATTGGTGGTCTCAAAGAGGTGTTTGTACACTCATGTCTATAGTGACATTATTCAGACAAATGGTCTGCTTCTGAACACAGAAGTGCATACAAAGAGGTAGCCATTGTTGTTGCACCTCCTCCTATTCTTGCAAGCCCCTCTGCCTTTAGCTGAAGTGACTTCAGGGGATTTAAAGGGTAAGGACCCTCTTCTCTCCTCTATTTTTCTCATTTTACCCTTTTGGGAGCCAGGCATTTTGTCACTACAAAAAAATACAAAAGTTAGCTGGACATGGTGGCATGTGCCTGTGCCTCTAGTCCCAACTAATCAGGAGGCTGAAGCAGGAGGATCGATTGAGTCCAGGAGGTTAAGGCTGCAGTGAGCCATGTTCATGCCACTGCACTCCAACCTGAGCAACAGAAAAAAAAATACACACACACACACACACACACACACACACACACACACACACACGGAAATGAGAAAGGAATTTAAACATTTCTCTAAAAAAATCAACTAAACATAAAGGACAGTAATGTAAAAATTAAAAGAAAATGAGGAACTAAAAAGCCATAAGGCATGTAGAAAACAGCAAAACAACAGAAGTCCCTCCTTATCAGTAATTACTTTAAATATAAATGGATTAAAGTCTCTAATCAAAAGACAGAGATTAAAAGAATGGATAAAAACACATGATCCAACTATATGCTGTCCACAAGAGACTCATTTTAGATCCAAAGATACAAGTAGAATGAAAGTGAGAAAATGGAAAAAGATATTCCATGAAAATATTAACCAAAAGAGGATGTCTCTATTGCCTAGAACCTGACTCACTAAATTTTTGTTGAATGAATGAAAGAAATATCCAGACTCACCTGAATTGAAGAATAAATGAGGTACATTTTTCTCATTATATTAAAAGAGAAAGTAAGAATAAAAGGAAAGAGAGTGGGAGAGACAGAAGGATGGAGGGAAGAATAAAGAGAAAGATGAATGATAATCCATTTGCATTGACAATGTGATTTAGTAGAACTGGAAAAATTGGTGGCAGTGTATTTAGTTTAAACTTACTGAAAAAAAATCTGGTGGCATGTATACTTAGCTGTTAGTAATATCCATGTTTTTTGACTCCAAAATACAAGTCGTAGGCCTTGTTTTCTTTTTTCTTTTTATTTTTTTTTTTGAGACAGAGTCTCGCTGTCACTCAGGCTGGAGTGCAGTGGCGCGATCTCGGCTCACTGCAAGCTCCGCCTCCCAGGCCCATGCCGTTCTCCTGCCTCAGCCTCTCGAGTAGCTGGGACTACAGGCACCTGCCACCACACCTGGCTGATTTTTTTTTTGTATTTTTAGTAGAGACAGGGTTTCACGGTGTTAGCCAGGATGGTCTCGATCTCCTGACCTCGTGATCCACCCACCTCGGCCTCCCAAAGTGCTGGGATTACAGGTGTGAGCCACCACACCCGCTGACCTTGTTTTCTAAATACTATTCTCCAACAAAAGAAATTGTGGTTCCTTGGAAAAATAGTGGATTCCAGAGCTGGGAGAGTTAAGATACAAATTATGCTAAAAAGTAATGAAGTGCCCCCCCCATAAAAAAAGGATGGGGATCTTGCTGAAACGGCATGAGAGCCAAAGAGAAAGAGCCCCCTATGGCCAAGGCTGAAACATTTGAGCAACAAAATAAATAAGAATAGTACTGGATTAAGCATAGTACTATATTATGATAGTACTGGATTAAACCCAATGGTTAAATAAAAATCTTTGAGTCCATACAGTATAAATAAATTGAGGAGAAGGTACTTTACTTTACAGAAGAATTCCAATTGTAAAATGTAAGGAATAAGGAAATAGAAAATCATGGTTAGAATATCGCAGTAATAATAACTGCAAGCAGTATCCACTGATGGATGCTAAAATTGATGGGCAAAAGTTTAAGGACAAGCAGGATATTTGTATGCTCTCAAAGTATCTCCCCCACAAAAAATATTACTTACAAAGAGAAAAATAGTAACTTTATGGTGGAAAAAAAGTTTCTTAGTTTTGATAATTGTACTCTGGTTATAAGATGTTAACATTAAGGGAAGTTGGGTGAAGAATATGCAGGAATTCTCTGTACTATTTTTGCAACTTTTCTGTAAGTCTAAAATTTTATTTAAAATTTTTTAAATTGTATTTTCAAAAAGCTTTTGTGGCTAGGCACAGTGGTTCATGCCTGTAATCCCAGCACTTTGGGAGGCCGAGGTGGGTGGATCACCTGAGGCCAGGAGTTCAAAACCAGCCTGGCCAACCTGGTGAGACCCCCGTCTCTACTAAAAATGCAAAAATTAGCTGAATGTGGTGGTGCACGCCTGTAGTCCCAGCTACTTGGGAGGCTGAGGCAGGAGAATCGCTTGAACCCAGGAGGCAGAGGTTGCAGTGAGCTGAGAATACGCCATTGCACTCCAGCCTGGGCAATAAAGCGAGACTTCATCTCAAAAAAAAAAAAAAAAAAAAAGTTTGTTTTTTTTAAATATGTATCAGGAAAAAAAAATTGACACAGGGTCTTGCTCTATCACCCAGTCTAGAGGCAGTGGTGCAATTATGGCTCAATGCAGCCTCAATCTCCTGGGCTCAAGCAATCCTCCCACCCCAGCCTCTCAAATACCTGGCACTACAGGTGCATGCCACCATACCCAGCTAATTCTTTTACTTTTTGTGGAGCCAGGGTCTCATATTGCCCAGGTTGGTATTTAAGACTATTTTAAGACAACATAGGCCAAACACAGCGGCTCATGCCTGTTATCCCAGCACTTTGGGAGCACTGTGGGAGGATCACTTGAGCCCATGAATTGGAGACCAGCCTGGGAAACAAAATGAGACCCCGTCTCCACAAGAAAATTAAAAATTAGCTGGGCATGTTAGTGTGTGCCTGTGATTCCAGCTACTCAGGAGACTGACGTGGGAGGATCGCTTGAGCCTGGGAGGTTGAGGCTGCAGTGAACTGTGTTTGGGCCACTGTACTCTAGCCTGGGCAACAGAGATCCTGTCTCAAAAAATTTTCTGAAAATGAATATAAGAGTTCATGTATAGAATGCTGTCAGTTATCAAAAGAAAAATGCAAATGAACAAAAAGACCAGAGGAACTATGCCCAAATATTAACATTTGTTGCTTATGAGAGATGAGACTATGGTTGGTTTTCTTTCTACACTTTCTGAGTTTTCTGTCACGAATGCTTATCATTTCATAATAATATGTAAAAAAAAAAAAAAAAAAAAAAAAACGTTAAAAGAGCTAAAGGAGGGTGGGGGGCATGGTGGATTATGCCTGGAATCCTAGCACTTTGGGAGGCCAAGGCAGGTGGATTGCTTGAGCTCAGGAGTTTGAGATCAGCCTGGGCAATATGGTGAAGCCCCGTTTCTAGAAAAAAATACAAACATTACCTGGGTGTGGTGGTGCATGCCTGTAGTTTCAACTACTTGTGGGGGCTGAGGCAGGAAGATTGCTTAAACCCAGGAGGTCGAAGCTGCAGTGGGCCAATAGCACACCACTGCACTCCAGCCTGGGGGACAAGGTGAGATTCTTATTCAAGAAAAAAGACAAGGCCATGCATGGTGGCTCACACCTGTAATCCCAGCACATTGTGAGGCCAAAGCAAGAGAATCTCTTGAGTCCGGGAGTTTGAGACTAGCCTGGGCAACATAGGGAGACCCTATCATTGCAAAATAAACAAATTAGCCAGGCATAGTGGTACGCACCTGTGATTTCAGCTATTCAAGAGGCTGAGGTGGGAGATCACTTGAGCCTGGGAGGTCGAGGCTGCACTCCAGCCTGGGTGATCAAGCAAGATCTTGTCTCAAAAAAAAAAAAAAAAAAAGCTGAAGAAAAAGCAAGAGGGACAAAAACGGGAAGAGAGAACATTCCAGGGTGAGGACATAACATGAGGACACAAATGTGGCACTGGAAGATGGCATAGACTTAAAAAGAATAAGGCTGGGCACGGTGGCTCACACCTGTAATCCCAGCACTTTGGGAGGCCAAGGCGGGCGGATCACGAGGTCAGGAGATCGAAACCATCCTGGCTAACACGGTGAAACCCCATCTTTACTAAAAATACAAAAAAAATTAGCCGGGCGTGGTGGCGGGCACCTGTAGTCCCAGCTACTCGGAGAGGCTGAGGCAGGAGAATGGCGTGAACCAGGGAGGCGGAGCTTGCAGTGAGCCGAGACCGCGCCACTGCACTCCAGTCTAGGCGACAGAGTGAGACTCAGTCTCAAAAAAAAAAAGGAAAGAATAAGATGCTGGCTATAGCTAGAGCATAAGTGGCATTTTGGGGAAGATTTGAGAGAGAGAGCGAGAGATCAGGCTGGTGAGATAGGGCCTTGTGGGCCATTGTGAATTTTGGCTTTACCCTCAGATAATGGGGAACAATTAAAGGGACACGGCAGGGTAATGATGTCAGATCCATAGTTTAGAGAGTTTCCTCGGGCAGCCAAACGGACGGTGGACTAAAAGAGACTAAAAAAGTTGGAAGGAGGTAAGTCAGGAGAGCACCAGGGCGGTCCATATGACAAATAAGGAGAGATTGATTTGATCAGGGACAGTGGGAATGGTGAAAAAGATCCTTTTAGGTTGGACCCAGGACCAGGAGGACCAGCAAGAGCTATAAGTGCTCCCACGCCAGTCAGTTTCATTTATATTTCCAGGGAAAATGGCCCATATCAGACTCCTAGAAGGCTGGTGCCCTCAGGATTTTAGAGTTAATCCCGGAGCCAGATAAATGGCCAGCCAGACCAGGGCAACCAATCTGATGGGCAATGTAGGGGCTGGGTCACTCTGGGTCTCCAACCACAACTTGACAGGTCAGCTGGGGAACAGTGGAGCAGAACCCAGGAAGAGCCAGGCCCTCGGGCAGAGTGTAAATCCCACACAGGGATGCAGGAACCCAGAGGCAGAGTGATCCCTGAGAGATAAGAGGTCCACCTTTGCCAACAAGGGGTTGGAGCTCTCGGTAAACAAGCAACCCTGCTGCTGTGAGGCAAATGGCCCTGGGTCCTCTCTGTAGCTGGTTCACAGGCAGTTCAATTCTGGATGGAGAGGCTGGGCTAAGTAGAAGAGAAAAAAAAGATGACAAAGTCATTACCACATGAAAAATCAAAAGTGGATACACTGAGTTAGACTTAAGGGAAAGTAAAGATTAACTCACACAAATTTGATTATACACAGCCTTTTAAAAATACCCCTGTGATGTAAAAATTGAGGTTTGTCTATTTTGTGTTTTTCTCTGCTTTGGATCTCTTCCCTTCTTTGCCCGTAGCTTGTGGTTGGAGACCAGCAGGGGTGAAAACATGACTTTCTTTCCTAGTGTCATAAGACCTACATTTTTTTTTGTTTTTTGCTTTTTTGTTTTTTGTTTTCCTCAAGTGCCTTGTCAATTAGTGTGAATTCACTAAGGCAATTATGCTCACAGGATGGGCTCAATCCACCTACTGAGAATCATCAGGGGCTTCTCTGAGTCAGCAGGCTGGGCTGCAGCCCAGGAATCTGCATTCCCAACAAGCTCTTCCAGGTGTTAAATATGCCTCTAAAACATGAGAATCCCTTTCAGGAATTCTGGTGGAGGCAAAATTGAAAGAGATAAACTCTGGTTCCAAGCTGCTTATTTACTAAGCCCCAAGATGCAGGCATCCAGATAACCTGGGCTCTTACCTTGTGCTTGGGAATATATCAAAGATGCATTGACTTTGCATTGTGGTGTCCTCATCACCTAGTCTCCTTCAGCTTCTGGTTTTATCATTCTCTCCAACAAGCTCAGACATCTGTCTTAACTTATCTTTTGTGAGTCCTTGGTGTTGATAATTGTTTATCCTTCTAACACGATCTAGCATCTGCAACAGTCTTTATGTGGGGATGTTTTGGGATAGAGGTAGTAAGCCCATTCCAATCCCTGGGTGCTAAATTTTAGCCATGTGGTCTGCTTCAAGCTATCTGTGTAGGTTGTAAATTTTATTAGGGAAAGGAAGGCATGTCCAGAATGATCTTTCTTGTGAAAAATAGTCACCTAATCTCTCCCCCTCCTTCATTAATCTTAAGAAGTCTCCTATTCCATTTCACAATCAGCATAAATACCAGGGAAGATGAAAGTGAAGAAAAGCTCAGTGACCTCATTTTGAGATCACAATTTGTCTCTAGCACAACAAGCGGGCCCCCCCAGCTCTTCTCCAACTGCAAATAACAGTTTGCCATATTACCAAACCCTCACTGGCACCAACACCCCAAGGAGGGTAAGCAACTGGGTGATGTATGGAAAATAGAAAGAAGAGGAAATAAGTCCAAATCATCTACTGAACTATGACCACCCCAAAATGTTGTGGGTTTTTTCGTTTGTTTGTTTTGTTTTTTGTTTTTTGTCAACTGTTCTGCAAAGGACAAGTGCCTATTTTTATGATTTTTTAAATGGTTTTTTTAAGAAAAAAAGTTATGAATTTAAAACAAACCATTCCAAGTGATGTAGCTATTTTCTTACTAAAAATTAAACACCTGGGAAAGCATCATAAAAAAAAAACTCAAAGTGGCGATTGGGGTTATGTTTTTCTAATTATTATCATTATTATTCTGAAGGGGCCCCAACCAATTTAAATCTCGTGAAAATATTATGTGTCTGGCTTTCTTCCCACCTCCTCCCACAGTCCCCTCACACTAAGGATTTCACCATTGCCCTGGATGCACAGGAACTAGCCGGGCCTGTCGGGACCTTTCTCTCACCTTTCCTGTAGTGCTTGCTCCCATGTCATCTGGACAAGTGGCCTCCAGGATGAGTCACTCTATTTACGCCTGGGCTGGTTCAGGTACAATGCAGAATCTGTTTCTGAAACATCACAGTCTCAAAAAGAGGGCCTTCAGATACTTGCTATAAATTTTTTCATGGCAAAAGACAAATGTGTGATCTCCATCTTGTTTCTAGGTTGCACCAGGTAGCAGACCTGGCTGAAACACACAACAGTTTACAGTGCTTAGAGCCTTTCTGCTCAAAGTGTGGTCCCCAGGCCCCTGGGAGCTTGTTAGAAACGCGGAATGACAGCCTCGCTCCAGGACTTCTGAATCAGAACCTGAATATTAATGTGCTCCAGATTATTTGTATACACAGAAAGTGCGAGAAGCACTGGCCTAGGATTTGCATTAACTTTCAGAGTTCTTAGAGGTCACAGGTGTACAAGGAATCCAAAAGCCTTTCTGCCTTCACTCATGCAATTCATTATTCTCTTTGCCTGAAAATGTCTTCCATTATGTCTTACCAACCTAGAGCTGCTACTCATCCTTCAAGGCTCAGCCCAAAGATCATATCTCCATTGAAATTTTTCTGATACCCTCAGTCAAAACTAATTATTTCTTCTTCTCTGCTCCCTTGATATTTTACATCTACATCCAGTATATGTCAATAGTACCCAGCCTTCATATCATAACTACGTGCTCATTTGTCTGTGTCCCACAAAAGTGTGTTATTCAAGGACAAAGAACATCAATGTCCTTGTTCATCTGTGTTCTTTGGCACCCAGCCCAGGACTTGGAAGAGAAACTCAATAAATATTACTTGAAAACTATCTTTTCATCTTTCCTTCCATTGTTTTAAAGTCACATAATAAACCTTATGCTGCCTAAAGATTTTAACCTGTCGTACTTTAAAAACTATTCTATTTTTAATATGCTAATTTACAGCAATAATTCAAAAGCACTTCTGTTGGCCTGGAAACAATCTCTGAGTATACATTTGATTGGGATAACTATTTCTGCCCCCTTTCCCTCACACATACACGCCTTTCACAAAACATGACATATTCATTGCAGATGAAAAGCCAGACTACTGGATAAAACAGATATTTTTAGGGGGGATTGTGGGTGGAATAATAAAATAAACTATTATATTTATTCATTTATAGTAAGCCTTTCTCAGTACCTCTGATATTTTCTCACATATATATAACTGATATTACTACATCAATTGTGACTAAAAGATGAGAAAATAGTAAGGAGAAGAAAGTAAAGTAGAAGTTAAATAATGATGTGACTGTCGCAATAATTAATAGCTGTCTGCATTCTTAAAACAAACATAACAGAAAACATGTAGGTAATAATGGGCACTTAACAGAGTTAGCATAACCCCTCTGGTTAACAATTAACTCTTGGGAGACTGTAATCATGTACAGCCTGCATAAGATAACACATAGTTTGCAAGTAATACACAAGGGCAACTCTCCCTTCTCTGTGCTGATAGCAATGCACACATGGCTGATTGTCACTGCTCTGTGCTGGCCAGCAAGCAATGCACAGCTGTAAGCAGCTCATGGACCGTAAGTCTCATCCAAACGACCCACAAATTTGACTTAGCATTATTCACACTTGTTGCTAACATATGGTTCTCCCAGTGGTCATTAAGAGAAGCTATTTAGCTGCACTTTATGCTTTCTACAGTGCAATAGTCCTTGCAATATTTATCAATAGGTTAAATATGAATATCCTTTGACTCAGGAATTCCACATCTATACCACAGAAAATAGAGGCAAACGCACAAAAATGTTAGTTGCAGTTTTTTGTTTTTTGTTTTTGTTTTTTGAGACAGAGTCTCACTCTGTCACCAGGCTGGAGTGAAGTGGTGTGATCTCAGCTCACTACAACCTCCACCTTGTTGGTTCAAGTGATTCTCCTGCCTCAGCCTCCCAAATGGCTGGGACTACAGGCCCATACCACCACGTCCAGCTAATTTTTGTATTTCTAGTAGAGACAGGGTTTCACCATGTTGGCCAGGATGGTCTCAATCTCTTGACCTCATGATCCGCCTGCCTTGGCCTCCCAAAGTGCTGGGATTACAGGTGTGAGCCACAGCGTCCGGCCATTAGTTGCAGTTTTTTATAGAAAAAGAAAGCAATCCACATGTTCATCAATGGGAAAATCAGTATATGAGTCATACTACATCCATACCCTAGATATTATAGAACTACATTAGTTGTAAAAAAAAAAAAAGAGGTATATGTATATGTACTGATATGGGAAAATGTCAGTAATATAGCATTTTACAAATCAAGCAGCGGGCCAGGCATGGTGGCTCACGCCTGTAATCCCAGCACTTTGGGAGGCCAAGGCGGGCAGAACACCTGAGGTCAGGAGTTCGAGACCAGCCTGGCCAACATGGTGAAACCCCATCTCTACTAAAAATGCAAAAATCAGCCAGGTGTGGTGGCAGGCTCCTGTAATCCCAGCTACTCAGAAGGCTGAGGGAGGAGAACCGCTTGAACTCCAGGAGGCAGAGGTTGCAGTGAGCCAAGATTGCGCCACTGCGCTCCAGCCTGGGCGGCAGAGTGAGACTCCATCAAAAAAAGAAAAGCGGTAAAATATTCTATTGTATAGTAGAGTATGAACCTACTAGAAATTGTATAGGAACAAACATGGAGACACATACGTATACATGTATTTGTATATGCATAGCAAAAATTTAGAAAGCTACTCACCAAATTATTCATTATGATAAGATCTGAGGAAAGAATGAAAGAAGAATAAGAAATCACTTTGAAATCCCTTTCCCTTTTTTTAAAGAGATACACTTTTATATTGTTTAAATTTTGTTAAATTTTTATTTTGACAAAATTTCAGATTTATACTAAGTTATGAAAGTACTGTGAGGAGGCCGGCTGCAGTGGCTCATGCCTGTAGTCCCAGCACTTTGGAAGGCTGACACGGGCGGATCACGAAGTCAGGACTTTGAGACCATCCTGGCCAACATGGTGAAACTCTGTCTCTACTAAAAATACAAAAATTAGCTGGGCATGGTGGCACGCGCCTGTAATCCCAGCTACTCGGGAGGCTGAGGCAGGAGAATTGCTTGAATCTGGGAGGCGAAGGTTTCAGTAAGCCCAGATCGCATCGCTGCACTCCAGCCCGGATGACAGAGCAAGACTGTCTTGGGAGGAAAAAAAAAATAGTACAAGGAATTACTTTGCAACCTCTACCTAGATTCCCCAAAAGTTAACATCTGTCACATTTGTAATAAATGTTTTATCTTTCCCTCTTTCTGTTTTTTTCCCCTCTGCAATCTCTGCGTGCGTGCGTGTGTGTGTGTATGTGTGTGTGTGTAAATTTTAAAAATTGTTTGAGGGTAAGGTGCAGATATGACTCCCCTTATCTCTAAAGACTTCACCATGTATTCTCTAAACACATTCTGTTACATAACCATAGGATAATACTAAAATCAGGATAATTAAGACATTAACACTGATAAGACACTATTAGCTAATCTATAGACCACATTTAAATTTCACTAACTGCCGCAATAATGACTTTTATAGAAAAAGAAAATCCTAAGTAGTGAATCGAATGTAGCTGTCAGGTTTCTTTAGTCTTCTCTAATTAGAAACAGTTTCTTACTTAGTCTTTCCTTGTTTTTCATCACCTTGATATTTCTGATTAATACAGTCCAGATATTTTGTGTCCTTCAATTTGGGTTTGTCTGATATTTCTTCATGATTCAAGTCAGGTTACCATTTTTGGCAATAAATTCACAGAACTGTTGTTGTATTCTCAATGCTTCACATCAGGAGGCACATGATATCCCATTACAACTGATGTTAAACTTTCAACACTATTGGCTGGCAAGGTGGCATGTACCTGTAATCCCAGCTACTCAAAGGCTGATGCAGGAGGATTCCTTGAGCCCAAAAGTTACAGACCAGCTTAGGCAACATAGCAAGACCCCTGCATCATAAAAGAAAAAAAAAAAAAAAATACTTTGAACACTGGTTAAAGGGATGTCTGCCAAGTTTCTCTACTGTTAATTTGCTACTTTTCCCTTTGAAATGGTGATTTTCTGATTCCATCATTCCTTCTACATTAATTAGTTGGAATTTTACTATCAAAGAAAGCTTTCCCTTTTCCCCATTCATTCATTCTTCCATTCATTCATATCAGTATGGATTCTTTATCCTCATTATTTACTTTGATGCAGAATTATTTATTGTGATGCAGAATCTATATTGCTATGGATTCTTTATCCTCATCATTCATTTTGATACACAAAATTGCCCCAGATTTGGCCAGTGGGGGACTCGGTGGAGCTGGCTCCCACATCCTTTAGACATGTCCCCTCTGTCTTTGAGCGCTTCCTTACTTTCTGACACAAAGATGCTCTACACCAGCAGCCCTCAACCTTTTTGGCACCAGGGACTGGTTTCATGGAAGACAGTTTTTCCATGGACCCGGGGGTGAAGGATGGTTTCGGAATGATTCAAGTGCATTACATTTATTGTGCGCTCCAACCTTTTTGGCACCAGGGACTGGTTTTTGGTCCTCAACCTTTTTGGCACTGGGGACTTGTTTCGTGGGAGACAGTTTTTCCATGGACCCGGGGCGTGGAGGATGGTTTCAGAATGATTCAAGTGCATTACACTTATTGTGTACTTTATTTTTATTTTTATTACATTGTAATAATCAGGCATCAGATTCTCACAAAGAGCAGGCAACCTAGATCCCTTGCACAGTACCAGTCCGTGGCCTGGAGGTTGGAACCCCTGCTCTACACTCATTTTGTACTTTCTTCTTCTTTTTTTTTTTTTTGAGACGGAGTCTCGCTCTGTCGCCCAGGCTGGAGTGCAGTGGCGCAATCTCGGCTCACTGCAAGCTCCGCCTCCCGGGTTCATGCCATTCTCCTGCCTCAGCCTCTTCGAGTAGCTGGGACTACAGGCCCCCGCCATCACGCCCGGCTAATTTTTTGTATTTTTAGTAGAGACGGGGTTTCACCGTAGTCTCGATCTCCTGACCTCGTGATCCGCCCGTCTCGGCCTCCCAAAGTGCTGGGATTACAAGCGTGAGCCACTGTGCCCGGCCTCATTTTGTACTTTCACAGCCCCAAACTTGCAGTCTGCCATTTCTCCAAGGATATTTGGTTCTTTTTAATGAAGAATGGCACTCGGAAGTTAATTGCTACTGGCTTTCATTCTTTTAGGCCTTTATTTTATTTATTTATTTTTTTGACAGAGTCTTGCTCTGTCCCAGGCTGGAGTGCACTGGCGTGATCTTGGCTCACTGCAACCTCCAGCTCGTGGGTTCAAGCTATTCTCCAGCCTCAGCCTCCCGAGTAAACACGGTTTCCCCATGTTGGCCAGGCTGGTCTTGAACTCCTTACCTCAAGTGATCCACCCACCTTGGCCTCCCAAACTGCTGGGATTACAGATGTGAGCCACTGCGCCGAACCTTATTTTTGTTTTTTTTTTTTTTTTTGAGACGGAATCTAGCTGTGTCACCAGGCTGATGTCCAGTGGCAGGATCTCAGCTCACTGCAACCTCTGCCTCCCGGGTTCAAGCGATTCTCGTGCCTCAGCCTTCCGAGTAGCTGGGATTACAGGTGCACGCCACCATGCCCAGCTAATTTTTGTATTTTTAGTAGAGACGGTGTTTCCCCATGTTGGCCAGGCTGATCTTGAACTCCTGACCTCAAGAGATCTGCCACCTCAGCCTCCCAAAGTGCTGGGATTACAAGCATGAGCCATCACGCCCGGTCTGCTTTTAGGCCTTCTTAACAGGGTTAGGAAATATATACACAAATGCATACATACGTTCCCCCCACCACACACACACACACACACACACACACACTTAAATTTATTTCTATACCATATTTATGTAAATATGTAAAAAAAAAAAACCATAAATTCATACCCATACCTTCGATTCTAATCCAATACCACTGGTTCACTTTAGCCTTCCACTTTCCCTATTTATAACTAATATATTTAACACTGGAACACATGACTCCCATTAATCACAATGTATTTACATTGTTGCTGAATCTTAGGATACACAAAAAGTAGCTTTAGAGTTGTTTGAATTTTTTATAAGAATGTATGATATTTGCAATTTGAAAGTCAATTTAAAAACAAAGAATAACATAGATCTGCTTCTGGAAGTATTGATTGGTACACGTCCTTCTTTCTTTGAGCATTTCCTTACTTTCTGACACAAGGCAATTAGATAATGAACTTTAAATATGTGAAGTTCACGTGATCCTCGATTTTACTTCTCAGAATTCAGTCTAAGAGTAGAACGATATATGTTTACAAAAATTTAGCCACAAGAAGGATCATCACATTATTATTTATAATAACAATAACTTAGAAATTACCTAAGTACTCAAAAATGAGTACTTTGTTAAATAAATTTTATTCAAGTAATGGACAACAAAGAAGTGGTATAGTATAGTGGTTAAGACCGGATTTTAAATCCAAGCAGACTAGATTTGAATCCTAGCTCTACCAATCATGACATTGGGTAATTTACTCATCTTCTGTGTGCTTCAGTTACCTTGTGTGTAACATGAAGCTGATAATGGTACCTTCCTTATAGGGTAGCCATGAGGATTAAATGAGGCCAAGGGACCTCGCCCAGCCAGATGCCTTCTTAAACATAAATTTTGGAGGACCATTTAAGACTAAAAATTTGGCCGAGCGCAGTGGCTCACACCTGTAATTCCAGCACTTTGGGAGGAAGAGGTGGGCAGATCTCTTGCGGTCAGGAGTTCGATACTAGCCTGGCCAACATAGGAAACACTGTCTGTACTAAAAATACAAAAATTACCTGGGTGTGGTGGCGGTTCCCTGTAATCCCAGCTACTTGGGAGGCTGAGGCAGGAGAATGGCTTGAACCCGGGAGGTGAAGCCTGCAGTGAGCCTAGATCGCACTACTGCACTCCAGCCTGGGAGACCGTGAGACTCCGTCTTAAAAAAAAAAAAAGGGGGGGGGGCTAAAAATTTATCATCACTTTTTAATTTCACTCATTCAAAAAGCTGACTTTTCATGATACTTTTCCTGTAATTAGTCTATGTGCCATCAGGTGGCAGTAGTGCCTTAATCATGGCCAGTTTCTTTGCCTAGTAACAATTTACCATAGGAAGATATTCTAGTATGTATGTTTTTATTCTTTGCAATGTTTTAATTCTTTATTAAAATATTTGAATTTAACTGAATATGATAGGTATTTCTTATACACAGTCATATTGGCTGGGCGTGGTAACTCACACCTGTAATCCTAGCACTTTGGGAGGCCAAGGCAGGCAGACTGCCTGAGCTCAGGTGTTCAAGATCAGCCTAGGTAACATGGTGAAATCCCGTCTCTACTAAAATACAAGAAATTAGCCGATAATGACAGCGTGCACCTGTAGTCCTAGCTACTGAGGGGGCTGAGGCACGAGAATTGCTTGAACCCAGAAGGCTGAGGTTGCAGTGAGCTGAGATCACGCCACTGCACTCCAACCTGGGCAACACAGCAAGACTCATCTCCAAAAGATAAAAATAAAAAACAAACAAAAACAGTCATGTGTTGTTTAAAAATGGGTATATGTTCTGAGAACTGTGTCATTAGGCAATTTTGTAGTTGTACAAACATCACAGAGTGTACTTACACAAATCTAGATAGTATAGCTTACTGCACACCTAGGCTGTATGGTGTACCCTATTGCTCCTAGGCTACAAATGTGTATAACGTGTTACTGTGATGAAAACTGTAAACAACTGTAACACAGTGATAAATATTTATGTATCTAAACATAGAAAAAGTAATCTATTGTGCTACCATGTTAGGACAGCTGGGATGTCACTAGGTGTTAGAAGCTGTTGTTATATGTGGTCCATCACTGACAGAAACATTGTTATGAGGTACATATTGTATCAAGATTTTTTATAAACAAAGAAAACAGAAAAAGCTATCTAAAAAAGAGAACCAGCACAGTAAAGTTAGAGACAGCCTATTCAATTAAGAGTTACTTAAAGGAATAACATAAATTTGTCTTTCTAGTATTCCTGATGAGCTAAAAAGTTCTGGGCTGCTTCCTATGACTCTCCTAAAATGTCATTTTTATATAGGTAAAAAAGAAGAACAAGAAAAGTTATGCTTGTTAGATTTTTCCTAACTGCAGGATTTTTTAAAATTCAAGTTTTAGACTAGGTGGGACCTTAGTGATTTAGCCAAAGCCCCAATATTACAGCTAAAGAAATTGGCATTCCAAGAGCTGGTGTTTTGCCCACAGTCCCTTGAAGATACAGAACCAAACCCCAAGTTTTATAACAACCCTTGACAAGTGAGCTCAAACAGGACACACATGTCGACTTGTGAAATTTGTGGTCATGTTGTAAGGCTGAGTTTACAAAGCCAGTTCTTCACAAACTAAGCAGTTCCTCTTAGGCACTATACCTGCTGTTCAGATAGGTTAAAGAATAAAACCTAGGCAGTAGCTAAGAGACCCATCAGTTAGGCATTTTCCAAGTCAGAATGATTAGGACATACGTTACAATTTCAATTTTTAAGAAATGTCCTTGCTAAACTGCTCACCAAAACAAATGTTTAAATAATCCACAGGGGTAAAATAAAAATAAATAGGTCCACAATATAGACAAAATTTTGTTAAGTGTAAATATTTACCTTTCTCATGTTGAATTTCGAATTGTATGATGTGTAATCTAATTATGATATCCTTTATTTCATGTCAAAAGAGAAACTTCCAACTTCCTCTCCCTCTGGCTTCACAACTACAAAGACCACCTTCCATACCCTGAGACTCAAGTTTTCTGTTTAACAACCTGCTTCTGTTATCACAGGAAAAGATGGTAAGAGACTCCCAGGCATTCCCAGACTGTTTATTTCAGTTCTCTAACCTTTTAGTTGCTCTCAGTTTTTTTTGAAAATGAGGAACTTCGTATTCTACAACTCACAGCTACTTTAAGTCATCCTTCCTTGGATCCAAGGTTGCTACACACACATTTCTTCTAGAAACTCAGAAAAAAAAAGAAGAGAGTGGAGAACATGAGGAGGCCTCAGAAAAAAAGAAGAGTGGAGAACATGAGGAGGCCTCAAGTTCAATATGAAAATGCAGTCAGGAGAAGGATTCTCTAGCAGCCTCCTCTTTGTCATCCCCAACTCTTCATAATAAGCCACTCATCCACAGTAACAAGTTTTTCTTTCAAATGCTTTTATTGAAATTTATGGTCCAAATGGTTCTTAATAAAGGACAGCTTTAACTTCTTGGTGAATCACTACCTTTGCATTCTTTAAGTTGATTGGTATACCCTCTGACTTTCAGGTGTATGTGTAGGTGTGAGGTATATGTGTAGGGGTGTGTGTGTGTGTTACATTTTAAATAATGTATGTATATACAGCAAAAGATGCTAGGAGGAAAACTTTATTAAATCTCAGGACTGGAGATAACCTTCTAAGATTAAAAATAATAAAGAGGCCGGGTGTGGTGGCTCACGCCTGTAATCCCAGCACTTTGGGAGGCCGAGGCGGGCAGATCACCAGGTCAGGAGATCAAGACCATCCTAGATAACATGGTGAAACTCCCTACTAAACATACAAAAAATTATTTTTTTTGTATTTTTTTTGTATTTTGTATTTTTTGTATTTATTTTGTATTTGTAACAAAAAATTAGCTGGGCATGGTGGTACATGCCTGTAATCCCAGCTACTTGGGAGGCTGAGGCAGGAGAATCACTTGAACCCGTGAGGCTGAGGTTGCAGTGAGCTGAGATTGCGCCACTGCACTCCAGCCTGGGTGACAGGGCGAGACTCCGTCTCAAAAAACATTAATAATAATAAAAGAAAACAAAAGATTGAAAAGATGGACTGCAGCAAATATTTAAACTTCTGTGTATCAAAAAGATATGTGTAGGTTTGAAATATAAGCAATCATTTGAGGGAAATAGGAAAACAAACATTATGGACTAAGTACTAAATAAGCTCATACAAACGAGTAAAATTAAAAACAATTCTAAATTCTCAATAGTAATGGACAAAGAATATGAATACACAATGCATATGTGATTAAATGATCAACTTCACTAATGATCAAATAACTGATAATTAAAACTGCAAATATATAATACTTTGCCTACCTACCAATGTAACAAAGATGTATTAAAATGTGAATGTCCCAAACTGAAGGTGTACTGAAACAGTTTCTTTCATGTACTGCTGGTGGTAGGAATAAAAGCTAATATGTCCTTTCTTAATAGCAATTTCATAATGTGTTTAAAGAGTCTTTACAATTGCAACAAAACAAAAACTGACAAAAAACTGACCAAAAAAACTGACAAATGGGAACTAATTAAACTAAAGAGCTTCTGCACAGCAAAACTATCAACAGGGTAAACAAGCAACCTACAGAACGGGAGAAAATATTCTCAAACAATGCATCCAACAAAGGACTAATGTCCAGAATCTGTAAGGAACTTGCACAATTCAACAAGCAAAAAACAAGCAACCCCATTAAAAAATGGGCAAAAGACATGGACAGTTCTCAAAAGAAAACATACAAGCAGTCAACAAACGTGAAAAAATGCTCATCATCACTAATGATCAGAGAAATGTGAATCAAGACCACAGTGAGATACCATCTCACACAAGTCAAAACGGCTATTACTAAAAGGTCCAAAAAGTAACAGATGCTGGTGAGGCTGCAGAAAAAAAGAGAAACCCTTATACACTGCTGGTGGGAATGTAATTGGTTCAGCCACTGTGGAAAGCAGTTTGGAGATTTCTCAAAGATCCTAAAACAGAACTGCCATTTTATCCAGCAATCCCATTACTGGGCATCAGTACAAAGGAAAATAAATAATTCTACCCAAAAGACATATGTACTCATAGGTTTATTGCACCACTACTTGCAATAGCAAAGACATGGAATCAACCTAGGTGCCCATCAATGGTGGATTGCATAAAGAAAATATGGTACATATATACCATGGAATGCTAGGCAGCCATAAAAAAGAACAAAATTATGTCCTTTGTAGCAACGTGGATGCAGCTAGACGCCATCATCCTATGTGATTTAATGCAAGAACAGAAAACCAAATACTGCATGTTCTCACTTATAAGGGGGAGCATTGGGCACACATGGACATAAAGATGGAAATAATAGATGGTGGGGACTTCTAGAGGTGGGGGAGAGGGGAAGAGGGGAAGGCCTGAAAAACTACCTATTCAGTATTATGCTCCCTTCCTGGGTGACAGCATCATTCACATCCCCAAACCTCAGCGTCATGCAATATACCCATGTAACAAACCTGTACATGTACCCCCTAAATCTAAAATAAAACTTTGATTTTTTTTAGATTCATAGGGGGTACGGGCACAGGTTTGTTACATGGGTATATTGTTTGACACTTGAAATTATTTTAAAAGACACTTGAAATTATTTAAAATGTTCTACTTTCTGATCCTGTAATTTCGGGGTGGGGGGGTGTTGTTTGTTTGTTTTGGTCTATTTATTTATTTATTTATTTATTTGAGACACAGTCTTGCTCTGTTGCCCGGGCTGGAGTGCAGTGACACTATCTCGGCTCACTGCAACCTCTGCCTCCCAGGTTCAAGTGGTTCTCCTGCCTCAGCCTCCTGAGTAGCTGGGACTACAGGTGCATGCCATCACACCCAGCCAATTTTTGTATTTTTAGTAGAGACGGGTTTTCACCATTTGGCCAGGCTGGTCTTGAACTCCTGACCTCAAGTGATCCACCCACCTTGGCCTCCCAAAGTGCTGGGATTACAGGCATGAGTTACCACACCTGGCCTAATTTCAGTTTTAATAATCTGTACTAAAGAAGTGACTCAAAGGAGGCACAAATATTTTAATATTAAGATAATCAATGTAGCTTTTTTTTTTTTTTTTGAGAGAGAGTCACTCTGTCACCCAGACTGGAGTGCAGTGGCATGATCTCGGCTCACTGCAACCTCCACATCCTGGGTCCAAGTGATTCTCCCGCCTCAGCCTCCTGAGTAGCTGGGATTACAGGTGCGTGCCACCACGCCCGGCTAATTTTTGTAATTTTTTAGTAGAGATGGGGTTTCACCATTTGGTCAGGCTGGTCTCGAACTCCTGACCTCATGATCCACCCACCTCAGCCTCCCAAATTGCTGGGATTACAGGCGTGAGCCACTGTACCCAGCCAATGCAGCATTTTTATGCAAGTGAAAAGTTTGACATTAACTTAACATCTAACACTTGGGGTCTGTTTAGACAAATTTCATAAGTAAAACACTAGTTAGCCATTTGAAATGATAGGCATAATAATTTTTAAATAAGAAAAATGTGTATTCTATAGTATTACGTGTAAAAAGCAGGGCATAACTTTTTTATAATGCATGGGGAAACAGACTGAAAGAAAGTGTTTCCAAAGGTTAGCAGTGTTTCTAACTGGGAGATGGGATATCAACTTATTTAATTTCTGCTTCTTTATACTTTTCTGCACTTTTAAAACTTTCTGGCCAGATGTGGCGGCTCACACCTGTAATCTCAACACTTTGGGAGGCCAAGGTGGGTGGATCACTTGAGTTCAGGAGTTTGAGACCAGCTGGCCAACATGGTGAAACCCTGTCTCTACTAAAAATACGAAAATTAGCCAGGTGTGGTGACACACACGAGAATCACTTGAACCCAGGAGGCAGAGGTTGCAGTGAGTTGAGATGGTGCCACTGCACTCCAGCCTGGGTGACAGAGTGAGACTCCATCTCAAAAAACAAACAGATAGACAAACAAACAAACAAAAAAAACTGTCTATAGTCATCATGTATTACTTTTCTAATTAGAATAAAAGAGAAATTAAGGAATAAAAGGAGAAAAGCCAAAGAACAAAATACATATTAATGAAACTACTGTGATTTCGCCATCTTCCTGAAAAAAAAAAATTCTTTAGAAGACCCTACAAAGCCACCCTCTAGGTAGTCCTCCTTACCCTGATGTTTACAGAGAGGTGTTGGTTTATTGCAATATTAATGTGGTAAATTGAGACATGCCCTAGTTCCTGCCACATGACTTTATAGGGTGCTGAGTTCTCTGCAATA
The DNA here is from genome assembly GCF_009828535.3 of Hylobates moloch. NCBI lineage: Eukaryota > Metazoa > Chordata > Mammalia > Primates > Hylobatidae > Hylobates > Hylobates moloch. Next base: position 222,046,312 of record NW_026652276.1, on the reverse strand, counting down.
ACATGCATAATAATCTTTTTAGCAATCCCTGCAATTAGGGGGTTGCCAAACTGGAATTGTTACTTTATTTGAGACAGGTACACACACATATGCACGCACACACAATACTGGAGACGCAGAACCAACTATCCCCTTGAAGAAAAACAATGTAATTAGATCTCCTTTAGATGAAAAGATATTCTTCAACAACCTGAATATAAAAAGATTTTGTACTTATTTTTCCTTCGAAAAATACAGATCACCAATTTCTACCATATATTAGTGAGAGGTCAGGTAGATGACACCACATTTCAGTGGTATCATAGGTGCTTTGGACCTTAGAATGAAAAATTAAATTGGCCACTTGTAGAACACAGAGACCCACTCAAGCTTTGGAGTTGAAGAAGCCACGAAGGAGGTTCTCAGGTTGCACCGTGAGAACCAATTTTCTCAAGCAGAACTTAATTACAACTGTACAACTATGAAAACATTTATGGAGAATGCTAACCTTACACCAACTGCTGGGCTTCTATTAAGCTGATTTCTTTGAACTGAATTGTTCCCATCCAGTGTGCACATGCGTGTATGTGAGAGAGACAGACAGAGAGAGACAGAGAGAAAGTGACTTGGAATGTCTACTGTTTCTTGGAATGTCTACTGTTTCTGCTCAGTATCAACAATTTCCCTCCCCTCATCTTGTTTATAAAGCAGAATATTTTCTCTTTGCCTGTCAAGAATTCAAACAGAATAATATCTTAAGACCTAGTACTATTTGCCTCTCCCCGTCCTGTTTATAAAGCAGAATATTTTCTCTTTGCCTGTCAAGAATTCAAACCAAGTAATACCTTAGCACCTAGTACAAGTCCAACTCTTGCTTTAAATATAAGAAAACCACTTTTGGCCGGGCGTAGTGACTCACACCTGTAATTCTAGCACTCTGGGAGGCCAAGGCGGGCGGATCACAAGGTCAGGAGTTTGAGACCAGCCTGATTAACATGGTGAAACCCTGTCTGTACTAAAAATAAAACAAAATTAGCTGGGTGTGGTGGTGCACACCTCTAATCCCAGCTACTCAAGAGGCTGAGGCAGGAGAATCGCTTGAACTGGGGAGGTGGAGGTTGCAGTGAGCAGAGATCGTGCCACTGCACTTCAGGCTGGGTGACAGAGCGAGACTTCATCTCAAAAAAAAAGTTTTTCCAAAGTTATACACCTTACTAGTGATAGTGGATTTACTGGAACCCAGTTGTATTCCACTGTTCCATTGCCTTAGCTGTGTGGTGCATTTCCTGGCTTTTCCCAAAGATAAAACTAAGATATGAATATTTAGATTGTGTCTTTGAATGCAAAGAAAAATACAAAATAAGTCAATGAACTAAATGATTCTGTAGGGGGAAAAAATAGCCATTTGTGATGTGAAGGACTCTCGCCCTTCTGGGGTGACCTTGGAGCTGATTCAGAGACGGTCCCTGCACCAAGGATTGTGATCCATGCAAATGAGAAGGTCACACCCACATAGGGAGAGGAAAGAAAAGGAGTCATGACCAGGTAGATACCAGCATCAAGGACAATCAGATGATTTAGGAGAATGGATGGGAATGGAGGAGACAGGGGTTAAACATTCTGTTTCAGCCCATTATTTGAAAATAGGGTGGCAGGTCTTTGGAAGAACCATGGGAGGGAAGTGAATAAGCACCAGTTGACCTTTGCAGCCTAACACACACACACACACACAAACACAAGTACACACCCCCAGGGCACCTCTTAGACTCGCTGCCTTAGAACAGTACTGATACACAAACATGCCCTTTGGCCTCTTTCCTTTTGACCATGCAATTGCTTCTACTTTACTCCTCTGACCAGGATAATTTTTACTTGTCCTTAAACACTTACTTCAAGCAACACTTCTCCTGGACACTGTCTCTGAGCTCCCTCATTCCCCCTGCTTTCGCCCAGGCTAGATTACATACTTCTCTTCTGTATTCCTGAAACAACTTAGACGTACCTTATTAAAGTGCTTTTCACACTGCATGGCAACTGTCAGTTCATTGGTCCGTCAGCCACGAAGGGACCAGAAGCTGTTGGAGAGGCAGGGACGTTGTCTTTCCTCTTTATATCCCAGTACAGAACACTGGGCTTCTCATATATTATTGAGTAAATGAATCCATTCATTCAACCTGTGACCATTGAGCATCTACTTGGCTAGGCCCTGGGGATTCAGCAGCGGCGACATACAAATGGTCCCTGTCCTCGAGAATCTCCTGTTCTGTTAAGGGACACTGGCCTACTCCAAAAGCTTTTCTGAAGAAACTGTTTAGCCTAATGGATGAATGTCAGATCAGTCTGATATATAAATAAATAAATGTTTATTCTGCAGCACTTTCCTACTTCAGTTGTGAAAATAAACCTGAGGAGAAGCATTTACCGTGACTTGGGTTTTCTTAGATAAGCTAAATCTTTTTTTTTTTTTTTTTTTTGAGACGGAGTCTCACACTGTCACCTGGGCTGGAGTGCAGTGGTGCCACCTCGGCTCACTGCAAACTCCACCTCCTGGGTTCACGCCATTCTCCTGCCTCAGCCTCCCGAATAGCTGGGACTACAGGCGCCCGCCACCGCGCCCGGCTAATTTTTTGTATTTTTAGTAGAGACGGGGTTTCACCGTGTTAGCCAGGATGGTCTCGATCTCCTGACCTTGTGATCCGCCCGCCTCGGCCTCCCAAAGTGCTGGGATTACAGGCGTGAGCCACTGCGCCCAGCCTGATAAGCTAAATCTTAAAAGGAGTGCTCATAGAGAGATGGCACAGATAAATTGGCCTGAGGCTGAATATTAATCTTTCACAGCAACGCCTAACAAGACTAGCATTCGATATATACAGTAGAATAAAGACATGCACTGCCAAATCTTACTTTATTGAACTCTGCTAATTTTGAATTTTTAAATTACTCACTTAGAAACTTGGCCGACCTGTACTTTGACATTGCATATAGAGAATTTGGTTTGCAGCAAAAATTAATTATAAAAACGAATCCTTAAATAGCTCTTGCAAGTTTGTCTTTCATATATTTTATTTTATTTGATAATGAGACTGTAACTACTGCCACCTTGGGAATCTTTACCTGTGAGTTTTAGCTCTTCTCAATAGGAGATACTGAAGAAAATGAAGTTTGATGAACCATTGTCCTCTCTGAACTGAGTTGGCCATCACTTGGGAAGGGCACTCAGTTCAGGTGATGATCCCAGTATTGACTTCATCCTCACACCATTCCCAAGGATCCCAGGGGTTTCAGTTTGAAATATTATGGGTTTTTTAATTTATTTACTTATTTATTTTTATTTATTTATTTTGAGACTGAGCCTCACTCTGATGCCCAGGCTGGAGTGCAGTGGCGCGATCTCAGCTCACTGTAACCTCTGCCTCCCTGGTTTAAGCAATTCTCCTGCCTCAGCCTCCTGAGTAGCTGGGATTACAGGCAGGCACCACCATGCCCGGCTAATTTTTGTGTTTTTAGTAGAGATGGGTTTTCGCCATGTTGCCCAGGCTGGTCTCGAACGCCTGGGCTCAAGCAATCCACCCACCTCAGCCTCCCAAAGTGCTGGAATTACAGATGTGAGCCATAGCGCCCAGCCTGTCTTTTTTTAGAAAAATGCAGGCTCATGCCTCTAAGAATAGAGCTAAAGAATCTTAATTGACTACTTCTTTTCTTTCACCGTGTTCAAATCTTTAGAGAATAGTGAAACGTAGCAAAATATTTAAATAGAATTTTCAGCTGAGACCCCAAGGCTCTAGATTTTAGATACCAAAATGAGTTTTGAGACAAACCATCCTAAAGGAGTCTTAAAGTAGATACCTGGAAACTGGTAACATGGCTCATAACAACCCTTGACCTATATTGAGAGCATAAAGGAAGCAAATTGTTTTAAAAAGGAGAAGAATTTGTGGTACATGTACCAGCAGAATATGATTCTGTGATTGTTTCTCCACCCACCTCAGGGGAGTAGTGGAGGGCCCTTCTCCCTTTACATCAAGTGAGTGGATTGGTGCCTGACTCCCACCTGGAAACTCCTGAAGCCAGAGAAGGGCTGGCATTACATGCAGAAGCAGGATAAAGACAAGGGAATGAAGGGCAGGTAGCCTGTGCTCCTACAGCGTCAGAGCAAACGATGTGTGAGTGTTTTTAAGGCTCACTGAGCCCTCTCAGTAGAGAGCCAGATTGCCATTTTAAATCCTGCCCCAGGGAACCACAAGAAAGAATGAGGGGACATCAGAAGACAAGAGTCTATGGCACAAACTTCTGAAAAACCAGAGAGAGAATTGACCAACCTGTCGAATCACTACTTTCACCCACATCACAGGAAATGCAGCCAAATGTTCCAGGGACAGACTCTAGAGAACCACCCAAGAAGAGTCCCAGGAGAGAAAAAGTCAGCTTTAAACCCCTGCCAGACCCTGAGTTGTGAAGCCATTTTCCAAGTATACCAGCAAAATAAGAACTTTCCTGCAGTACCATGCCAAGCCCTATTGGAGCCCGAGGCAACAGGGAAGTCTATGCCCCTATATACACACTTACCAAAATACCCTCCCATATTGTGAACCAAGTGGAAAAGTTAATAAAGGCTCTCCAATCAAAAACCATGACTACACATAATGTCCCAGCTTACCCAATCTGTTCACATGCCGTCATAAATCTTCATAAACCCACCCATCAAGGGACACCATGGCCCTATAGCCCGTGAACCTCAGGCTGATCAGAAACACTATTCCCATTGAGCAATAACTCAAGGTCATAGAACAAACAAAAACAGACAGCCTTTCTTTGTTTACATTTTTGGTATTCTGTTCATCCTGGATGTTTTGCATTTAGACTTAAAGAAGAATATTGCAGGGCCGGGAGCAGTGGCTCATTCCTGTAATCCCAGCACTTTGGGAGACCGAGGGGGGTGATCACTTGAGCCCAGGAATTAGAGACCAGCCTGGGCAAAATAGTGAAACCCTATCTCCACAAAAAAAAAAATACAAAAGAAAATTTAGCTGGGTGTGATGGTGCATGCCTGTAGTCCCAGCTACTCAGGAGGCCGACCTGGGAGGATTGCTTGAGCCTGGGAGGTCGAGACTACAGTGAGCAGTGATTGTGCCACTGCCCTCCAGCCTGGGTGACAGAGTGAGACCCTGTCTCAAAAAAAAAATTGCATTAATCTTTATCTTGATTCTGAGCCCCCTTAAATTTTGCACGAGGTGAATGCTTTACTGCTGGCCCTACTTTCCTGCTGTTTTCCTTCTTTATTCATCATCTTGAAGCTCACAGAACCCAGGAACTGTGCTTAACAAGGAGGAAAGTGGAATCTAAAATAGACAAATTCACAGAAGCAGAAAGTAGAATGGTGGTTGCCTGCAGCTGGGGAAGGGGAAATGGGGAGATCTTGATCAAAGGATACAAAGTTTCACTTATGCAGGATGAATACGCTTTGTAGACCTAATGCACAGCAATGTGACTATAGTTAACATATTATCTTGTATACTCGAAATTTGCTAACAAGGGACATTTTAAGTGTTCTCACCACACACACACAAATAAAATAGTAACTATATGAGATGATAGGTATTAATTAGCTTGATTGTGATGATTATTTCACAATATATACATATATCAAAACAGCAACCTGTACATCTTAAATACATACAATTTTTGTTTGTCAATTATACATCGATAAAGATGGAGGGAAGGCTGGGCATGGTGGCTCACACCTGTAATCCCAGCACTTTGGGAGGCCGATGTGAGCAGATCACTTGAGGTCAGGAGTTTGCAACCAGCCTAGCCAACATGGAGAAACCCCATCTCTACTAAAAATACAAAAATTAGCCAGGCATGGCGGTGCTCACTTGTAATCCCAGCCACTTGGGAGGCTAAGACAGGAGAATCACTTAAACCCAGGAGGTAGAGGTTGCAGTGAGCCAAGATCACACCACTGCACTCCAGCCTGGGTGACAGAGTAAGACTGTCTCAAAAAAAAAAAAAAAAAAAGATGGGGGGTGCTTGGAGGAGAGCCATAGTAACTTCATTGGTTTGATGGTCAATAAGACACTCTAGTTAAGTACTGTATAAACAGAAAAGTGCTATAGAATGTTGACAATGATCATCCTCGTCGTGCTGTCCTTGCTGTTGTTCTGTTTCTGCAGGCCAAGCATCAGGGCTGCCAAGGGCGTTCCTGTTGGTTACTCTCTGCACACCATGGTGTGCCTTTAATATTGTAGGTTTTGTGAATGGTGGCCCCTGGAATTGGGCAGCCAAAGGTAGTCGCCCTGCCAAAATTTTATTTCAAGGACAATCAATAAACCTTAAAAGTTTCTGGTGTGTTGTGTTTTTTGTTTGTTTGTTTGTTTTCTTGAGACAGAGTCTTGCTCTGTTACCCAGGCTGGAGTGTAGTGGCATAATCTCGGCTCACTGCAACCTCTGCCTCCTGGGTTCAAGCAATTCTCCTGCCTCAGCATCGTGAGTAGCTGGGATTACAGGTGCACACTACCACGCCAAGCTAATTTTTGTATTTTTAGTAGAGATGGGGTTTCACCATGTTGGTCAGGCTGGTCTCGAACTCCTGACCTTGTGATCCACCCGCCTCAGCCTCCCAAAGTGCTGGGATTACAGGCGTGAGCCACCATGCCCAGCCAAGTTTCTGTTTTTTTTTTGGAGACGTAGTCTCTCTCTATCGCCCAGGCTGGAGTGCAGTGGCGTGATCTCTGCTCACTGCAAGCTCCACCTCCCAGGTTCATGCCATTCTCCTGCCTCAGCCTCCCAAGTAGCTGGGACTACAGGCGACCACCACCATGCCCGGCTAATTTTTTGTATTTTTAGTGGAGACGAGGTTTCACCGTGTTAGCCAGGATGGTCTTGATCTCCTGACCTCGTGACCCACCCGCCTCGGCCTCCCAAAGTGCTGGGATTACAGGCGTGAGCCACTGCGCCTGGCCTTTTCTTTCTTTTTCTTTTTTTTAAGAAAAGGTCTCGCTTTGTTCACTCTGTTGCCCAGGCTGGAGTGCAGTAATGATCATAGCTCACTGCAGCCTCCAACTCCTGGACTCAAACTATCCTGCTTCAGCCTCCCGAATGGCTAGGACTACAGATGCCTGCCACCTCACCTGGCTGATTTTTAACTGTTTTATAGAGACAGGATCTCACTTTGTTGCCCTCGCTAGTCTCAAATTCTGGGCTTCAACTGATCCTCCCACCTTAGCCTCCTGAGTAGCTAGGACTACAGACGCATGCCACTGTTCTCGACTAATATTTTAATTGTTTCTAGAGATAGGGCCTTGTTTGTTGCCCAGACTGGTCTAGAACTCTTGGCTTCAAGCCATCTACTACTACTGCCTTGGCCTCTCAAAGGCTGGGATTACAGGCATGAGCCACCACATAGTGTTGTCAAAATTAATTTGTAAAATACTTTTTTTTTTTTTTTGAGATGGAGTTTCGCTCTTTTGCCCAGGCTAGAGTGCAATGGCGCGACCTTGGCTCACAGCAACCTCCGCCTCCTGGGTTCAAGCGATTCTTCTGCCTCATCCTCCTGAGTAGCTGGGATTACAGGCATGCACCACAACGCCCGGCTAATTTTGTATTTTTCGTAGAGACGGGGTTTCTCCATGTTGGTCAGGCTGGTCTTGAACTCCCAACCTCAGGTGATCCACCCGCCTCGGCCTCCCAAAGTGGTAGGATTACAGGTGTGAGCCACCGCGCCTGGCCAATAGCTCTATTTAATTGGCTTTCATAATAATAATAAGCTCTTGGCCAGGCGCGGTGGCTCACACCTGTAATACCAGCACTTTGGGAGGCTGAGGGGGGTGGATTACGAGGTCAGGAGATCGAGACCATCCTGGCTATCATGGTGAAACCTCGTCTCCACTAAAAATACAAAAAATTAGCGGGGTGTGGTGGTGGGCGACTGTAGTCCCAGCTACTTGGGAGGCTGAGGCAGGAGAATGGCATGAACTCGGGAGGCGGAGCTTGTGGTGAGCCGAGATGGGGCCCCTGCACTCCAGCCTGGGTGACACAGTGAGACTCCATCTCAAAAAATAATAATAATAAATAATAATAATAATAATAATAATAAGCTCTTATATAAATTAATTATCCCTAAAACTCCCAGGAAAATAGAAAATGACCCATATACTTTTTAAGTTCATGTGACTTGGGAAAACTTTGGTAAACAAAAATATTGATGGTTTAGAAAAAAACTTAAAAAACACCAGACATGTTTTCAGAGTAATCAGCATCAAGTGTAATACAGGCACACAACTTCTTCTACCTAGTTTTACTAGTTAAAAAAAAAAAAAAACAGGTTATCGTTATGCTACAAAACTTATCAGCAAGAAAAATAACTTAAAATGATGTTAGTTATTTAATATCACATAAAATTTTCATAAGCAATCCAAACATAATTGTTAAAAATAAGTGAATTAAATAGTCATATATAAAATTAAAGCTTATAAATAAACTTTAAAAAATAGTTTCAGAAATCTCTTTGGTAACTTATACCTTGCAGTTATAATAAGTTAAATTAAATGATGAATAGTCATTGAATATTTAGATCATTTCCAAATAAGATAAAATCCTGAAATATTAATTGCTGAGCATGTTTATTCACTGTTAGTGTTGAAAGAATTTGGAACACACCACCCCAAATATTCCACTCTGGCATGTTGACTATTTTGAGTTAAAAGCACTTGAAAAATGGGAGATGCAAAAAAACAAACAAAAAAAACAACAAACTCTAAATTTCTATCTTCTTCTTAAAAGCTAACATGAAAATTTATATTTAAAAATGTATTTTTGAAAAAATATGTATATTACAAAAATTGACTCAAGAAGATATAGGAAATAGGAAATTATTCTCCATCAACAGACACCACGCACAAAAGTTTTACAAGAGAATGTTACCTAATCGCCAGGGAATCTCTATCTTATACAAACTGTTTCAGAGAATTAAAAAAGCCTGGACCCAGAGAGTGCATTGTATTAGATCTAGACTGCCTACCTATCCTCAAACGTCTTGTGGCTTGAAACAAATAATGCTCTATTTAACAGTCACATTGAAGTTTTTTATTACTTGTGGCTCAAAATATTTCTAACTGATTATGAATTTTTTCAGAAATGACAAGCTGCAAGAAAAAATAAATTGGGGAATTAGCTAAGAAAAAGTAGGCCAGAGGGTACCAAGAAACCAATCATTTAAGGCTGAAGAGCTGGCGACATTTGGTGTACGGTGATGAAACATTTGAGCAGATTGTCACCAGCCATAGCTTGGAATATATACCATATGCTTACTAGGGCTTCTGACTGTTAGTGAATAGTAAGAAAATTTCAGAATGTTGACACACGCAGTATTTTTTCTTTTTCAGTTAATATTTGAGTTTCTACTATGTGCTGCTACTACCACATACCAGGCATTGTTCTAGAAACTCCAGATACAGTGGTGAATAAAACCGACCAAGGTCCCTGTTCACATATAGTGCAGCAGCATGATCTTAGCTCACTGCAACCTCCATCTCCCAGGTTCAAGCGATTCTCCTGCTCAGCCTCCCGACTAGCTGGGATTACAGGCACCCACCACCACACCCTGGTAATTATTTTATTTATTTTATTTTTTAGCAGAGACAGGGTTTCACCATGTTGGCCACGCTAGTCTCGAACTCCTGACCCCAAGGACTGCCTGCCTTGGCCTCCCAAAGTGCTGGGATTACAGGTGTGAGCCACCATGCCTGGCCTCATAAGGTTTCTGTTCTAGTGGGGGAAACAGGTAATAAACAAATACATATATAATGTATAATCTAGGAAGTGCTATGGGAAAACAAATTCACAGAGTAAGAGAGATAGGTAGTTCCCAAGATAGGATTGCTATTTTATATGAAGAGTCAGAACTCCGATAATTTGCCAGGTAAACAGATACTTGAAGTATGTGAGAGAGGGAGCCAGGAGGAGACCTGTGTGCCCTGGCTAAGCAGGGAAGATAGCAGGAATGTCCTTGTAGTGTTCATGAAAGAACATGGAGACAAACAGAAGGATAGCAAAAAGTGAGGCAGAGGCGTGTGTCCTGGGAGAGGGGAATGAGATCTGGAAAGGCCTTTGGGACTGAAAAGACTTTGGCTTTTCCTCCAAGTGCGCCGGGAAGCTGTATTTCTTGCCACCTTCAACGAAGACCTCCAAAAGAGGAGCAAACTGAGACTCAAGCCAGCTGGAATTCGAGCAGAGAGGAAAGGGAAGATGGAGAACTGCACGGTCAAGAGGGGCTCACTCTGCAGACAGCCTCCAGTTCTGAGGTAGAGAGACTTGTGAAACTGAAAAAGCCTAATGCTTGAGCACCTCACCCTGAGGTCCCACCAGTGGAGCTTTGCAGCAGCAGATCTGGCATGATGGATGCCCAGGAGCCCAGAACTTTATCCAATGCCTTCATTTTAAAAATGCTTTGCCAGGCAAAGAGGCAACGCCAGCTGAAGAAGATGGGATTAAGGATGTTGTCCTCCTGACGTTCGTAAGAATGCCTCAAGGCAGTGGCCATTAAATTCTGAGGGTAGGGGATTGGCAGAGCACTAAGGCCAGCCTAAAAGCCAAACATTCTCAGGCCTGAAGTCTGTCTAGAAAATATCTTGGCTCTGATTACTTGCATGTAAAATTAATTGGAAATAGATTATCCAAAAATCTACTGAGTTTGAGAGAGAACTGTATTGATTAAAAAATAAAAAACACTGAAGCTTGTAATCTGGTCTTTAAAAAAAACAAACAGCCAAATCTGATAATAGCCTGTGGCTATTGAACCCTAAGGAAATCTGTGGGCCCTCAATAGTACCAGCAGGTGGAGAAGGGCATTATCTACAATGCAATGCGGGGATAATGGGGACAGGGAGAAGACGGGCTGCCAGATTGGCTAAGCAAGGAACTTATTTCACAACCAGGGCAGAGTCCTCACAGATCTTGTCCAGCAGGACTTAGTATTTGCCCAGCAGGATTTGATAATTTGTCAAGATTGGTAATTGCTGTAGTTTCCCGTTTTCCCCTTTTCTCTGAGCAGGAGTTTTTGTTGCAGTTGTCTTCGTTTTCTTCACCATTGCATATTAGGTGTCCTGAACATTGGCAATTTGTCTTTAAGCCTATGGGTTGCAGGACTATGGGAAGCCAAGTTCACACCTGATGGAAAGGATGGCACTCCATCCAGAGATCCCAAATGTCGAGCTGGACATGGTCCATGGATAATATTTTTTTGCTCCATAAGAGAAGAAGAATCTGTACAGGAAAATATGAGGTAGCAATTGGAGGTGGTCTGACCCAAGCTCTAGCCTCTTTATCTCTTGACTGCTGAACCATACAGGCCATAAAGCTATTTCTAGTGTTAAAAATTAAACTTTAGACAAATTTAACAGTTTGAACAAAGAACAACTCATGAATCAGGTAGCATTCAAAACTGGAAAATAGAGACAAGCATGTTTATTGCAGGATTGTTTGTAATACAAGAAAAAAAGGGAAAGGGAAGACTTAAATACCTATCAAGAAAAAGATTAATAGATAAATGTCGCTATTACTCATTAAATAGTAAATGTTATTATATTCAATTAAAGTAGTAAGTATATTATTATATAATTTATATAAATTTTTAAAACTTGCATAGTCATTCTATATCCTGTTTATGGATATTTGTATACATGAAGTGCAAGTATAAAAAATGCATGCGAAGAATAAATATGAAATTTAGTACAGTGGTTGCCTCTGGAGAAGGAAGGGGGTAATGTCATAAGGGTTTCAACTATGTCTTTTATTATTTTTTTAACATAAATTTGAAGCAAATAGGTAAAATAGTAATCACTGATATAGGTTGGTCATGGTGACCTGGTGATTTATTATTCTATTTTTCTCTGTGATGGTAAAATTTCATAATTTAAAAAGGAAAAGAAAAGAAAAAGGATTCAAGGCAAATACTAAAGCAGAAGCAAGGTAACCTCAAAAAGAAAAATAAACACAGAAATATTATCGGACGGAGAAAAACACTGATTAGAAAAATGACAGTCATAGGTTTCAGATGCTCCTGCTTCAAATGTTTAAGTGCTGCAAGCCACTGTCTGCCTTCCAATTAATTCACCAAGTCTCTGTGATTTGCTAGATCAGAAGGAAGAATAAAAGTCTTTTGATGCTAAATTTATTTGAGCCCCAGAATACTTGAGGCATGAACACACCAGGGGAAGTTTATAGATGGGCTTCTTTGTTCAACAAACTTGGTAATTAGTAACATTTATTTTGCACTTACTATTTTCCAGAAACTGTGCTAAGAACTTCGTATGTATTATCTCATTCTATCTTCACAACAACCCCATGTGGTAGGTAAGATTATTATCCTTATTTGATGAATGAAGAAATCAAGGCTAGTCACCAGCTAGTAGGTGGTGAAGCTCTGATACAAACTGAGCAGTTTCCCTCCAGGGGGCTTCATTCTTAACCACCTTGCAATGTGCCATGCAGTCAGGTGCCGAGAGGCCAGGACTTCATAGAGTTGCATGCACAAAACAATTTTATTAATTTGTTCAATTCTATGTCAGAGAGTCCTGCTTGTTCAATGGAATAATTACACAAAGTTTTTTTATGTCTCCCCTTCCCTTTTTTCAGTCTTATAGACTCAGGGATCTAAGATACTTTTAAAAACATGATGTTTGAAGACTGTGAAATTGGAACAGAACAATAGAACAGAATCAACAGCCTAGGCCGTAATATAAACAGCATTAGTAAGATTTGAAAAGATCAATAAATGTGACTATATATATCTATATCTATATATATATTTTTTATTTTTGAGACGGAGTCTCGCTCTGTCACCCAGGCTGGAGTGCAGTGGTGCGATCTCAGCTCACTGCAACTTCCATCCACTGGATTCAAGCAATTCTCCTGCCTCAGCCTCCTGAGTAGCTGGGATTACAGGCATGTGCCACCACACTTGGCTAATTTTTGTATTTTTAGTAGAGATGGGGTTTCACCATGTTGGCCAAGCTGGTCTCGAACTCCTGACTTCAGGTAATCCACCCACCTCGGCCTCCCAAAGTGCTGGGATTACAGGTGTGAGCCACCTTACCCGACCAATGTGACTATATTTTTTAAAAATAAAATAAACAAGCAAAACTCTGTTCTTTGGAAGACAGCTTTAAGAAAATAAAAAGGCGGCCAGGTGTGGTGGCTCACGCTTGTAATCCCAGCACTCTGGGAGACTGAGGTGGGTGGATCGAGAGGTCAGGAGATCAAGATAATCCTGGCTAGCACAGTGAAACCCTGTCTCTACTAAAAAATACAACAAATTAGCCAGGCGTGGTGGCAGATGCCTGTAGTCCCAGCTACT